>NC_088922.1:66960000-67320000 GCF_038396675.1 Hydra vulgaris | reverse complement strand
AATAAATTCGCCACTGAAATGGTTGATTTTGTGGAGATAACAGGAAAGGCTGCTGAGAAGGATAACAAAACTTTGCTTTCTTTCCTCACCATTTACAATTTTATGCTGAAGATTATGTTAGATGCTGTATTCCTCTCAGTTGCAGTTCTATACAAGATATTCAGTACAATTCCAACAAATTCAGCAGAGTGTGAGAGAGTTTTCAGCAAACTGAAACTTGTCAAAACTTGTCTAGCAAATCGGTTGATATTAGAGCATGTTGGCAATCGTGTTTTCTTGTCTGTGGAACATTAAAAAATGTGGAATATGACGCATTCAGACATTATAAAAACTATGCTGATACAAATGAGTTACGCAATATTTTGTATCCATAAAAAACTCTTTTTTAGTATAAAGACAATTTTCCTTGATCGCTTATTTGTCTCGTTAAAAGTACTTCACCGGGCAAATTCGTACCTGCTTTTCAGGTGCCACCACGTCACTGATATATACATACATACATATATATTCACTTCAGCATAAGTTTTTAAGAAAAGTCATAAACTAAATATGTTTAAACAAATATTAAATTTTTTTTTTCCGAAACATTTTTAAATCAAATAAAGCAAGTAATATAAGCATAATAATTTAATTAAAGAATGTAGAACATAGAAAAAGAATGTAGAACATAGAAACATAGAACATAGAAAACCTAACTAATCTTATTAGAATAGAATAATGCTTTTCTTGAACTTATAAGAGTTTGAATAACTAAATTGCATGCATGGTTATTATTGGATTATAATTTGCGAAGTTTTTTTACGATTGGCAACACTGTACCAATTTTGCCAATCTTGCCAATTTTTTGCCCATCTTAAACCATGTTTGTTACAACAAAATAGTACACAGTTTTTCACGCGTCGTTTTTATAAAAGCATAAACTATCTGTTTTCTTATGATTTATGAAGATTTGGCTTTAGATTATCAAATATATTTTTAGTAAAGCAGTTGTATTTGTATTATACAAAAAAAAGGAGAAAGATTATAGTAAAAATAGATACAGTTATGGGTGATACACCAGGTAAGGAGATTATTAACTCTACGAAATATAATTTTTATCTTAAATACGTTACTAAAATTATAATTTTCAAAAAATAATAAAAATAAATCAATAATAAAAAAGGAGATTATAATAAAAATAGATGCAGTTATAGGTGATATACCAGGTAAGGGGTTTATCAGCAGTATTAAATATAATTATTGTCTTATATAAATTACTTAAAACATAATGATAAATGTAATATTATTACAATCATTGTAATGTTTTTATAGTTTATATTATTTTAAAATATTTTTACGGTATATTAAATTTATAAAGTAATATCATTATATAAAAAAAAAAATACATTTAACTTATATACATTTAGTTTCTTAATGTTTTGTTTAAAGACAAAAAGATAAATAACTGCCCTGTCGGAAAGCATGCAAAAAATATACAGTCCTTTTAATAGAAGGTTATTTTCAATAAGTTCTACGTTTGAAAAAGGCTGTACGTTTGAAAACAACTTGTTGCATGCTTTAAATTTATTGGACAAACGATGTTTTGTTGATCACTACCCATCATTGTATTGTAAGAATAAATATGTTCATAATGTGCATAGTTTACATTATTTATAATATCATGCACATAAATTTGGTTGTCTTGAAAATGTTTCAGGATTTATTAATGAGAATAATTTGAAATCTTTACATTAAATGCTACAAAAACTAAAACAAGCTCTTCAGCAAATATTAGTATGGTTCTAAAAGTCATGTTAATTGAAGTCTTTGAAACACTTTTTAATTAAAAAACGTCACTAAATTTGGCCTTATTTTACAAGCGTTGGGCACTCAAAACAATTTTTATTCTTGGCTAAAGATTTTTGTAATTATTTTAAGCATGGTTAAATTTTTTCTATAATCATAGTTATATATTTAACAATTTTTATTCATTATTAAAGTCTCACTGTTTAAATTGAAAAAAAGAAAAGGTTTTATTAAAATGTTCAAATTTTACAGCAATGTGAAGTATGATGAAGACACATAATGGTAAAATAAACTGTTAATAATAAAAAATTGAATCTTTATTGGTTTTTTCACTTCCAATACTTTTATCTGATACTATTATTTTAGGAGTCTTCAATTTTGTTTCTAACCAATAAAAAGCAGATATATCAGAAATATTATTTGAGTTTGCTTTGCAACAATATATGTATGTATGTGAGTGTCCTGATATATATATATATATACATATATATATATATATATATATATATATATATATATATATATATATATATATATATGTATATATATATATATACATACATATATATATATATATATATATATATATACATATATATATATATATATATATATATATATATATATATATACATACATATATATATATATATATATATATATATACATAATATATATATATATATATATATATATATATATATATATATATATATATATATATATATATATATATATATATATATATATATAAATTAGTAGAAAACTTAACGAATTTTTTTTCATTTAACTTTGTGTTTGATCAATAAAGTCTTTATTGACATTTAATACTGTGTTTCATCAAAAGTCTTTATTGATAAAACACAGCGTTAAATAAATAAAAAATTTTGTTAAATGATTTTCTACTAATTTATATATAAAAATATATATATATATATATATATATATATATATATATATATATATATATATATATATATATATATATATATATATATATATATATAGATAGATATATAAATATATATATTTATATATATATTTAGATATATATACATATATATATTTATATATATAATATATATATATATATATATATATATATATATATATATATATATTTATAACAATGGGTTCAAGAACATTAAATGATAATGTTTTGAAAATGTTTCTGCCGGAAGACATCTATAAAACATATAAAGACATTCCTTTGTAGAAATAATGTTATTTTTGAAACTTATTAATTTATTTAAAATCTTAAATTTTTCAGAGATTGCAAAATTTTTCATCAGTTTAACTTATTGTACAAGATAATTTCTTTCTACTAATAAGTGCAATACAAAGTTTGAAATTTTTAATGAAAATGGTGACTTTATTGCAAATTTTTGCATTTAAAACTTATAAAATAGATAGTTAATTGTGTATAACCATTTAAAGTTTTTATTTATTATTATTAGTTTTCACTTATCAGTCAGGTTGTTACTAGAACTTCATAAACATTAAATAGCCCCATAAATACTTATAGTTAATATGTTAAGTATAAGATTCTTTTTCCTGAGCGCAGCAAGTTTGCCTCCTGATTGCAAGAAGTTAATTTCCTTTTAAAAGTTCAATGAAGCTGCTTTTTTTTTCGGCTAAATGTTTCGATAAGTTCTATTTTTTCGCAATACTTCAATTAATAAAAGTTAAAGTTATTAAATCATTTCTTTTCCAGCTGATTAAGTAACTTATAGACCATATATCAATAATTCGATCCTAACCAAGTTTTTATTAATATCATGGTAAACTAGTTTCTTAGCACAACTGCTCTGTTTCAAGTTCAAAAGAAAACAATAATAGTTGAATAAAAAAAGAGTAGCCTCATCATGTATAACAAATGTTGATTATATTTAGATTATACCTGCCTACACCCAAACCTTCAGTGTACGTATGTACTGCAACCCTTGCAGTTGATCATTTTAGTAGGTTGCATTAATGTGCTTAAGCGTTTTTCATGTATGAATGAATATATATATATATATATATATATATATATATATATATATATATATATATATATATATATATATATATATATATATATATATATATATATGTATATATATATATATATATATATATTATATATATATATTATATATATATATATATATATATATATATATATATATATATAGACATATATTTAAATGTATGTATATATATATATTGATTCATTTTTATTGGCATAAAAAGCTGCATGCTTGGGTTAACTAGTGGCAATGATGTAAATTTGATTGTGTTTTGTTGTGAGTGGGGTTGCTTTTTAAATGTAAGTGTAAGTACTTAAATATGCTTTAATTTTAAAAATAGAGTGATGAACTATTCAAATGTCTTATTTTAAATTAACAAATGTATTTTGTCGAGCTTTAACTTTTTTCTTATCTTAAACTTATTGTGTTGTATATAAACAATATTTTTTATATATGATATATCAGGCGTTGTTAAGAAGCTCGGATTTTGCTTGCGAAAAAGTTACTTGCCTACGCGTTTAGCAGTTTTGCGCTACGCAAAAACTTTTATCTCTTAGAATATTTAAATTATCTTTTGATGTTAACGAGACGTTTATTCAGAAGAAATAAAGTTGTAAGTAAAACCAATATGCTGCAATTGTAAACTAATAGATTTTTTGTTAAAGAAAAGTTTGTTTAATAATTTTTTTATAAGCTTTATCTTAAGGAATTAAATATATAAATACCTTTTAAATATAAAAATTATTTTTTGTCATAATAGTTTAATGCACGATTTATTTTGATGTAAATACTTTATTAATATGATATTTTGCTTATTGTTAATTCAGTAACGAAAAGTTTTAATGACGTTCGTTTAATTTTTGAAAATAAATTATGTTTACGAATAAGATATCTGTAACTGATAAATAATAAAAAAAAACTCTTTATTGTTTAAAAACATAATTAAAAAGAGTTCACAAAATAAATAAGAAAAAACTTTTTAACAGTTAATTAAGTAACCAAAAACCAGCTGTAAAATCATAAGAAAATAAACAAATATTATTTTACGTTTATGAAAAAATATATTTAAAAAAAATAATAATTTTTTTTTTTTTCAAATAGGAACTTAGATTTTATTTGTAGCTTTTGTTATAGTGAGAAAAGAAAAACTGTTTGTATGATTTTTAACGCGTTAATAAAATAACTTTAATTACAATGCGGTACTTGATAAGGCGCTAGTGACGCAATTTAACTTTTAACAATCCATATTTGCCGAGTTGAGTAACATAGAAATGCGTAAGGCGTTTTCGTTACGCAGGGAAATCTCCTAACAAGGCCTGATATATGTATATTTTTTCAACTAAATCTTTCGGCTATATTAAGTCTCCCCTTTAAGTTAAACTCTCAGATTTCTTTAAGTATTTGGCATTATTAGTTAATTATTATAAATAGTTATTATTAAGTAATGGGCATTATTAATACTTTAAGTATTGGGCATTATATATATATATATATATATATATATATATATATATATATATATATATATATATATATATATATATATATATATATATATATGTATGTATATATCAGGGACATCTCATAGATATCAGGGGCCTTCTGCTAAAATAATAAACGAGCCCCCTCAATAAACTTTTTCTTATATAAATAACAACACAAGTATAAAAATAAGTTTCGTTGCATAAAATGCATAAAATAAAATATTCATTTGAAAAGTGCAACTCTACTAGCGTTTCTAGAAACAAAATCATCAATAAACTCTTTGAATCTAATTTTCTTCAAATGCTTATGCTCAATCGCAATCACCACCAACCCATTAAGTCTTTCTTGAGACAATGAAGAACGCAAATACGACTTCAACAACTTCAGTTTTGAAAAGCCTCGTTCTGCAGATGTAACTGTAACAGGAATAGTCAACAATTTCCTATAAGCAATCATCGCATTGGGTAAATAATGGAATTGCTTAGAAACTCTCAAAATCTTTACGGGTCACATATTTTCATGAGAAAGTAATTCTCTAAGCAATTTAAACTCCACATGTAATTCATCTCCATCATTATCAGATTGACCATCCTTTGTAAGTACATTCTGAATATTTGTGCAATGACTTTTTAGACTCTTATCTTCCAAAGAATACAGCATGTCTTGATCTGATTTTAGATATTGTTTAAATCTTGTATTTAATGAAACAATTACTTGGTCAACAATGAAGAGCAAATAGTTAACTCTGAATTGCTCTTCAAATTATAATGGTGGTGGATCATCATTTGCACTTTCATTAAAATGTTTTTTCTGCAAATTTCTTGTCTCTGAGGAAAAAGAGAATCAAATTTCATTTCAGCAGCAATCAGTTTATCTGTAATAAGGGCATGGAAAAAACCAGCTACCTATATTTTTTTAGATAAGAATACAACCCTTTCACTTGTATAATGGCAGTATCAATGATCATATCCTTTGATTGTAATTTGTATTATAATCACAGTAGTTAACACTTCATGCCAAATGACTATTGAGATAAAAAAAAACTCAAAATCTCCAAGTTTATTGGTTGCTAATAATTTCCCTTTACTTCTGATTCCTGAGTCACTATCAGTTTCTGCAACTTCAAGCAAAGCTTTTCGAATTTCAGCAATTTGAAATCTTATAGCTTGAACACAATCAATACGACTCTTCCAACGAGTAGTTGACAGTGACTTAAGGGTCAACCCTTCAATATTATTTTTCAAAAAACTCCACCTCTTTGTAGAACTTGGAAAAATTGTGTAAATCCGTTGTATAACTCCAAAAAAGTCTTTAACTTTACCACAAGTTTTGGCCATATCACACATTGCTGAATTTAGACTATGACAACCACAAAGAGTGTAGAATGCTTGAGAATTTTCATCTAAAAGTCTTTTTTGCACACCTTGATGTTTACCTTTCATTTTTGATCCGTTATCATAACCTTGACCTCTTACATGTCAACACCTAAAGCCTTCAATTCTTTCGTCAAAACATCAAACAATCCTTGTCCACTTGTGTCTTTGACATTCAGAAAAAAAAAAACAATTCTTCCAAAACAACACTATTTGAAGAGACATCCACATATCTTATGATCAAAGTCATTTACTCTGCATGGCTGCAATCAGGAGTACAATAAAGAATTACAGAGAAATATTTGGCTTCTTTTATCTCCATGGTAATTTCACATTTAATCTTGAAAACCAGCTCAAGTATCAACCCATTTTGAATGATGTGTCCGAGGAATGATTTGTCCTAGGTAATGAGAATGAAGTTCATCATCTGTAATGTGCCTAACATGCTCTCGAACTACGTTGTCAAACTCAGTCAACATCTAAATTAAGCCCAAAAAAATTCCATTGCTACTTTAATATAATTTCTCCTAGCTACCACAAAACGCTAGACTCTTTTTTGCAAGCAATTTCACTACTGAAGCAATTCTTACAAGCATATTTCTCAAATGCTCTTTCTTTTTCTCCAATATTTTTTGTGTTGTTTTATCAATAGTTTGACCCTGATTGAATCTTAAACGTAACTCATACCATGTAGCCATGTTCTTCAAATGCTCACCACTTGATTGATTTTCTGCTACTCTACTTGTAAAATGAGTTCAATCCTTAAAACCATCATTCGACAACTTAACTATTTAAATCCAGGTTCGAAACGAGCTCTGGACAAATTTTCGCGTCACGGTAAGGAAGGAGGCGTGAACTTCCTGGTTAAATGCACTTCCGCGGTGTTCTGTGACAAGACCGTAAGGACTTCTTGGGGCACCTAAAAAAAAAAAAAAAAAAAAAAAAAAAATCCCCTTTTTAAACACTTTGCAACAAAAACAAAACACTTTATCAAGCTCTTTTGAATGCACAAGCGGTTCTCTATCACATTGTTCTCCATTAGGAAAAGCTTTGCACTAGAATAAAGATAGGAATCGTCTTCCGAATTTATCTATTGGGTCTTTCTTAATAGCCAAGTCTCTCTTAGGACCATTAATTGCTAAGACATCAATCACCTTAGAATCTAAGACATTCCAATTTCTTGGATCATGTATATCAAAAAAATCAGCATCACCCAAGTTGGTCTCATCATCGACAATAGGACTATCAACATCGATCAAGGTAAGCGCATCATTAGTAAAGTGATTTTCAAAATCATTGACTAAATCATTTTCAATTTCATCATTGTTAGGTGTGGAAACTTGAGGTTCTATGAAAATAAACTTATCAAAACCTCATCTTTGAGAATTTTTTAGCTCTTCGCTTTTCTTTTTTCTCTTGCGTTTTTCGTATTTAGATTTATACATTCTTGTTAGAGCCATAATAAAAATCAACAATTCTTTCCCTTTTAAAAAAAGAATAAATAGATTCAAAAGCAAACTAAAAAAATTGAAAACAAACAAAAATAAATAGAAAATAAAATAACTTTTTTTTTTAAATCGATTTATTTAACCCAAAATTGAAAATTAGAATTTTTTTTTAAATTTTACAAAATTAGATTAGGTGTCACTCATATCGTTAAAAACTAGTCATTGGAGTGACACCTAAATATAATAAACAAACGAACAGAAAATCGAACATCAATATTAATAAATAAAAGTAAACGTAAATTAAATCAATTTTAAAAAAAAAAATGATTAAGCTATAATAAATTAAATAAAAAAAAATATATATATAAAACATTCAATCAATAACAATAGCGAACAACAATAAAAATAATTAGCAACAGCAGCACAATAATAACAAACATCACCCAAACGAAAAAACAAGCACAAAAAACTACAAAATAAAAGCAAAAATTACAAACGAAAAGGCAAGCACAAAAACTTTGACAAAATAAAATATATAGTTTAATATATATATATATATATATATATATATATATATATATATATATATATATATATATATATATATATATATATATATATATATATATATATATATATATATATATATATATATATATATATATATATATATATATATATATAGTATCGGACAAAACGAGTGCAACCAAATAATGCTAATTTAGTTTCTGTATATAAAAGTGCTGCATTTTTTCAATTTAGAGAAATAACTATGTAACTGTTTAGAGACAAAGTTCTTCAAGTTTTATTCATCACAAAGTTTATTGTTTGTACACGAAAATTAATAAATTAATCAAAAGTATTTAAAAAAGTTGATTTCCTTCTGGAAAAAACAAGTGCAAGAAAATATTGACCAAGCTGTGTTTCGCTATCAATATTTCGTGGCAAATCCTTTGTTGTCAATCAAAGCCTTGCATCTTCAAGGCATAGATTCGATCAGGTGATCAATGAAACTTTGTGGAATCGCTGCCCAGGCTTTTTGGATTCGTTCAAACAGTTGATCCTTATTACGAACACCTTCACGATTAATTCTCGCGTTGATGATCTCCCACAGGTTCTCAATAGGGTTGAGATCTGGAGATTGAGGCAACCAATCCATCACCAATAGGTGGTTGTCTTGAAACCACTGCTTGACTACTTTTGCAGTGTGTTTCGAATTGTTGTCTTGCTGAAAAACCCATTTTATTGGCATATTCCATTCAGCATGAGGTAACATAACATCTTTCAGGATATTTATATACATGAAACGGTCCATTATTCCATTGTTTCGATGTATTGGACCTAGACCGTTAGCAGATAAACACCCCCAGACCATTACATTGCCTCCACCATGTTTCACGGTCTTATGGCAGTAACGTAAATCGAGGCGTTTTCCGGCAGGTCGACGTTTTCGACAAATGCCATCGCTCCCAATGATGTTGAACTTCGATTCATCACTGAACAGGACAGTTCGCCGTGTCTGCACATTCCAGTCAATATGAGATGTAGCAAACAGGAGTCTTTTCTTCTGGTCTATAAGTGAAATCAGCGGTTTCTTTGCAGGGCGTCGAAAAAACAATCCGGCTTTAACAGCACGTCGTCTAATTGTTCGGTCCGATACAGGCAGCTCTAATTGCTTTCGTATTTCGACTGATGACATCCAGGGATCCTTCTTGACGGATCTGACGATCATAGAATCCTCTCTAGAAGTGGTGGAACGCAGTCTTGCACCTTTTTTATCTGCTGCCAACTTTCCCGTAGAACGATATTTGGAACATAGTCTTGATACGGTCCATTTTTTCACGCGATATTTATCACAAATACTTTTTTGTGACATTCCACTTACGTAATTGCCAATAATTTTCTTTCTTAGTTCCAATCCAAGACTCTCGGGAGCCACTTTTGCTCTTGAAGTCATAAAAATAATAAAAATTATTAATCACGCTTCTCAAGGCTTACCGTGTTACATTTACCTTGTGATGAAAAAATAATGCTCTGTGGAACACAACGTCTTAGTTGGATGTGGACTGTATTGATGTAATGAAACACTTGTTGTATTTTACTTCTTGTATTGATGTTCTTCGATAAAATACTTTGATAAAACTCACTTCGATAAACTGTCTTGATAATACTGACTGATTGACTTCCATACACTGACTGAATTACATGTCGATTTACATTTCTCTTATATAGTAAAATGAACTTGCGTGAACCTGTTCTAGAAGATTCTAGATGCTTCTTTTTGATGCTTCTGGAAGCTTCTGGATGCGTCTGGATGCTTCTGAATGTTTCTGAATATTTCTGGATGCTACTGGAAGCTTCCAGATGCTTCTTCTGGAAACTTCTGGAAGCTTCTGCATGCTTCTGGAAACTTCTGGATACTTCCTTTAATTATTAAAAAACTTCCGTGACGGTGACACGGACCAGACTTAAGAAAATGAAACAAACCAAAAAAGTTGCACTTGTTTTGTCCGCTGCAAAATGGCACTTATCAACAAAATTCTGCCTGTGTGCTGTCACCTGTCAGCTGATTGCTCATAACATGGCATGCTATGACTCCAGACTCCTGAACTGTTTGCTGTGGTAGTATAGTTCGTTTCGTTTTTAAGACATGTAAAATTAGGATCACTTTTTAGCATTGTTCGATGTAGGTTGCAAATGTTTTGTCCAATACTGTATATACTCATACGTGCTAATATCTAACCTTATTAATGCATTATAATAATATGGTCATCTGTGGGATTGCAGTTATTACACACACTGTATGTTTGTGTGTAGACAGGTATAATTAGAATGTAATAGAAATTAATCATACATAAATATTTTTATTTACCTCTCAAAGGCTGATTGAGTAACTACAAATGAGGTGGCTAATCTTTTTTCTTTTCAACAGTTGCTTGTTTTCTCTTAAATATAACTCCAAAACGCTAACATTAACAAATTGAGCAGTTGCGTCAAATAACTAGTTGAGCCAGATACTAATAACAATTTGGTGAGGATTGATTTAACAATAAATAGTCAATAAGTATTTAATCGTCTTAAAAAACAGCTATAATAAGTTCAACTTTTGTTAAATGATTCATTTAAGTAATGTAAAATAATAAAATTAATATTTAACGAAAAAAACAAACAACTTTATAGAACTTTAAAAAAGATATCTAATTCATGCAGGAGACAAACTTCTTTTGATGAAAAGGCAAAAGGCGAAAAAAGAGTGCAATCTCTCAAAAATTTAAGATTTTAATTAAAATAGTAAGTTTCAAAAATTACGATTTTTTTCTCAAAAGAATGTCTGCAGATGTTTTCAAGTTTCGGCGGAAATATTTCCAAAATATAACTGTTTAATGTTCCTACATACATACATACATACATACATACATACATACATACATACATACAAACATACAGACATAGATAGATACATACATACATACATACATACATACATACATACATACATACATACATACATACATACATACATACATACATACATACATACATACATACATACATACATACATACATACATACATACATACATACATACATACATACATACATACATACATACATACATACATACATACATACATACATACATACATACATACATACATACATACATACATACATACATACATACATACATACATACATACATACATACATACATACATACATACATACATACATACATACATACATACATACATACATACATACATACATACATACATACATACCAATGAGTAGATTTAGAATGATCAAAAACATCCAACATTCATCATCCTAGGCAGGAGACAATATAACACGGGTTTACATCTACGCCAGCCTACTAAGTAAAGAAGAAATTTATAGCAGGCTACCATCATTATTTTGCTTACCCCATAGGTCTTTGCTTAGGAGACCTTCTACAAAATAATAGCTGGATGCACTTAACATCTGCCCAAGATGAGTATTTTTATTAAGACTAAAAATGGCTCTTCACCAAAAAAAGCATACCCTACTGAGCAGTAGAGCATGGGGCAAGTACCACAAACATGCGGGATGAGGAACACCTCCTTTGCATCTTTCCCAATTACTTTTAAAATAAGAACATAAAACTTGAGTGGCTTGTTCACGGTACAGTTCCAGACTAATTTTTTTCACCTTAATAAATTATTGAACATAATGAAAAACAGTATGAGCTTTTGGAGTGACAGAAATCTGAAGCTTTAGAAAACTAAAACAACTTCCTTAAATAAGCTCAAAGCACGGCACAATTCCAGGGCTTCTGAATGATCTTCAGCTTCAGCAAGGAATTTCAGCTCATTCACCTTTTTGAGCAATTTTGTGCAACTATTGCTATTGCCAATATGGTAAGGTTATTACCAATATGGTAAGGTTGAAGAGGAATGTAAAAGTCAATCAATGACTTTCAGCCATTTTTGTATCAGGCTTTTCACAATTTGATTGATCACACCAAAAAAGTAAATGAAGTTGCATTGGAGGAAGTAGTTCCAAAACAACTATTTTGTTAGGAAAAGGAAGCAGAGGAGGATAAACAGCATTAAAGAAAACTTTGGCGTTTTTTAAATCACCTTCAGATTGGACAAAACTCTGCAATTGCTGTCTAATAGTTCCAAAGGTGAGAGATTTTCTACATGCAGTGAGTTTTATAGACTCAATATTACACCAACAACTTATTCGTTACTATGAGATTACTTAACTGTGCTTTTGTGGCCCTCTTGTGACCAAAATTTGACTGACTTTTAAAGGGACTATGTAGCTCAAACTCATCGGGCTATGAGTCAATTACGCTTAAACTCACTTTCAAGAAAGTGAGTTTAAGCGTAATTGACTCAAATCTCCATCAACCACCATCTATTCCAAGCTTTAGAATAGCCTTGCTTTTAGGTTTTCATGATAATACTATTTTTTCTTTGAGCTTATGCAGATCCTGGCAATGAACCACTTGGCAATTTCCTGAGCTAGCAGCAAGTTTTAATGAGCTTATGATTAGTAGTACTCTCTCAATGTCTTGCCACTGTCAGCGTATGTTTTCTGAAAATTTGTTTCAGATAGCCTTACTTTGTTTTTGTTTTTTTTTGTTTATAATAAGTTTTACAATACAAGAATAAATAAGATACATACATATATATATATATATATATATATATATATATATATATATATATATATATATATATATATATATATATATATATATATATATATATATATATATATATATATATATATATATATATATATATATATATATATATATATATATATATATATATATATATATATATATAGTTAGTATATTTATTTGTATTAAAAGAAAAATCTATTAAAATTAAACTAAAATAATTATGAATAACAAACTCAAGAAGAGCGTCTGAGTTGTGCGTACTCACAGAACAAATTTAATAGATACATTACCAGTAATGTATCTATTAAATCTGTATTAAATAGATACATTACCAGTATCTATTTAAAACAAATTTTTTTAAGACTGTTTTATATTAAACAGATACTAAGCTGCTTATCATGCAATTGTGTTATTAACCTTCTAGCACACAGCATAAGATAATTAAGAACTAAAAGGTAGATAAATTAGTTGTTAAATTTTTTTGTAGGATTTTATTTATCTTATAAAAAATATATTTATGCATATTCATAAAAATAAAAAATAAAAATATATACCACTTAATATATATACTTCTTTTTTACTGAATTCCGAGGGGGAGTTTAGAAGAGGAAGCCTCTAATGATTTTTTAAATATATTAAAAAAGAAATGCATAATAGACATGGTATTGAACTTTATTTATATTGCAAGTAACTCTAAGTTGTAAATGTAATAGATATTTAATGCTTCAAGAAAAGTTGGCTCGCCGGGCTTTATTTTTAACAAAATTCGCGATGACCTCATTATAGCACAGACTTTTTGCAAGATTGTGTTCAATAGATATAACTAGAAGATTAGTTAGCCGGTCTTGACTCATTGTAGATCTTAATGCTGTTTTGAATAGACCAAGCATACTAAAAGACCACTCTCCTTCGGCGATTGAAACGGGAATTGTGTTAAAAATAGGTAACAAAATGCATATTGATTCGAAGAGAGACTCTAGACCTTTTTGATAGATTCTATTTAATAGCTTCATTGAAGTGAGATTTCTTTTCGGACCGAAAAGATCGGCGCGCTTCAGAGCATCTTATTGACGGACCTCTAAAATAAGTTTGTCTTAATCTACATCGCTCACATAGATTTGCGCCAAAGTTTTACATTTCTGCTCCACGTTAGGTGGTTCAACTTCTTTTTTTCACTCGACCTACTATTTGATTCTGAGAGCCATAGTAACGAGAAACTGTTAGTCGTCTTTTCTGCTGCTTGAAATCTGTCTCTCATTTTTTGAATTAAAGTATCAAGAGCGGTGTTGAACACGTTCACCTCAAAGTGCTTTTTATTGTTTTTGTAGAAATGAACTTCGTTCCTTGCTTCTTTGAAAAACGATTTCCTCTTTCTAGTCTTTTTTTGAACTAATTTTGACTGAAATCCATAGCTTGCTAGACCGGAGGCAACCAAATGTGCTTTGTTAACTAATTCGGGCCAAGAAGATCTAAATCAAGTAAGATCCTCAATTAGAGTCCTCATAAGTTTCCTCTCACCATCTATTTTTTGATTGAAATGACACACTGACAGTTTATTGCTTGAAGTGCTTTGAACCAGAAGGTTATCATGATAATAAACTCAAATTACTGAATCTATTTCTCCAAAGGTTTTACGTCATTCAAAACATCTCCAGTTAAATCAAGATCCCGAAGTTTCCTCAAAGAAAGAAGAATTTCTCTGGGTCGCTTAACCAACGGCCTTACAGCCTCAATGCGTGCACTTCATCGGGTTTGCGAGGTTTGATGAAGAGGCAACCCAGTCGTCTCGGTCAAGATTTTCTATCATAAAAAGATGGGCTTTTTAGGATTTTTAAGGCTTCCACCAAAAAGATTGTAGAGTAATTGAATCCGGCCAAAATACTTCACTTCTACAGAAGATTCAAGGGAGTGAACATCAGCTAGGTTAAGGTTATGAGCGCTGTATGGCATGTAGAAAGCTTGAGAACTTCTCTGAAGAATGATCGCTTGTACTCCTTTGTAAACACCAGACATCTTGGCACCATTGTCGTATCCTTGACCTCGGCAGGCATTCAGATCGATGTCGTTTTGCTCCGAGACGTCCATAATTAGCTTGGCAATACTTGCACCTTTCTTTTTTTCGAGATTTTCGACCCTAAGAAAACGCCCCTTAACTACCCATCTTTTATCAATATCATAGTAGACAAAATGGAGAACAAAGGCAATTTTCTCTGTATGAAAGACGTCAGGCGTTCCATCGACAAGAATAGAATAGTAAATTGACATATGAGCCTCTTAAATAATGGCACCGCGGATAATTCTTCCACACTCTTTGATAAATTCATTTTGAGAACTCCAACCCAAATAATGAGCAACTATTTGTTTAACTTCTTGTTGGCAGTGAGAAACTTCTTTTAGGTGTAACTGAAGAGTCTTGTTGTGCTTTGCGAGTAACTCTAGAGTTGCAAGAAAGTTGCCGTTACCGTCATCACCAATCATTTTTGATGAGCCTAAAACAAGGATTATAATTACACGTATAAATCGCGACTTTCTGCTTAATTAGAGTTCAGATAAATTAAAATGTAAATATAAATTTAACAATTAACGTTCATAAATATACCTCTAAAGCTAAGGTTGCGTAATGCTAACTGATACTCTTGCTAATTGATACGATATGATGATAAGAAAAGGACCTTAAAACTGCTTATTTTAAAAAAATTGTAAAAACTTTTTTGTAAAAAACATATAAATATCTAACTATTTAAATAATTAAATATTAAAAAGGTTTGTTTTTTTTCCTCCCCTAAAAATAGTATAATTTACACTTTAAACCGACTGAAATTTGTTATTACTCTGTGCGGCGTTGCTTTTATAACCCTATAAAATTTACTTCAGCTAATATTTACAGAATATTTTAGCTTTTCAACTGCATCAGTTGTCATGCACAACATTTGAACAAGATCTAGGCGTTGTTATGATTAACAATCTGAAGGTTGAAAAACAAGTCTTCGCGGCTGCATCAGTTGGCAACCGAATGCTTGGCGAGCTAAAGAAAGCCTTTCGAGGTCGAAGTTCAGAATTTCGGCGCACACTGTATACTTTATATGTTCGCCCGCACATAGAATTTGCAGTGCAAGCCACCATTTCCAGCTCAAGACATAGCTAAAGTTGAACAAGTTCAAAACTGAGCCACAAAACATATTGCCAATTTCAAACGCTTGCCTTATATTCAGAGACTATGAAGAATTAACTTGACAAAGCTAACTGAACAACGAGAAAGATGAGATTGTATTGAGCAATACAAAATCATCAGCAAAATTGACAAGTAAACTTCTCAGTCCCTCAGCATGGGACTGAGAAGTTTACTTGCCGATTTTGAGTGTAAATTAGTTTTTATTTCCCATAATTAGAGCCGGGATAGCTCAGTTGGTTAAAGCGCTGCTAAAAGTTCGGATTGATTATTGACCGTAGCAGCAGGATTGCAGGTTCAAATCTCGGCTCCGCTTACTCAGCGTGTGAGTAGTACTTCGGTACGAAGGGAACTCGTCTCGATTAGCCCTGCTATTACGATGTTTCCTTCTCGACTAGTAAATAAATTATCTAGTCGAGTAAATGAAAATTATCGTTTTTTAATTATCAGCTTCACCCAAACACCGAGCCTTTAAAAAACAGCCTCTGACCGCTTGGACTCACAAAACAACTGAAAGTACAACTTGTACGAAACTGTGCAGAAAGAAACGACTTCCGCACTAACCGTGTTTTCAAACCATGGAATGCTTTTACTCATAATGCGGTGGACACAAAGAACCTGAACAATTTATAATATTAACTTTTTTTGCTTTTGGCGTCTTAACTTTATCTGAAATATAAAAACTATATTTTTATTACAGAGTAGCCTGGTGTGCCGCTGTTTGTCAATAACTTGTAAAGTTTGTTGATCATGAATAAACCAAACAAACAATATTGACAACTTGTTTATAGTAGACACTATAATCAAGAACAAAATCTTATCCGAACAAAAAAAATTTATAAAAGATGAACTTTGTTAGGTTATTTCAAACAAAAATTCTTAAAGTCTTGGTTTCAAAAAAAAAATTCTGGAATTCACAGCCCTAGACTCTCGTTGGGGAATGGTCTTCCACATCATGCTGGCATAGGGACCTTAGTGAGGTAAATCCGACCCTTGATTATCAAATGACAAAGAATTAAAATTAGTTTTTATTTCCCATAATTTAGATCTCAAAAACCAAATATGTGACACAGAATAATCTATGAAGTCAAAGATAAGAATTTATTCTGGGCACTGTTACTGCATGGAGTTACTGAACCAACGTTACTTGTTGTTTAAAAAATATTTAAAATCATTTTTTAGACAATTATTTAAAATTTTGTATTAATTGTTGACATTATAATATATTTCGAAATAACATATGATAAGTTATTTTTAATTTGAAAAAAATTAAATTCAAAACAAAATAACAAAAAATAAAAAAAACAAAAAAAAATTTTTAAAAAATGTTTTTTTTTAAAAAAACGTAGATTTAAAGAAACGGTATTTTTGTAACTCTAATCGTTTCGTTCTCAATGGCGTTCGCTCGAATTTCCGGAACGTCATTTAGAAAGAAAAAGGATGCAAGGCAAATTAAACAAAATAAAAACACTGAATCACAATTGAAATATCTTTCCTGTAAAAAAACTTTCAAGTTCTGTTATTGTTAAACTATAACAATAAAAAGTTTTTAAGAAAATCAAAAATAAAGGGAATTCTTACGTAAGTTCCGACATAATAAATAATAAATAAATTCATAATAAATAAATAAATTTGATATCAATAGATTCTTATCAAAACCCAAAATGTTTTGAGGTCATCGTGATAGCGTTCATTAGGAAGACATCAATTCTATCGAAAATAGAGAAAGCTACCTAGAGCTAATTGGTAATAAGTGTAGTATCCAATATTAATTACCCATTTGTCGCAGAAGACTCAGAACAACTTCTTAAGTTATTAGGAGAGGCAACAAGAAAAACCGTTATCGATTAAAGAAATTTTTCTAAATACTTTTATACCTGACAGAGTTTCAGATGATTCCCACAAAGATACATTCAAGTTATAAAACTTTTAATTATTGGTTAATTTTATTTCACCTTTTTAAGAATATATACAATGTATAAAAAGTAATAAATAAATATTTAAATATATACTAAAAAAATATATAAGAAAAAAACAAAATTAAGGGCTGAAGCTATTAGAAAGCAATATAGCCAAAACTAAATCAAAACGCGCTTTACAAAACCATGATGTATAAAAAAATTATTTTACAGAAATATGAATGAATGAAAAAAATGAAAATTATGAAAAAGTTCAAAATAAATAAATAAAATTAATATAAATTAAAAAGTAATAAAATGTTTACAACTGTTTAAACGTTTAAGAAATAATTCTAGAATTAAAAATTCGTATACCAAAAGTATAACTACTGATACTAGATAGTAGTTTATTTCTTTTCATCTTATAAACATTTCCTTATACCTCATAATTTGATTCAAAATATCTTATGAATATAAGTGTTACAATTAAATTTGATTGATAGACTCAAATTTAGAAGAAAAATATTGATATAATATTTTATAAATGCAACAATATTACTATAAGTAATAGAGTAAAAGCGAGCAGAATGAAATAGGTGATAGAATGAAATAAATATGACAATGTTTAGATTTTTGCTCCTACTATTTATTAATTGAATAAACATTTTGCAAATATTTTTCGATCATATTGTGGAGAATCTTTTTCTAAATAAGATGATGTAAAATTTTAATAAAAAGAAATAAGTTTTTCATGAACGGTCGAATTTTTGGTAAATTTTTTTGATAAATGGGGATAAAGCTCTCGGAATTAAAAATTACTGTCGCCGAACTTAAAACGTATAAATTTGTTCTTTCTGTTAAGTAGTTATGAGTATTGAAGGGAAATGGTGAACGATGGGGTTGAATGTAATACGTCAATTATTCGCTCGGTAAAGAGGGCTTTTATTACTTAATTATATAATTGACGAATGAATCTTTATATATTCTTTGTTCAATTTTCAAATACGAGTATTATCAAATCTATACTGATTTAAGTTATTCCTCAAAACAACTTGCACGAAAAAAAAAAAAAAAAAAAAAAACTCAACCACTGTCATCTGAATCTACATCAACAGCACCTTGCATCAACATACGTCGTGTAGCACCAGTTCCAAAGTCAACTCGCCTGCGACAAACATTCAATATAACTCTGGCTATTCAAAAGTGGATTCAAAAAGAAGCTGAAAAACTTTGCAGAAAATGTTTCGTATCCAGCATGTTGACATAAAAAAACGAAAAAATATAGATATGTCGAGATGCGAAAGAGAGTATCTCAATAAATATGAAATATTCAAAAGATTGACAGGTTGATTGAACCAATAAAGCAGCAATGCAAGCTAGGCAAAAACGTAATCTTTTTTGTTTTGATCAAGAGCAACAGATAAATCAATCAACAACAATGACTCCAATAATAACAACAATAGCAGCAAAGCTATCAAGCAGTTGTTTTAATTTTTATTTCTTCTGCTTGTCGAAGGGATTTTCATTTTCTGTCACTGGTTAAAGTGTTTAAAGCAGCATAGTAGCGTCTTACTGGAGCGTTAGTGCAGAGCACAAGTTGTGCTCTGCTCTAATGCTCATGCGCTTATACAAAGCGCTGTTATTGCAGTCAGAAAAAATTGTTCAGAGTCGGAGATATCGACTCAACATTAAAAAAAATAAAAAACATAAATAGGGAAAATTCACGACGTAGAGTTACTATTAAAACAAAAAGTACAAAGAGAAGAAAGAGTACAAAGTACAAAGAGAAATTTTTTTTTATGAATAGACTTATAAAGAAAATACGCTTCAAGGTGGTAGAGATATAAATAATGATTTGGAAACAAAAAGTATGAAATTTTTTTGTGGTGGAATTTCGCCATTTGATAAATCTACTTTAATGCAAAATACGTTGGAAGTGGAAAAAAATATCTTTTGGTTTATATTTAGGCCTTTAAACACTCTAATTTAGCATTAGAATCCGTAGCAACCTCCCTAGTTAACCTACCTTAGAAAATTAAAACTAAAGTTTATAAATCCTAATTTAATTCTAAGATAAATTGAAAGAAAAAGACAATCTTATAACAAACTTGTGCTAACTGAATAGATAACTTTTTTTATTATTTTATCTTTGTTAGGCATTATTCTCTGTTTTCAATTTTTTGAATAGTCGCTATAACTCAAAGCATGATTACTTCAGGTAGACTTCAGCTTTTGACATAAAGTTTTAAATTAATGTTTATGTTGATATAATACTAGGATGACCGGTAGATTTTACAATAAACAACGAAAATCTTGTTGGAGTGCAAATTTCTATCTGCTTTTTTTGAAAAATAGTAAGTCAAAAATTGCAATAAATCTTTGGGAAAAATGAATAAGGCAAATCCTATTGGTCATCCAAAAAATAATATTATGTTAAATGTATGTGCAAAAGGGTTTGGCATTGTTTTATTAAGATATGATGTTTCAAAAATGCCATTTTAAAAGGTTGAAGTTCGCATAGTTTCGACAATTAAAGATTTCATTTTTGATTTTATTATTTTTTTTAACTTTTAACGGATAGGTGTAAGGTGTATTTATCTAAAAGTAATAATCCTAAAGTACGTTAAATGAGATATTTTCAAATCTTTTCAACAAAATTAGTGTTAAATAAAAGTTACGATCCTGCAAAATGTCCTTGTAATAGTATTTTTGTGAACTTGAGATGTAGATATAAACTTTAACAGTTGAGTGTTCTTATAATAATATTTTCGTGGGCTTGAGATGTAGATTTACACTTTAACAGTTGAGTCTCGTTATTGATTTTGATTACGTTGTTTTAAATATTCTCCTTCTATTTACCTTTTATTTACTGTATTTTATAGTTCTAATCGGCTATAAAAAACTACAATAAAAATAGCTTATTTAATATTCTTACCACCTTATGTATTTGCATGTTCTTGCAAAAAAATATTTATGTATAACACCAAGAAATCTACTAAATGAAAACTTGGTATTTCAAATAAATGATTTTATTAACATTGATGTAGAACATTTTGAGAGAAATTATTACTGAACCTAAACGCTGATAAAGCCTACGATCTAAACGCTGATAAAGCCTACGATATAAACGTTGGTAAAGCCTACAATATAAACGCTGATAAAGCCAACGATTTATTCATATCTGAATATTATAAATATTTTTATGAGACATTTTCTAAAGTTTCAAATATTGTTAAATCAAAAACGCATTGTTAAAAAAAATAATACAGGCAGAAATACTTTTCAAAAATTTTTCAAATTTAATAATAATTATGTTACAGAAAAACAATTTGTACTTGAAATATAGATAAAATTTTAATTGTCGGTCCTTCTATAGCATCGAAAATTGAATCCTCTCAGACCAACTTTAATGAATATTTAGTCTCCAATATTACTAATACTATGTCTTATGATAAATTAACCGAAGAAGAATTATTAGGCCCAGTTTCTTTGATTAAGTTAAAAAAAAAGGTAAACGGGTCGGCAATATAACGTATAATGTTACTACAATATAATGTAGTAACATCATTATAAATTCAACAAAAGTTATAATAATTCTGCTTTAGTATATATTTAACTTATCTTTAAAAGAGGGAATTTTTCCGTGAAAGTTGAAAATTGCTAAAGCAGTTCCAATTTTCAAATCAAATGATCCTTATAACGTTACTAATTATAGACTAATCTCTGTTCTTATATATTTTTCAAAAAATTAAGAATGAATTGTGTACAGTTGACTCTATTCTTTCTTAATTGGAAATAATATTTCGTACAATAAACAATTTGGTTTTAAATCTGATCTTACATCTTGTTCATGATAAAGGAGTAAATAAAAAATATATACTTTAGGTGTCTTCATAGATCTAAGTAAAGTCTTTGATACAATTGATCATATAATTCTTTTGTCCAAACTTGAAATCTACGGGATCAAAAATTTAAATTCGGCTTGGTTAAAAACTTATTTTTCTAGCTGGAAGCAATATATATCCTACAATGAAAAACAGATAGTATAATTATTACACGCGGTGTTCCCCAGGGATCTATTCTAGAACCACTTTTTTTTCTAATTTATATTAATGACTTAAATGAATTTTCGAATATTTTATAAATACAGTTTTACTTGCCGATGATACTAATTTCTTTTATTATAACGAAGATACTAACTTTTTATTTTTAATAGTTAACCAAGAACTTGATAAGCTAACCCGATGGTTTAAGTCCAATAGATTATCTCTAAATATTACTAAAACTAAATACACATCATTCCATTGTGTACATAAAAAAAATGTATACCATTGAAACTTCCGAATATGTTTATTAATAGTTTGTAATATAATAAAAAGAGAAACTTCATTAAAGTTTTTAAGACGTAATTCTTGATGAAAACATTATATGTAGAGAACATTTAAATTAAATTCAGAATAAAATTTCAAAAAATATTGTTATATTGTACGAGGCTAAACAATT
Organism: Hydra vulgaris; assembly: GCF_038396675.1. Taxonomy (NCBI): domain Eukaryota; kingdom Metazoa; phylum Cnidaria; class Hydrozoa; order Anthoathecata; family Hydridae; genus Hydra; species Hydra vulgaris. The sequence goes on along the minus strand of NC_088922.1, from coordinate 67,297,148 downwards.
CTTAAAATAATCTTGTTTGAAATCCATATACTTTTCATGTAAACATTGTTATCTAAATTATGTAAACATTGATGCCGCAGCAACGTTACAAAACTAAGTAAACTTCTATGCAAACAAAAACACACTATTAGGATTATTTCAAATAAAAATCGTCTTTTCAATACAAACTATAAATACTTTTAAGTAAACTTAATATAGGGTAGAGAGGGGCATATAGGGACAATTAAGAAACAAATGCTGGTTGCGGATAAACTAATCATAGTTAACATTGCTTTTTATATAATTTTTAAAATTCATTGATTTAAGAAAACCAAAATACAAAAAATATTTAAAAATAAGTTACGACAACCAAAATAATGAAACTCTAGAGTATCAAAATTTTTACATTTTGCAAGTGGATGGAGCAAAACAAAAAGCAGCAGTTATTCGTTATTTATTAAGCTTTAAAAATGATAAAAAATGAAGGTTATTTTAGATTTAACCATGTTCAGACAACAATTTTTCAAAAAAGTAATTTTTTTTTCTTTTATTCAGTGATATAAAAAAAAACAAATATAATAAATTTCTTTATAGTTTGATGAAGAGGTGTTACACTGGGCCCCTCTATGCTGACGAAAAATAATACAGACGCTACAGAAAAAGCAGTAATTGTGTCTCTAAAAGTTACTTTGTTATGCTGTCTTTGAAAGCATTGATTGATGAAGCGTTCACTGCTATGTATGTATGTATTTTGACATAAAGAAATTTTTTACAAAATTAGACTTTTACAAAATGTTTATACACGGCTGGGGCAAGAAGAAGACAAATTCAGTCTTATCGCCAAGCCCCTTCAAAACAAGAATAAAAATAACAACAAAAAAACTATTACCGTTATCACAATGTAATATATGCATAAAATACATATATAAATGCAAATATAAAAAATAATTTTTATATATATATAACTTTATTAATTTTTAAACTTTTATTTTTTAAGATTTCGAATTTAAAAATAAATAAAAATGAGATAAAGCATGAATATCAAAGAAAGTTAAAGGTGCAGATTAAAATTAATAATAAATATGATCAAAAATAAAGTAAATAACAAGTAGGGCAAAGTGACCAATTAATGGCCACAATTTTTTTATAAAATGTCGTGTAGGATGTCTTAAACTAATGGTGAATTTTTTTTTATACTGCTTTATTAATGACCAACGCCTACACCTTATACAAACCTTTTTTATTTTTAAAACATTTTTAATTCAGATAAAAATGTATTTAAACTGAGATTTTAAATTTGTACCAATTATTGGCCGGGTAGACCAAATAATAGCCAGCAAATTAAAAAACGTTACCTATTATGAGCCACTTACATTACCTAAAATCAATATATCTAAGAATGCTTATATATCGAAAAGTATTATTCAGACAGACGATTAAAGCCTAATAATGAACTAGGATCTACTTTAAAGAACTACAAACCAAGATAATTTTTTTATAAGTAAAATATTCTATACTTCGCTTAAAAATATTATTTTGGTTGATATTAAACAAAAAAACTTAAACAGCTTTTATTTGTTATTCAAATAAAAAGATAGTCTATCAAAAAGGAAATACAAAATAAGTTAAGAAAATTTTTAATTACTTTCATAAAAAATCAAACATGAAACAAATTTTAAATAAAAAAATAGCTTTAGCACATAGCTGTTATAAGATTTCAACTAGCATTTAATAATGCAATTTTCAATATATGTACAATAAGCTTTATAATAATATGTTAGAAGTTTTGATAATATTAAAATAATAATAAGAAGTTTTCACAATATATTGATAATGAATTTGATAAAAATCTGTTGATAATAATCTATTTACATTTGCTCATTATCGATGGAGATAATTGCATTATCTGGTACTTTAATACAGATATTTTGATTATCTGAAGAGATAATGAATTCCAATATCTTAGGAGTTGAACTGAATTTTCTCAATCTAACTGAGCTAGCTTTTTTAGATAGCTTTTGTATCTCCTTCTCCTGTTTTTGTTGTGCTTTATTTTCTTTTTCTTTTTGTTTTTTCAATTTTTTCTCTTCAGCTGCTGCGACTTTCTTTTTTTTCTTCTCCTCATCATTTACTTTAGATTGCATTGCTTCTTGAGAAGTTAATACAAAATATTTTTGAGCTTTTTTTCGATTTTCTTTTGACTTGATAGTATATATCTTTGGATAAGGCAAAATATCATTGTCAATATCATTATTTGAATGGTTTGTACACAACATAATTGGTGTCAGACTAGGCTGAACAAAGGCTTTAATTGGCATCTGATTACAATCATTAGTGGTTTTATTTGGAAAAAAACTAGATTTCCCAGTTGTTTCATTTGGCACAGGAACTTGCTGAATAATAGTTTCATTTAGAAATGGAATAGTAACTATAGATTCATTTGGCATCGGAACAGAGTCATCTATTTCTAAAATGGTATTTGTACATGAAATCTGTTTCAGTTTAAATTCTTTATATAATTTATACAAGGGATCTGGGATGTCGTAGCCATTTTGAATACAGAAATTAAAAGTTGTAAACTGCTCATGAGTCAAATGGGTATCCCATATCAAAGAATTATTGTCAAGGTTTATCAAATTATTATCTATTTTAGATTCAGACATATTTCCAGGTTTATTAATTAATTCTACTTCAAAATCAACTTCCTCTTCTATTGCATATTCTGATCTTGTTATTTTAGTGTCAGTTTTGATTGGATGCAGATTTGATTCAAGCAGATCATTTGAGTCAAGTAGCTGTTGTATGGAATAGACAGAATTAGGCAAGTAAGCTATGCTTGGAACAGCAGACGGATTGTATGGAAAAATGCCACATGATCGAAACCCTGAAATAATATTAGCAGCTGTGAGAGCTTGATCCCAGGCTTCCTTAAAAAGGCCACAAAAAGTTGACTTGTCAATAGTAACTCCAGGATATTCATTCATTAATTCATGACATGTTTGATTATAATAGGTTTTAAGAGGACCAAATACTGTGCAATCTAGAGGCTGGAGCCAATGCGAACAATGCGAACAATGCGCTGGCATTTCGACAATATAAATGTTATTTTCGATTGCAACAGACAATAACTCAACAAAGTTATGAGAATCGTGACCATCAACTATGAGAATTTGTGGCCTATCTCTACCTATATTAGGCAAGAAAGTATTAGTGAACCAAAGAAATGCAATTCCTTGCTTTGTCCAACCTGTCTCACTAAAACTCCAATTTGAGCCTGATGGTGCATTTGCAGTATTAAAAGAATGAAGGGATCTAGCCGTTTTACCTTTTGCTATCAAATGTGGAGGTACTAAACCACCTGCAGCATTTACAGCAGCAATAATGGTTATGGTTTCACGTTTTCCAGATGTGCGAGATTGAAGGTGTTTTGTACCTCTTTTTGCAATTATTTTAGGAGGTTTAAAATCCATCTGTAGCCCAGACTCATCCATGTTCCAAATTAATGAAGGCTTTAAAAGGGCACAAGTGTCACTCAAAACTTCATGCAGTGAATAGAAATATTTAGCAACTTTTGGCATAGACATGCATTGATGACGGACTGATGAAGTACCTTCAGGTTTTCGCAAAACTAAATTTTTATGTCGCTGATTAAATGAGCGCCACCATTTTTCTGAAGGAGTTGAACGCTTAAACTTTAAATTGTGCTTTGTGGCTAAATCTGATGCATATTTTTTAAATTGTCTCTTTCCAAATCCAAATCTAAGTTCAGCTCTTGTTGCGGCATATTCAACAAGTTTTAGCTCTAAATTCATTGATAATATTGGACTAGGTCCGGGTTTGACACCATGAACTGAATTGCCTTTAAGATATTTACCAAGGGTTGACCGAGGAATACTAAATTGTGCTGCAGCTTCTCGTTGCGACATTAAACTATTTTGAACAGCTGCAATTGCATTTTTCATATCTTTGTTGGACCACTGAAATCTCTTTACATTTGTCACTTTCTGGTTCAACTTTGAATTAAAACTAGAGGCAGTGTTCTTTTTAATCTTGTTATTCTTTTTTGTGATTTTCGTGGTTTTTCCCATAATTACTCAAATTAACTAAAAGATAGAGAATACTGACTACATTGTTATGATAATGTATTTACATTAGATTTTTGTAAGGTTATATACAGATACCACAAACAAATATATATACAAGCATAAAGTATGCTTATCATACATATCTATACATCAATATAACAGAAATAGCATACATAAGTACAATGGTTAAATACAACATAATACTTATAATACATTATTAAATACAACATAATACTTATAATATTAAATTAAATATACAAAATATATATTTTTTAAATTGTTATGTAGCTAGTAAATATTAATAATAATAATTTTTGTTTATTTGTATTACATAAATTATAAAATACAAACCATTACTTTAAATATTTACAAACATTAAAACAAATAAAATTACATACTTGCAGACGTAATAAACCGTTATAATAAATACTGTAAAGTAAATACTTATTATACATAGTATTTATACGTCTTAAAGTAAATACTGATTATAGTTAATATAAGCCTTATATTAAATATAATCAGTATTTACTTTACCATGTATAAACATTAAGTATAACTATAATAAGGATACAATTAGGACATATAAGTTATAAGAACTTTTATAATAAGGACATATAAGTCTAATTTATTGTGACACAATTTGTGTTTAAACTATATACACAATAAATTAAATTATTGTCCCAATAATAGCCACGTAATAATTCGATATTAAAAATAGGAGCCGTGGCTCTTATTTGGTTAAATAAATGGCTATTATTGAGACCTATTTGAAATCTGGGAGTTTAGGTTATATTGATGCTTCTGCCTATCGTATATTGACGAACAAAACAGTTTACGTAATAATATTAAAGTACATAACAGCTCAAAATAAACCAAAAAGACATACTTGAAAGAATATTGCGTTAAAATATGTCTCAAAGTTGCATGAAAAAACCAAAAATTACTTTTTACGGCATAAAATATTCACTTAAATTAACCATCAGAAAAATAAGACTTCCTTAAAATCAAGACTGAAAAAAACATTTATAAAAGTTAGATTAAAACATAGATATATCAAAGAAACAGAAAAGTATAATCAACAACTAGATAAACGTTCCGCCAAATAAATAAATGCAATAAAAGCGGACCCAAATTTGGCTCTTAATAAGACCCGGCCATTATTAGGGCTCTTTGCCCTAAATAAAACGAGTGATTACTCCTATTCAAAAGTTTCAGAAGAAGTCTAGATGTCATTTATCAAAAGTTTATTTTTTTTTTATTTTTTAAATTGATCAAGGGAAGGAATTTTTTTTAACTCATTATCCAAAAACGTGTTCCATAAATTAGGTCCTCTGATTGCAACCGAGAACTTAGTAACAGAATAATATGCTTTTAGTTGAATATAATTGTTATTTAAAAATCTTGTTTGGTATAAATGTTTTATTTTTTCAAAAATGAGTTAAACAAAATGGGTGCCATTTTATTATCTACTTTGAACATAAATATAAGAATATGATATAAATTAAGTTGAAATACGTTGAGTATTTTGAATTTATTAAAAAGAAATTAAGTGTGAGAGAAGCGATCCACATTTCCAATAATTCTTACAGCGTGTTTTTGTTTGATTTAAAGCTTTTTATTTTTAGATACATTAGTGCTGCACCAAGCAACGTTAGCGTAATTTAGATAGCAATGAATAAAAGAAAAATAAATAAATTTCAAACAAGTCTGGTTTAACAACTGTTTGGCTTTATATAAGAGACATATATTTTTTGAAATTTATTATAGATTATACGTATGTGCTCTTTCCACGTTACATTTTCATCTAAAACTACACCTAGAAACAACAAAGAACGCTCTCTTTTGACATAAGAGTTATTAATAAAAAGCTTAGGAAGTTTTAAGGGAACGTTGTCTTTATCATGAAGACGATGGAAGAAAGTATATTTTGTTTTTTTAATATTTATGAACAATTTATTCGATATAAACAATTCGCTTAGTTTCGTAAGCTCTTTTTTCATTGTTGCAAATAAAATAATAATATCTTTATTAGAATAAATTACATTAGTATAGTCGGCAAATAAAATTGAGTTTAAGGTATTGGAAAATTTACTTAAGTCATTTATATAAATGAGAAATAAAAGTGGTCCCAGAAATGATCCTTGTGGGACTCCGCATTTAATTGTCATTTTAAATCTATTTTTTCGCCATCATATAAAATGCATTGATTTCTATTCTTCAAATAACTCTTAAACCAATCTAAGTTAGAATTTATGATACCATAATTTCTAAGTTTATATAGAAGAATATTATGGTCTACGGTATCAAACGCTTGGCTTCAAGATCAATAAAGACACGTAAAGTTAATTGTTTGATTAATTATTGCATGATCTAAAACCAAAATGCATGATTTAAAACCAAATTGTTTATTGTAAAGACTACTATTTACATTTAAGAAGGAATAAAGTCATTATACATTACACGCTCCAAAATCTTGGAAAAAACAATTAAGAACTGAGATCGGTCTGTAGTTGGAAACATCAGAAGGATCACCTGTTTTAAAAATTGGTGTAACCTTTGCAATTTTTAGTTTTTCAGGAAAAACTCCATGTTTTAAAGATAAATTAAAAATATGTAAAAGTGGTATTGTTTTATATTTTAGTGAATTAATAACGATATTACTGCTGACTTTATCTAAACCTGAACTTTTGTTAGGTTTTAACATGGATACTGAATTTAATAATTCTTCTATCGTAAGTTCATGATTAGGCATATTAGTATTATTTGATGTCAAGTATGATTTAAAGTAGGGTTCATTATTGAAATTGCAAATTTCGAAAATTTTTGATTAAAACGGTACCGAAATACTTCTTTATTTTTTCGAAGTCTATAAAAACTTATGAAAATAATCGAACATATTAATTTCGAAATAAAAAATTGAACTTCAAAAAGTGAAATTAATTTCGAAAGAAAAATCAGAATTTCGAAATGTGAAATTTATTTCGAAAAAAAAAAAAAGGATTTCGAAAAGTGAGCTTAATTTCGAAAGAAAAATGATAATTTCGAAATGTGTAATTAATTTCCAAAAAAACCAAACAATATTTGATAACCTAAATTAAATTCGAAAATAAAATTAAATTTCAAAAAGATTATTTAATTTCAGGAAGAAAAAAAAAAGAATTTTTGAAAGTTAAATTTATTCCAAAAAGTAATTTTAATACATTATCTTTTATTTGCATAATAATATTAAAATAACCGGGCGCCTAAATAATTTACCACGGGGTGTTTCAGCGGCTAGACCTTTTATTATATATATATAAATATATATATATATATATATATATATATATATATATATATATATATATATATATATATATATATATATATATATATATATATATATAAATAAATATGTATATATATATAAATATATATATATATATATATATACAGTGGGCAAAATAATTGTCCGTACATTAATGAAAAGTATTTATATTTGATCAAAACAACATTTAAAAGTATTAAGATAGCTGTAATTAAGAGTTTTTAAAGAAATATTATAATATTAAAGTGATTTTAAGTGTATTAGTTAAAAATATATTAATATATTAAAAGTTATATAAGTTTATTTGAAAAGAGTTAAAAGTTTTAACAAAAAAATTGTCCGTACACTATGTTAATTTTTAAATCAAAATTAGTTAAAATTAAATTAATATCTTGTTGGACCACCATCAGCTTCAATAACTGCTCTACAACGATTTTTCATTGATGAGACGAGTTTAGACGTAATTTCTTGATTAATTGATGACCAAACATCTAAAACCAATTCTTTGAGCTCGTTTTTATTATTTGGAGCTCGATCTTTCATTCTTTTTTCCACCACCGACCATAAATGTTCTATAGGGTTCAATTCGGGCGATTGTGCAACCCAATCCAACACGTTAATGCCATTTGCAGCAAGATATCTGGTTACAGATTCAGCTTTGTGCTTGGGATCGTTGTCATGTTGGAATATAAATTCCGTTCCAAGTCCTAATTTTCGTGCCGAAGCCACCAAATTCCGTTCTAATATGGATCTATATAAGTGTTGATCCATTTTCTCATCAACAAATTCAATTTTGCCAACACCGGACGCACTCATGCAGCCCCAAACCATAACATTTCCACCACAAAATTTAAATGTTGCCTTCAAACACTTCACATTATATTCTTCTCCGACTCTTCTATAAACTTTTGCACCACCATCAGCTCCATATAAATTTAATTTAATCTCGTCTGACCTAATAATCATATTCCAGAATGTATCATCCTTCAGAACATGTTCCTTTGCCCACTGCAACCGTTTTCTCTTGTTCACTATGCTAATGAATGGTTTTCTCAGAGGCGTCCGTGCAAAAATATTGGCTTCATGAAGTCTGTTCCTAATTGTTTGTGGCGATAATTTAATATTTAATTCATTTTCCAGCTCTTTCAATACTTCTACGGCATTTTTTCTTCTGTTCTGCTCAATTTTCCCGACTATGCACCTGTCAACTCTTGGCGTCGTTGATCTTTTTCTGCCTCGCACACCATTATTTGCCACTGATTTTGTTTTTAAATACTTTTCCCATATATATTGAACAGAGCTTGGTGGTATTTTCAACATTTTTGCAACTTTTCTAATTGATAATCCATTTTCCCTATCAAAAATTACTCGTTTACGTAAGTCAATACTATATTCTTTTCTTTTTCCTTCCATCATAGCCACGTAGTTAAGAAAAGGTATATTTTTATTTATTATAGTATTATTTAACCTAAAAGTACAAGATATTAATATAAAAATCACTTATAAACAAAATTTTACCTTTTAAATCAAATGTACGGACAATTTTTTGGTTTTAAAATTTTTAAAACTTTTAAATAAGTTAATTATAATTCAAATTGTCGGGAGAAAATTAAAGATGGTGTATCGTTTTTATTTGTTTTCTTGTGCACTATCTATTGGTTTAATTTATTTTTTTCTATCATTTAAAGTTTTAGAGCTTTTTTCAAAAAACCTTATTTTTCATTAATGTACGGACAATTATTTTGCCCACTGTATATATAAAGTATATATATATATATATATATATATATATAAATGTATATATATATATATATATATATATATATATATATATATATATATATATATATATATATATATATATATATATATGTATATATATATATATATATATATATATATATATATATATATATATAAATGTTAATGAAATTATTAACAAAACCTCAAAAAATATCGTCATTCATGGTTTATACAGACCGCCTTCAGGAAGCATTAAGGTATTTGAAAACCACATTAAAAAAATAATTAAAAATAAATCGTCTATGAATAAAGCTGTATATTTTATTGGTGATATCAATCTCAATATATTAGATTATGAAAATAATATATATATTAAAAACTTTTTTAACACCATTTTTCAAAATAGCTATATTCCACTAATCAATAAACCAACGCGAATAACTAAGGAAAGTTCAACATCCCTAGATCAAATTATAACAAATGAATTTATAAATGAAAATATAAGAACAGGAATATTTACAACTGACGTGTCTGATCACTTTCCGATTTTTATCCTATCGCAAAAATGCATATATAATGCCCAAAATGAACGGGAAAAAATAATTAAAACACGTTTAAGAAGCGACACTTCTATTAGTCATTTTTATAAGCTTCTATCCTGTGTTAACTGGGACACCCTAAAACTAAATCTAAACGCCAATAAAGCGTATGATATTTTTCTAACAGAGTTTCTTAATCTTTATAACAAGGCATTCCCAGAAGTTACTAAAGTAATCAAAACAAAAACACTTTTAAACCCTTGGATCACGAAGGGCATTCTTAAATCTTCAAAAAAAAAACAACGCTTATATAACAAGTTTCTTAAAAAAAGAACTCTTAAAAATGAAACTACCTATAAAAACTATAAACGGCTATTTGAGTCAATTTTAAAACGCTCAAAGAAACGTTACTATTCTGAACAATTAATAAAGCACAAAAATGATTCTAAAAAAACTTGGCATATTATTAAGGAGGTAATTGGAAAAAAAAGCTTATACAGAAATTAACTTCCTCTAAATCTTAAATTTAATAACAAACAAATTGTAAATAAATCCTTAGTCGCTGAAACACTTAACCAGTTTTTTGTAAATATAGGTCCTACTTTATCATCTAATATAGCAACTACTCAATCACACTTTAGTTCGTACTTAACCTCAACCAACCTTAATGTTATGTCTAATTATAAACTTACAGAAAAAGAATTACTAGACGCAGTCTCTTTATTAAAACCCAATAAAAGTTTAGGATTTGATGATATAAGTAGTAATGTCATTATCAAATCAATAAAACAAATTACAATTCCATTACTACATATTTTTAATTTATCTCTAAAACAAGGCGTTTTTCCAGATAACCTAAAAATTGCAAAAGTCATTCCAGTGTTAAAATCAGGTGATCCTTCCGATGTTACGAATTATAGACCAATCTCAATTCTTTCTTGTTTTTCTAAAATATTAGAGCGGGTTATGTATAATAGACTATATTCCTTTTTAAATGTTAATAATATTCTTTTTCATAAACAGTTTGGATTTAAATCTGGTCATTCAACTGATCATGCAATCACTCACCTTGTTCATGATATATTTAAAGGGTTTGATGAAGACAAGTATACCCTAGGTGTATTTATCGATTTAAGTAAAGCTTTTGACACTGTCAATCATCAAATCCTTCTATCCAAACTGAAAAGTTATGGTATAATAAATACTAATTTGTCCTGGTTTGATAGTTACTTGTCTAATAGAAAGCAGTTTATTTCATATGATAGCGGAAAAACGGAATATAAGTCAATCACCTGTGGTGTTCCTCAAGGATCAATTTTAGGACCACTTTTATTTCTCGTTTATATTAACGACTTATATAAATTTTCTAACATTTTAAACTTAATTTTGTTTGCAGATGATACAAACTTGTTTTATTCTAGTAAAGATATCAGTAAATTATTTCAAACAGTAAACAAAGAACTTGAAAAATTAACCCAATGGTTCAAATCAAACAAACTATCTTTGAACATCAATAAATCCAAATACACTTTGTTCCATCGTCTTCATAAAAAACAAGATATTCCATTAAAATTTCCTGATCTTTTTATTGATAACGCATTATTAAAAAGAGAGCAATCAATAAAAATTTTAGGTGTGGTTCTGGATGAAAATTTAACCTGGAGGGACCACATAGGTCTAGTTGAAAATAAAATATCAAAAAATGTAGGTGTTTTGTATAAAGCCAAGCAGTTTTTAAATCTATCTTGTTTAAAAAACTTATATTTTTCTTTAATTCATTGCTACTTAAATTATGCAAACGTTGCTTGGTGCAGCACAAACGCAACAAAAGTAAAAAAACTGTTTAGTAAACAAAAACAGGCTATAAGGATAATTACAAACGTAGACCGTTTCTCTCACACTCAAACATTATTTAATAAACTTAATATTCTAAATGTATATAAACTAAACCTTTACCATATTCTTATCTTCATGTTTAAACTTGATAAAAAAATATCACCAATGTTATTTAATTCACTTTTTGAAAAAATAAACCACATATACCCTACCAGATTTTCAAAAAACAATTACATTCAATCCAAAACACACTGTTCAGCAACCAAATTCTCAATTGCTAACCGAGGTCCTAAGCTGTGGAATACAATATTAAATAATGAGCTGAAATCTAATTATTCTTTAAACCAGTTTAAAACAAAACTTAAGCAATTACTGATGATACATGAAAATGAATTAAAGTTCTTCTAAAAAGCTTTTTAAACTAGCAAACAAAAACAAAAATTAACCTACTAATTACTCTTTAATATTATATTTAATATTCTAAACAATAGTCTGCTATTGTAAATGTATTTCTTATCTTATAAGTTTTGAATTTACAAACGATTTTTTTAAGTTTTATTATTTGAAATACTAATTACTAAAAATATTGTAAAATTTTATAATTTCAATTTTTATTAAAAAAAGTTATTGTAAATTCTTTTTGTAATATTAATACTTATATATCATCTTATTTTACTAATCAGTTCTTAAATATAAATACTCTTTGAATTACTAAATATTTTAAACGTTATATATTTTATTTTTTGCATTTTGTTAAAACATTTTATTTGATGAATATGCATTTTTTTAGGGGGGGCTTAATGATAAGATGAATTTTGTCTTCTTCAAGCCCCAGTCATGTAAATATTTGTTTTTATAAATTACGAGTGTAAATTATTTTCAATCGGCAAATACAATACTAAAAAAAAAATAAAAAAAAAATAAAAAAAAAAAAAAATGTATATATATATATATATATATATATATATATATATATATATATATATATATATATATATATATATATATTTAGATCTTCCTATATTTATGAACGGTGATGTACTCGATGACATACCTACTCTTCATCTTCTAGGATTAACTCTTACTTCCAATCTTTCTTGGAAACCATATATCAAATCAGTTGCAAAATTAGCATCTGCCAAGGTTGCATCTCTTTATCGAACTCGTCACTTTCTTACTTCGGATTCTATTATCTATCTCTATAAATCTCAAATCCGGCCTTGTATGGAATACTGTTGCCATATCTGGGGCGGATCTTCTAATGAAGCCCTTTCTCTTTTAGACAAGGTGTAAAAACGCATTGTAAACATAGTTGGACCTGCTCTTGCAGCGCACCTCCAACCATTATCACATCGTCGTAATGTTGCTTCTCTTTCTCTTTACTACAAATACTATAATGGGCACTGCTCTAAAGAGCTAGCGTCTCTTGTGACATCTACTAAAATTCATTCTCGTGTTATTCGTCATTCAATTAAGTGTCATTCTTTTTCTGTGACTGTTCCTAAGTGCTCCAAAAACGCTAATTTTGTCTGGTTTTTTTCCTCGAACATCAGTTCTTCTGAATTCACTTCCTTCATCTTGCTTTCCTGATTCATATAATTTGCAATCCTTTAAGTCGTCCGTCAATCGTTACCTTGCTCTACAATCTTCATCTCTTCTTTTTCAGTAACTTTCAACTTTTGTTAGTGGCTGCTTGCAGCCTTGTTGGAAGCGAAGATGTTAAAAAAATTATATATATATATATATATATATATATATATATATATATATATATATATATATAATTATATATATAAATGTATACAAATATATATATATGTGTATATATATATATATATATATATATACATATATATATATATATATATATATATATATATATATATATATATATACTATATATATATATATATATATATATATATATATATGTATATATATATATATATATTTATATATATATATATATATATATATATATATATATATATATATATATATATATATATATATATATATATATATGTTATATATAGAGATATATTTATACATAGCCAAATATTTCCATTTTGGTATATTTAATTTGGTGCCAGTATGTTTAGTATGTAACGAATCTGTTTTAGTGTGCAAAGAATATAATTTAAAGAGGCACCATGATTCAAAAAATTTAAAAAACTTAACCAGTTTCTTGACGAATTAGGGGGAAAAAAAAAAAAAAAAAATTTATAATTTGATTATTGGACAACAAGATTTGTTATAAAGAGGCACTATCTTAACAGTAAATGCTACTGTTGCAAGCTATGAAATTAGTCTCTTTAGTTACAAATTCTAAACCATTCAGTGACGGGGAAAGATTACTTAAATTTGAAATTATTCACACCCCTTCCCTCTTCAATGTATTTTTTGTGCATTTAGTTGGAAAAATTTACTCTTTTAAATAAGCCGGCAAATGTAGACCTTTTAGACCAGTCAGTCGTCGAATTTCAAAAAACAAGGACTTTTTTTTTTACTTAGCAAAAATTTTAATTGCACCCCACCACGTGACACCTACTAGCACCTGCCCTGGTGGCAGCTCAATGATTGAACACTGGTGTTTTTTCCAGACAGGAAAAGAAAATAAAGACTAGAAAGAAAACAACTTGCCAGTAATTAAGCTGTTTGTAAAAAAGCTCATCAGGTAAACAAAAAAGAATACAAGTGTTTTAAGTTACTAAGAATTATAAGTGAAAACAAATTTCAGTTTAATTCGAACTCTTTTAACATTATTTGATAAAGAAATGTTTTTCATTATTTGTTTTCTTTAATAAAAACTAACTGCTTCAATAAGCTCGGCGCCAGCCGGTTCCGTAGCTCCGTATCTAGTAAACCGGTTGAACTAAATAAACATTCTGATGGTACCGATGTCGCTGGAACTGAAAATATTACCCGTGCAATTTGTGTCAAAACCGGGAACAATTTTTGATTAGCTTGGAAAAATTCGATGGCACCATTTTCGTAGCTATGCAAGTATTGCAGACTGTAATCGTTTATTTCTTTTTCAAGTTTATCATTGTTTTCAATTAAATGACAACATTATTTATCTGTTACAAGTTCAATTAAGTTGATTGGCTTTCGTCTTTTGTTTTTAACGAAAGTAGTAGTATTTGCAAATGGTGGCGTTAACGATTGCTTAAATGTTTTTATGGTATTGTCAGTTGAGCTGTTTGATGAGTTTAAAGTGTTATTTAAACAATTTGTTTCAATTGTTATATCGATTTCCTCGGATTCTTTTAGATGCATTTCCTAAAATGTTTCTATAAACATTTTTGCCTTTGTAATGCATTCATATTTATCGATATCATTTTTGATAAACTCAAATTTACGAAATTTGAAATCAAGAAAAGTAGCTGCTAAGAAAAAATCATTAGCAAAAATGTATTTAAAACGAACTTTAAGAGACCTTAATAATTCCTTTTGAAAAGTCTTAACTCTTTCTGTAAAAATGGGTTGCGATTCAAGTATTCCATTTAGTAGAGAATACAATGTTGGAAACAGAAATGTTACTGTAATATATTTCTTTCCGCTAAAAAGTTTTGTTAGCTCTTTAATTGGGTGTAACAAATTACATAAATTCTTCAGCACCTTAAATTCATTAGCAGTGGGAATATAGTCTTTTATATTTTGGTATTCGATGCTTATCATATCCAACGCAGTTTTATTAGTTAATATAGATTCAATCATATCGAATTGGCTATTCCAGCGAATAGCTATATCCTGTACTAACTTTATTTTAGTTTCATATTGAAGTGTTTCTTGAACTTCTCTTAACTTTTTTTGTAACAACTCCGAATGCTTAAATGAACCAACAATGTGCCTACAGGATGAAATTACCTTGGCGATTTCCAATTTGCCTTCGTTAATTTTTTCAATTTCTTTAACTTCACCTTCTGTAATTTCTTTATTAATTAATTTTCCACTACCGTCGTAATCCTTTACTTCGTAACACTTTGAACCATTTTAATTTTTTTATTTTTATATCTCTCGTGTTTAAAAGATCGTAAATAGACAAGATTCCACATGATGACCACAAGATACCGTGAATACCACAAGATTCAAACAATGACCAGCAGATGGAATCTTAAGAACATTATCATCAAATTTATTTAATTTTACTGCAGAGAAAATATTTGCACCTGAGTCAATAACTAGTGCAAAAATCTTATTATTAATTGACCATTCACTGAAGATTTCGTTTAACGTATTAAATAAATATTCAGCCGTTTTCACTTGAGACATAAACCTAAGATCCAGGTTTCAGTCAACCAGAATCATATTTTTGTCAATAAAATGACAAGTCACACCGAGGTAGCTTTTTTTACTCAATGATGACCAAACATCACAAGTAATTGTAGTGAAATGACATCCCTTCAATTCTAGCATTAAAACTGATCTTAGATTGTCCGTAATTGATGGAATTAATTTTTTGCTCACCGTATTTATGCATGGCATTTTGTAGCTTTTGTTTAACTTACTAACTAAATTTACAAAATCTGGATGACGTACTATCGAAATTGGCTGATCAGTACCAACAATAAAGTTTATCAATAACTTGTTTAATTTTTTATGACCAGTCTCTTCAAAACTATTTTCATTACCGCTCTCAATATCGAATATATTGTCATCAATGAGTAAAATTGTTGATATTTTAGATATTTTTAAATTAATGTAATGATCAATTAATAAATGGGATTACATTGAACTGGTCGAACTGTTGTAAGGTAGAATCTTATAACATATGCTGCATTTTGTTTGATTCTTTTGGTCTTTTAAATTTTTCAAAGTCTTTTCAAAGTCGACTAATTCCGACAAATAGACTAAAAGTCTACTTGTCGAAATTAGTCGACTTTGAAAAATCTAATAGTGGATCTAATCGACTTTGGATTATCTACTAATCGACTAAAATTCGATTTAGTCGAATAATAGTACTTATACATGCATTTCTGATATCTTTTTATTTGATTGAACATTATAAATCTATTTAATTTTATCTTGTTTATCAAAAGCAAATATGACTGTTAAATAGAATGTAGTTTTTTCAGAGCCGGAATATAATATTTGCCCCCCTTCTTTTCATATTGAATTAAAAAATTAAAGTATAGTATCTCCCTCCATCCCAACAACCTCTCTCCTAATCCAGCACTAAGTTTTTTGTTTACTCTGTTGAAGTTCTATTAAGGGTTTGAGGATTTCAGCAACTTCCAAAAAAATTACTTTTAGTTACCGGTACCGGTATGCGGTCACTTGAGAACAACTAAAAGTACTTAAGAGTAACTTATAATACACTGTAGGTAGCTTTACAACGTCTTCCGGTAATTATGTATGGTAACTAGAATTAAATTCCGCCTAAGTTAACAATTCGTAATGTTAACAGTAAGTAACTTGCCGAATCTTTGTTCAAACATAATATCTAAAAAATAATATACAAACTTCCAGGCCTGAAAAAAGAGGTTGGAAAAGATTCATTGGGTGTGTGTTTGTAAAAATATTATTATTTTCATCTTGTACTACTTTTGTATACTTTTCTCTATTTTTACTATATTACCATTTTATTTATATTATTTTTTCATTTCTTTAGTATTTTTATAAATAATAAATAATCAAAATTTCTTTTTTCGATATCCCTATTAATTTAAATCCAAAATATTGTTAGTTAGCTTTTGTATTTCTGGGTTTACGACTGGTCATTTAACGAGGGCTCGCCAAAAAAGGTTTTTCCGCATGCTTTTTGGCATCTGCCTTTTTATAGTCCAAAGATTTTTCCTGACGGCCCTGCATTATTAAAAAACTTTATAGTTATGTGTTGTTGTTTTTTTTGTTGTTGTTTTTTTTAGCAGTCTTTGCATGTGATTATTAAAAAGATTTTCACACAATATTGATCCGATATTCAGTGCCGATCCGTTCCGTTCTTTAATTAGGGCTCTAAAGATAATTAAATTGTGAGACCCTTCATATCTAAATAGTTTATTTTAAAACTTATATTTACTTTTATATTACTATTTTAGACTTATATTTGTTTTATATTTATCAAGAAATCAAAAGGACTTTTTCACAATATTAAATCATTTGGACCTAGTAAAATTTATTCTCCGTGGCGTTCATATTGTTTTGTTTCATTAATATTTAAGTTGTATAATTTAAAGATATACAAAACAGACGTAAACTGCTTGATTTCTTTTATTACTTCCCCCCCCCCCCCCCTCACATTTCGACTTAATCGACTTTTAGTCGACTTAGTCGATTACAAAAAAGTGTGAGTCGTTCAAACTATAATTTCAAAATATAATTTCAAAAATTTTAATATAAGTTCAAAAGTCGATTTGGTTGACTTTTGAAAATATATTAGCCGACAGTCGAACTTTTTAATAACATCACTAGTTTAAATATAGTTTAACCAAATATAGTTTTGAATTTTATTTTGAATTAGAAGTTCAAATTTTTTTTTTATTCAATATTGAATGAAGATGCTTTTAAGCATCTTTATTCAATATTTAATAAGTAAAAACTTGAATAAGTGAATAAGTAAAATTTTAAGAAATTATACGTTCAAAATTTACAATTTAAATTGTAAACAAAAACACTTAAATAGCTTTTGCTATAGGTAGGTTTTATTCACTTTGAGAGAGCTAATATTTTATATGAAACATTTCACCGTGTAGATGTAAGGGGTCATTTGCAAATTATGTCACGCAAAAACTTTTCAGATCCCCCTCCTCCCTTTTCCACAAAATGTCACAAAATATCAACCCCCTATCTTATCCTGAAGTTTCTAATCCCTGCAAAAGAATCGTTGGGGTTCTGATCCCTGCAAAAATATTTCGAAACAAATTTTAGAATTTCGAAAGTAAAATATCATTTCGGTATTTTTTTTTTTTTTTTTTTTTTTTTTTCGTAAGTTTTGTTTACATTTGACGTAATATATATAAATTACATATTTTTTTCAAATGCAAACAAGGCTTCTAAAAGAAGATCAAATGATCTTATCGTCAGAAGCCTTTTACAAAACAGAGTACATAAAGTATTATAAAAACGCCTTTTTACAATAAGAGAACGTAAAAAATTAACATAAAAATATTAAAATAGTACTTAGATAAATAGAAACAAATTGTCAACAAGTATAAAACAAAGATTGAACATACATTTCAAAATTATTATATATCATAAGACAAATTAAAAATATTCTAAGATATTTTCAATAGAGAGAATGAGATCTTTTAATTTAATTTTAAAAACAGTATAAGTTAGGGGTAAGCCGAAGTTAGGCAAAATAATTTTGTTCCAGAGATGAGCTGCACGATAAGTGATACAGAATTGATTGAACTTTGTTCGACAGAGTGGTTTATTTAAATAGTTATTATTCCTCATGTTAAACTTGCTTAAAGGTTTCAAAATAAAAAGGTCTTTAAAAATTAAAGGAGATAAATCATACTTCCACATATAAACAAAAGATAGATTTTTATATACGTTTAGTTTATAAACATTGAGGATTTTCATTTGATTGAAAAATATTGAGGAATTTGAGAACCGATCCGCAAAATTAATTACACGGATCGCATGTTTCTGACGGCGATGGAGACATTGTAACTTGCTTTGATCAGTACTACCCCAGGCAATAATTCCATAACTTATATAACTATGAATAAAAGAATAATAAAGTTTAGTTAAATTATTTTTATCTAAATGAGTACGCGCCTTATATAGAATTCCAATACTTTTTGAAACTTTCGAGCAGACATAGTTAATATGACGTTTCCATGTGATGTTCTCGTCAATGAAAACCCCCAGGTATTTAGTTACAGAATCTCTTTTTATTTCATTATGGTCAATAAAAATTTTTGGTAAATTTTGGGGTAGAGAACGTTTTTTGGAGAGCGGGTGGAAAAAAATCCATTTTGTTTTGTTTACATTTAATGTTAATTTGTTACTTTTAAACCATTTAGATATGTTTTGAAGTTCTTTGTTCATAACGGAGAATAGTAGGTAGATGTCACTGTTAGATAGAAATAAGTTTATGTCATCAGCAAACATAATACTTAGAAGATTTGATGCTTTATGCAAGTCGTTGATATATATTAAGAACAAAAGAGGGCCTAAGATGGAACCTTGCGGAACACCACAGGAAACATTTAAAAACTGTGTATGATTAAGATCATTACAAGAAACAAATTGTTTTCTGTTGGATAAATAACTTTGAAACCATTTACTAACTCTTTCATTTATTCCGTAATAGTTAAGTTTATAAAGTAAAATATCATGATCCACAGTATCAAATGCTTTTGAAAGATCGATAAAAATTCCTAATGTAAATTGAGATTTTTCAAAAGAATTGGAAATCTCACGTACCAACTGAATAATTGCATGCTCGGTTGAGTTATTCTTCTTAAAGCCAAACTGATTGTTGTATAATAAATTATTTAAACTAAAATAATTAAATACTCTATTAAACATGATTCTTTCTAGTATTTTTGAAAATATAGATAAGATAGAGATAGGCCGGTAATTACTAATGTCAGATTTGTCACCACCTTTAAATAGTGGAATAACTTTAGCAATTTTAAATTGATTAGGAAAGACTCCTTGTTCGATTGATGATTTAAAGACTTTAAAAAGAATATATTTTAATTGTTCAAAGCAATCTAAAATTATGTTACCATTGATTTCGTCCGGTCCAACTGCTTTATTTTTTTTTAGTGTTTTAAAGGCTTTTTCGAACTCATCAAATAGTAACTCTTTAGATAACTCATCCGAGTGAATGCAATTATCCATCGGTACTAGAAAATCTTTAAATGATGTTTCAGTGTTAGGAATTAATTTAGATAGTTTAGGGCCAATTTCAACAAAGAATTTGTTAAATTCGTGAGCTATTGTTTGAGAATTAATTATATTATTGTTATCTACTTTGATCATGTGTGGCAATTTTCAGAATTTCGTAATCACAAAAATATTTCGAAACAAATTTTACAATTTCGAAAGTGAAAAATTGTTTCTGTAATATTTTCAGAATTTCGAAATCAAAATAATATTTCGAAGCAAACTTTACAATTTCAAAATGAAAAAATCGTTTCGATAGAAAATTAATTAGTTTGAAATTATTTCGAACTTACCGAAACAAAAATAGAGTTTCGAAAACTTTTTTTTTTTCCGAAAATTCAACTTTTGCTTCCGTGAACAACCTTAATTTAAAGCTTATGGTTGATGGTTCAATTTTAGCGGCTAAACTTTTACCAACATTAACAAAAAAGTTGTTAAGCGTTTCTGCTACCATAGATTTATCAACAACTAATTTATTATTGAATTTGAGATTTTTTGGCAGAGCATTTCTGTCTAAATTTTTTCTTGTCAATTTCTTCCTTAATAATGCGGCATGTGTTTTGTGAACCATTACTTTTTATTATTTGATCTCAAAATTAACTCAAATTAACGTTTATAATTTTTATAGTTAGTTTCATTTTCTAGTGTTCATTTTTAAGATATTTGCAATATAATCGCTGTTTTTTTTGAAGATTTAACAATTCCCTTTCTTATCCAAGGGCTTAAAAGGCTTTTTTCTATTAATAATTTCGTAACTTTTGGAAAGGCTTTATTATAATATTTAAGAAACTTAGCTAAGAAGATATCATTTAAATTTAATAGAGTTTCGTCCCATTTTTCAAATGATATAATATTATGAAAAGATTTAATGTAGGTATCGTTTATTAGACGTTTTGTTACTTTCCTTTTGAAAGAATAAGACTTATTGCATTTATTTGAAATAATAAAAATCGGAAAGTGATCCGAAATACCCGTTTTAAATATTCCTGTTTTTGTTTTTGATGTAAGAAATTTATTGGTAAAAGTTTGATCTATTGATTTGCACTAGTTTTAGTTACACGCGTGGGTTTATTGATTCATGGTATGTAACCAGATTGAAAAAAGACATTAAAGAAATTATTAACATGCTTATTAACGTCAGAGTCAAAAATGTCGGGGTTAATGTCTCCAATGTGGCCTTTAGATGCATTAGTTTTTCCTGTAGGTGGTCTATATAATACATGCACAATAATATTTCTTGAGGTTTTGCTAACGATTTCCATGCTTAATGATTCGTAGTCATAAGTGGTTGAGCTTAAATTTTGCATAAATTTGTATGATAATAAGTTAATAATAAATATACATAAACCCCCACCTTCCTTGCCCCAGCTTCTAACTTGGTGTACCATATTGTAAAAAGATAAATGGAAATTTGAATCGGTTTCAGTGTTTTTATAATGACACCACGTTTCGCTAAGGCAAATAATGATAAAACTAATTTTGATTTTATATAAAAACTGTTTTAATGATTTAAAATTTTTTTGAATACTCCTAATATTAACAAAGAGAATTGAAAATGAGTTATCGTTCATTCCTTTCGTGATATATTGAATTATTAATTTTAAACGTTTTAAACTCAAAATCGGATCTGTCAATTTCGTCAGCCATTTTAAATAAGAGTAATTTTAATAATAAGTAAAATAAAATAATTCAAATAATTGATTTTTTAAAATCCTTTACAATTAATTTATCATATATAACAATACAATACTTACCGTTGTTCCTTTGTAACTTTCTTTTTTCAAATAATTTTTTTGTATTAACGATGTTTCGGCATGAAATCCTCGTTTATAAATATTCCAGAACCTTTAAGTTTGTTTGCATTTTTCAGGATTTTTGTTTTATCTTTATAATCCATTAACTTAATCACAATTGTTCTTGGCTTGTTGGTATTAGGCTTACCTGTCCGATGAGCTCTTCTATTTTCACTCCATTTACATTTAGATTATTTTGAAGAATGTTTATTATCTTTATTTCCGAATCATCCCAACTTTCCGACTCGTTTTCAGTAGTTCCCTCAAATGTTAAGTTATTTCTTCTTTGCCAATCTTCGAGTAGTCGTATTTTTGTATTGTCTTCGCTTTCTAAACTAGATTTTGAATATATTTTTTCTTCAGGTCGCTAACCTTTTTATCGTGACAATCTTGATGAAACGATAAATTTTCTTCAATGTCCTTTCGAACTTTTTCGTAATTCAGCAACGGACTGTTTAACTTTACTTGATCAGCTTTTCTCTTTTAATTTTCTTTTTTTAAAGATTCGCAAGTGGCATTAATTGTATTAATATCCTTAGTAACCCGTCGATCTGTTCATTAGTAATTTTCAAGTTACCGCTTATCAATTTCAAAATATCCTTTTGCTGCTTCAGAAACATCTCTTCAAAAATTTGCTTTACTAACTGTATTGAAATATCGGAATCTTTAAATTTATCCATACTCTTGTGAAAACTAATTGCTATGAAAAAAGAAATAAAAATAAAAACTTTTTTGAATCTTTAAATTAACTGGAAAGATAATTAAAAAACATAAAAAGTTTTTTTTTTTTTTTACGCAAGAAAAACACGTCCGTTCACTTCCATGTCAAACGCAAGAATGCTGCTACTTAGAAACAGTATTCCATAGTTACCCATACATGCATTACATACATACCCCTATAAACTATACGACCATGCAACACAAAAAACGTAAAAAAAATAAAAAAAATAAACGCTACTAAATTTGAAATTAAATTTTATGGTTCGCATAAATCGCACAAAAAATATCCTGAAACTATTTGGCAACATTTTTGATGAGCTGGCTTATTAGAAATAAGCCAATGTACAGAAAATTTAAATATGCCAAATAATTATGCTTTTCTAGTTATAAGTTCATTTTTACTCACACCTAAAACTGCATTTCATCCCATTTTGGATGATTGATCTTTCTTATATAATTTCTTACCATTGTTGTTTACATTAAACACTATTAATAATTGAATTTAAGTTAAAAATAACAATTTCATTGAATTTATTACTAATATTACTATTCTAAATAAAGAAAATAATATTTGAGACTAAAAATAAAATCATCAAACTGTAAAAAACATCACGAAATGTTTGTAATATATTCAATCATATAAGTACCCTATAAAAGTAATTTTACTGAAATTATTTAAAATCTATTAATATTATTATTATTATTATTATTATTGTTATTATTGTTATTATTATTATTGTTATTATTGTTATTATTATTATTATTATTATTATTATTATTATTATTATTATTACTATTATTATTATTATTGAAACTATATAAAAAGTACATTTCCAAATATTTCTTTAAAACCAAATTATAAAAGAGGATAAAAAACACTGTCTGAAAACTATAGTTTTCAGACAGTATAGTTTATTTATAAACTTCTTATAAATAAGGCAAATTAGCAATACTTCAAGATAAATTTTTTGTCGTTGTATCGCTTAAGATAATACGCAAATTTCGTTTTTTGCAAACCTACTGATGCATTTTAGAACTTTTTTAGACGATATTTCGTCTGACTTATTTTTCCCTGAACTTTAGAAAGTTAATCAAAATTTTAGCACTTCTCAAACTTTGGGTTTGAGAAGTGCTAAAATTATGATTGATTTCCCAAAGTTCACGGGAAAAAAAGTCAGACTAAATATCGTCTACTACTTTTAATGCATTTTGGTATTACTAAAATTAATTATTTTTTCATTTTAATGAAGCGCAATAATCTAAAGTGTTTCATTTAAAAAATTTGATAAGAATAATTTTTATCTAAGATTCAGGCTTTTTAGCTTTTTCAATTTTTTTAATTTTTTCAATTTTTAGTTTTTTCAATTTTTAGCTAAGATTTAGGCTTCAGACATAACTATCCCGTTATGCCCACTATCCCAACATGCTCCGCTCTACCCTACTAAATATTTTTAAAATAAATCTTTACCATATTCTTATATTTATGTTTTAACTTGATAAAAAATATGGCAACGCTATTATTTAACTCATTACTTAAAAAATTATTCATCCTGAGAAAAAAAACCCGGCTAATCCTATTAAGTACATAGTAAGTCGTATTAGTAATACTTAATAAGTTCCTGAAGAGTACTCGCAAGGAACTTTGCAGTATAAGCAGGTTTTAAAACTTGAGTATTACTACTAATAACTTAGTAGTAATACTCAAGTTTTTATTTGGTCATTAGCTAGTTTTATTAGCAAGTTTTTAGTCAGACTTACTGGGAATAACTAGCTTTTTACTCGGCACTTGGTTTGATTAGCTGGTTTTGGTGCGGAATTAGTAGGAATTATTAGTATTACATTCAGAAACTGGGTTTTACTTAATAGTAGAACTTTATATTTTTATTTGGTCTTTAATTAATTCAATTATGTTTTAAAGATTACATAGTTAAATTAGTAAAATTCTTTTTCTACAAGAAATACGTGTTAAAGTAAAAATTTAAAATTATTTTTGAATTTTTACTCACGTACAGGTAATTTAAAAAATAAAATACCTCTTCCTAATTTTAATACAATGATATTACATTATAGTGTAACTAACTTAACTTGTCGTCTAAGCAACAAAGACGCTTATTTATAAAACAATTATAAAAATAACGAATAAAGAAGTGATAGCTTGTTTAACTTGAACATTTTAAAAAATTCAATAAATAACGATGGTCAGTTATGTAGTAAATTCAAAGGTGCCAATGGAAAATTACCATATTATTCCGTTTGTCGACCATAACTGTAACTATAATAAAATTTACAAAAATATTAATGTAATTTGACAACTTCATAACCTATACTACTTTACAAAAGAAAAACTTGTTCAACTTAACATAATTTTAGACTGGTGAAAAGTATTATATTATTACTTTTCCATAGCTATAGTAATTGTAATTTTTCAGGAAAATATCTAAATATTGAAAACATAAGTGTATGAAAATATGAAAATTATATCTACAAAGTATGAATAGTTATAAATGTTGTGCTGATTTCTAATAAGTGTTCGTCGTTCCGAAAAAAAAATTATATATTTATATCATAATTAGAGGTGTATCAAGTATACCTGACTTCTATAACTGCATTTATATAACTGCATTAAACAAAATGATATTATAAAACTCTGCGACAATGACTTGTAATTGTTATTGTATATATATACATACTATAATGTATATACATACATTATATATGTATTTATATAATGTTATATATGTATATATATATATATATATATATATATATATATATATATATATATATATATATATATATATATATATATATACATACGAAAGTGTATATATATGAATAAAGAAAGTCTCTTTATATTATCATATATAATATTGTATACTTAAAAGAGTGCTCAATAGATAAGTTAGAGCTATATAGTATATATGGTACTGTTACCAGCAGTATCTGGAATTAGCAAAATGCTAATGTTTATAATATAATTTAATACTGCAACTCTGAGTTTCATGTTACCACAATCATCCGGCAAGCAGTAAAAGTTTAATTTTGCTACGATTTATTTAGTGGACGTTACGGTTTATATAATACAATTTTTGATCGTTATGGGACAAAAATTAGTAGTTAGGTTAATAATATTATTAATTTGTTTTTAGTTAGCTAATAGATGTGAAACAGTTAAATGTTTAACGTTGTTTAGAGTATTTGTTTATGTGATAATGTGCATTATTTATATATTAAAAAAATTAAAATTAAGATTAATATAAAAATATACATAATGTTATAAAATATATTACAATAGCTGTATATGTGAGTAATTTATTAGTTAGCCTAGAGATATATGGACAAGGCCGTAGACAACTTTTTTTGATGTTTGAGCTAAGCAACTTTGAAACATGAAGAAAACTCCATATTTAAGCATGTTCATATATATGAGGAATGAGGATGCTATGCAAAAAATTGCGGTGATTGGAGACTGGGAATAACAAAAACCCTAAAACGTTAGCCGCCCCACCCCAAAATAGGAGGGCAATGAATTAAATTTGTTAATTTTTTATAATTTTAAACTTTATTTATATTCGTCCACAAATTTTAAGTTTAGTTCAATAATCTGTTTTTGATCGGCTTTTATGACTTTATAGAATTTACACCCCCCTCAATTTGAGGAGGGTGTAAACTTTATAACTTTTTATGGCTGTGTCTGCACAATAAGAAAAAATAGGTATCGGAACGCAGAAACGTTGGAACGCGAAATAACAGCGGGGAATAAAACAGTCACGATTTAGTAAAATTTGTTTAATAAACTATGAGGCGGCAAAATAGAGATCATTCGGGGCTGCAAAAATTCTACGCATGCAAATGATAACGTTACTTGATAATAGTATATTTACAAATTAACAACTAACAAACTATTATTAATTAATCATACAAAATCGCTTTAGCCTGAAAAGATTTAACATTTAAATAAAAATAAGTTTTTTCAACATCAATCGTTTAGTTCCACTCCATTTTCCCTGGATCTTAAAAGTCTTTTTTTTTTTTACAATTTTTTAAGTCTTTGAACCTGCAGTGCAGGTAACAATTGTAACGTTTTTACATACGGTTCTACCTAAAATAATATCGCACTCTTGAGTTGTCGTTCTTGTGCAAAACGTACGTGCACTTGTTCTATCTTTTTGAAGTTGAGACAAATTAGAAATATATCTAAACTCTGCTGAACCAATAAAAACAAGCCAAATTAATACAAATATCATGATAACAAATGAACATTTCAACATCTTCCAGAAGTACTTTACGGCTAAATTTTAATATAAAAATATCATCAATAAAATTTGTAAATTGAATTTAAATATGTTGTTAAATATATCCTTCCATAATTTATTCTCATAAATACAAGAATAGAGTTTTGCTTGCTATTTATCAAAATTCTAATAAGGGTAGTAATAGTTTCGCCGTTACGGAAATGTAGTATAAAATTATGTAATGGGTATGGAAACGCACAATTATATTTTGACGAAAAAATCTATTCTCGAAGTTAGTAACTTTCAACTTTAGTAATTATATGATGAAAACAATTGTTGTTGCTTTTTTACTATAAATAACTAATATTTATAGCTAGAATTAGTTAATCCGTTTGCTTTGTAAAACGGAAAAAGCATGCGTCATAAAAAAAAAAAAAATAGGAATAAATACTGTCTTTCATTTCCAACAGCATTTTTAAATATTGCGTTAAATATATAGCAAGAGTCCACATCATCAACAGTATTTTTTTTGTTTCCAACATTTTTTATATTTATGCTGAGATTGCTTTGCAAAAATTTGCAATAAGATGAGCCTGGAAACATAACTCCAAAAGGGATTAACTAATACTTCAAAACTATTGCTCCAAAAGGGATTGAAATTTTATAAAAATATTTTTTTCCTATACTTAACAAAATAAGTATTTCTTTCAGATTTCGAATAAAATTAAACTTTCGATGTTAGAAAATTGGGACGTTTATATACCTAAAGGAGTGAAACATTAATGAGAATAAAAACAATAACATAATGACAAAAATTAATAATCCCTAAGAAATGGTAAATTCTCAATGGAAGTTAATTATCCAAATATTGTTCGGTAGAAAAAATTTTAAAAGTGATTATTAAAAAAAAAAAATGCGACAGATTAAAGTATACGACATGCGATAGATTAAAGTATACTTATGCGACAGATTAAAGTATACTTATACTAAGAAACCGCTAATTTAGATTTTTTAAGTTTAATAATAGAAGTATGACAAAATAGAGGTATTTATAAAAGAATTAGCAGAAATGCATTTAAGACATATATTTTCAATTTGACATTTAAATTTAAAAGGTTAACATGGCAAACCGCTAATGACAGTAATTATTATTTATACGTATTTTTAGGACTCATAGCCCAAGGACCATCATTTTGGTTTAAAAGATTGTTAAACATATAAATATGTATACATATATATATATATATATATATATATATATATATATATATATATATATATATATATATATATATATATATATATATATATATTAGTAGAAAATCACTTAACAAATATTTTTTTTCATTTTACACTGTTTCATCAATAAAGCCTCATCAGAAATGAATGATCAAATTAATAAAACTTCAATTTATACCAAAAACTAAATTACAGGAAGTCGCAAATGTCTTACCCACTGTATATTTTCACACATTTGTGGAATTTGCTGACACCATTATAAAAAGAATTCTTTAGAAATGATTACTTATGCTTTTTTTTTTAAAAGTGAGGTTTAATGTAACTATTATTTGAGCTCATTTATTTTTTAGAAGAATTTAGAATTTTAGAAGTATTTAGAAGAATTAGTTTTTTAGAAGAAACTTATTTTCGTGCCTACATTTAGAAATTAATTCTGATTTTTTGTTTAATAAGCATTTTTGGTTTGCATTTATATATATACATATATATATACATATATATATATATATATATATATATATATATATATATATATATATATATATATATATATATATATATATATATATATATATATATATATGTATATATATATATTAGAGATGAGCCGGTCCCAAAAAATACCGATTCTGATTCTCAATTGCAATTCCGATTCTTTACCGACTCCGATTTATGATTTTTTGTTATTTTAATTTAACTGATAGTACATTTAATAATTTAACGTATTGTTAATAAATAAATTAACGTATTGTTAATTTAATACTTACACAGACTTTAAAAATAAAAACATTGAAATCAGTTATATTGGTACAGGTGAAACAGGGCTGACGATACCGAGGCTCTAGGCAGCACACCCTCCCCGCTTCTCCCTTCACTGACATACAATACGCAGTATGCATCTAAAATATTTTTTGAAAATTTAACTTATTTTTTATTTTTTTTCACCACCATAAGGCCGAAGGGACCATTTCAGTCGAGGAGGTTACTCATTTTTTTAAAATTATTTTGTGTTCTTAATTGTGGTAACAGCCCTCTCTCAATTCTTTAAATCCAAAAAACAAACCTTGACGAACAAGGCCGCTACGGGGAGAAACTTAGTCAAATAGTTTGCAATACTTAAAGTACAATAATAATATAGAAGTGCATAGAATACTTATTACTGAATTTGTGTTGATTATTTGGTTATATAATGACCAGACAGCACCTGGAGCATGGGTTCTTGATTTTCAGCAACTTTAGTTTCAAGACCTTCGTCTATGTCCAGTGCATTCAACTCACCGATCAATAAAGTAACAGCTTTCTCAGCCATCGTCCTGGTCCTAAAAATTTTGTTTTTAAATCTGGGATCTAGTATTGTTGCAAAAGCATATATAGGTTCGTTCTTGCAGTCTCCGTAACGATGATGCAAAGATTCACATAGAGATTCTTTGAAATTTCTGTAGTCCTTGATGCGATCAAGTGACATGTTAACTGCATTTATTATTGGGATAACTTCTGATGTGGTCACGAACTTTCAGTAAGCGTGACGTCTTCAAAAACTTTTAAAGCAGCAACGAGAGAAACCAAATTGTCCCATTCTTTGGTTAACAATATCTTTTTTTTGTCGAGCAGTTTTTGGGAAATGTGGCGTTACCAACAGAGTCGCAACTTTTTGTTCAATTAAACGGTTTAGCATGTCAAAGGTGCTATTTCATCTAGTTGGCTCATCTTGAATGATGCTGTGTTTATGAAGTCCCGAAATCTCCCGAGATTGTCTCAAAAGTTTGTACAACTTAACCGAATGTTTAAAGTGTCTTACTATTCTTCTACATGTAGCAGTTGGTAAAGAAATGCGTTCATTGTCGAAAGAACCATCTTTTACAACCAACTGAAGAGTATGGGCTAGATAAAGAATGTTTGAAATTTTCCCTACTTCCATTGCAGAGACAATATTTCTGGCATTATCTCTAACTAAAACATTGAGTTTATCAAGTAGTCCCCAACTGTAGTAACCTTTTGAACCAACCCATACTGTAGTAACCGTTTGATACCAGGATTTTTTACTATACTAACAGGTTGGTTATCTGTGCATATCATTTCTACAATAAGCCTTGTAATTTTAACTGTCTTCGGATCTGTAGATTTGAGAGGCCTGGTCTTTGTAAACACTTGGTGTATTGTTGGTTGTTTAGGAGATGAAGATCTAGGCTTCATTGTTACAGAACTAAGTATAAAAGAACAGCTTCTAGTATTGATCTCCACATCCTCAGACTTAGATCTGATACTTGTGAATGAGTATGTGAGTGTAGTAGATCGAGGTTTTCTTGGCATGGTCGTAGGAGTTTCACAAGCCGGGGTAGGAATGGATTTAGAAGATGGTCCTGCAGCAGAGCTATCCTCGCACATATTAAAATCGAGAATACTAGCTTTATCCTGTTTCTGATTTTTGATATCAGAATAATGAAAAGCATTTAAATGGTTAAGCATTTTCGATGTTGAGTATGACTGAGAAATTCTGCCACCACCCCTGGATATAACTGTTTTGCAAAAGCTACATATTAGAGAGTTAGTGTCATTTAAATTGATCGCAAAATAGTCTCATACCTCGCTTTTCTTACGTTTTACTATGATGATACTTTATTCTGAAATAAAAACAGTATTTACAATAATGAAAAATAATAATACAAACAATACTAATTATAATTATTTTTAAAATTATATAAAACAAGCAAATAAGGTTATTATAATAGTACTTATCACCGGTTCAAATATCAATAATAATTTTGTGGCAGTATTTTGTGTATTTGCAATGTTTACTTTTGTTAAGGTTTTCTTTCACAGTTTACTTAAAGTTATATGGTAAAAACTTAGCGATTTCCATATAAAAAATTTATTTTTATTTTATTAGCTAACTTTTTATAAATTTTAACTTTTCAACCATGTATAACATGATATGGTTTTAATAACAAAAAGTAGTTAAAAAATTAATTTTATTGATTATATAATTAATTTTTCATAAAATATAATTTTATTTTAAAATTATATTTTATGAAATTAAGAAATTTACTTTGTTACGCCCATAACAACTAATCTTTTTATTGACATATTTATCTATGAACTAAATTTTAAACAGTTGCTTTTATTTTTGGGTTTGTATAATTACTAAACCAGGCCCGTAGCAACGGGGGGGGGGGGGAGGGGTTAATTTTTCAAATATATAACTTTGAGGTTAGTTTTTAGAAAAAATCAAACGATTACAAATTAAGATATAAAAGAATAAAAAAGATAAAAAAGACCTAACTTGTTATCCATATTTTTGGCATAAGTTCCTTTGAAAAAATTTTGAACTACTACTATTGGACCTAATACCCCCCCCTCCATCCCCCTTTTTTCAATTTTAATATATTTATATTTTACTAAAGGTTTTTGCATCAAAGATGTCCTTTAAAACTAAAAGTGCTGTCATCTTAAAAATAATTATTATTTTAAGTTTTTCTAGTAAGGTTTTGTTTATTACACTATAATCCGTCAGTGCAGTAAGTTTTAGCTTGGAATGTCATAAAAAAGCTGAGAAAATGTAGTTTTCTTTTTTATTGATTTTTCTGTATTTAATGCTGAATCAGCATAAAAAAGGTAAATAAGTTTTTATTTCAGCATTTTAAGTTAAATTAAGCATTATCTAGCCTTGCTACTAATTTTGGTATGTAAAAAATTAAACAAAAGAAAATCACAACGACAATGAGTTGTTGTTTATTTTATGTATGCGCGTGTATATATATATATATATATATATATATATATATATATATATATATATATATATATATATATATATATATATATACATACATATATACAGTGGTGTAGGAAGGTTTTTAAATGTTAGAAATAATCAACTTTTAAACAAAAAAACATTCCAAATTATTTTACGTTCATATATGTATGACGAAAAGATTCTTCACAAAAAAAATATGATAGGAGAACTATGACCATATAAAATTTAAACCAAAAACAAAAAGATAAAAAGTGAATGCACACACTCACATATAAATACATGGCAAACAATTAGGGTTACTTTTTACATAAGATTACAAGAATATATAGTATAAACTTTTTACATCCTCGGTAACAAACAAATGATAAAATTAAATCGTTCAAAAGTGTAAAATAGAATTTTTTTTTTTTTTTTTATATATATGTGCATATATAAGGTTAATGAATATATTCATAATTATATAAATCAAATCACAAAAGTACTCCTATTTAACACCTTAAAAGTAATTTAATTCATTGTCGTGTAGTAGAAGAGTTTGCTTAAGTTTTGTTTTAGATTGGTTAAGCGAATAGAGTGTTTTAAGATCATCATTTAAAAAGTGTATTCCATAATTTAGGTCCTTGATTTGTAATTGAAATATTTAGTTCGCAAAACTTGATGGAATTTTTGTTCAAAAATAGTTACTTGCATAGAAGAAAACAAAGCTAAGCTTGTTGAATGTTTTAATAAAATTATAAATGATGAAGGATGGTACATTAAATCAAAAATCAAATCAAAATCAAATGTATTCAGAAATAGATTTTACATTTCATGGAATATTTACATATAGTACAATAACTAATTTTAAGTAAACACGATAATAAGAAACTAAAACACCAAACTAAAAAACCAGAAACAAAAAACAAAAAACAAAAAACCAACGTAAAACAGTACAATACTTAAACGAAAAACTTTTGGAATAATAATTAAGTAAGAAGTTTGATAAATTTAGGACAAAATTCAAATTACTCTTATACATCTATCTAGAATAAAAGACTTTTATATACCTAATTAAAATATAGCAATAAAAGAGAAGTAGATTATAATAGTATGGAGTAACAACATTGTAAATAATATAGTAATATAAGTATCAGTAATAATAATAGGCAATAATAATAAAAATTCCAGTTATTGGTAATTATAATCAAAATAATAATAATACTAACGATAAAGATAACAATTCTTTTAATAATAACAATAATATTAATAGTAATAATAATAACAATAGCAAAAATAATAATAATACCAATAATAAAAATAGCAATATTTATAATAGTGAGAGTGGGAAATAGAATAGTGATATTAATTTGAAAAGTTAAGAAAGAGAAAATATTAGTAGTAATAAATCAGCATTGAAATGAAGAAAGTAGTAGAAAACAATTTAAAAAAAGAACAAGTATTAGTAGTTACAGACCAGCATTGAAGTCAATAAGGTTAAGATGGATGGTAGATAGTTAGCCGTCGAGTAGCATAGAAATTATGATGAATACTTGTTTAATAAAAAACTAAATAGACTGTTTTTGAATTTGGAAAATGTAGAGAGATATTTTAACTGTGAGGGGAGACTATTCCATGTGCATATTCCATGTGCATATGCATGTAATATAAGCATGTGGCAATCTGTTGGCTTTAAAAAACGTTTGGAAGATTTACAGTTTAACTTTTTTTTATCTTTTTTTATTCAATTTAATAACATGTAGATGTACTTTACAATATATCGCAATCAAGTAACAACAACACTATTACTATCAAAAAAAAACTTTTAAAAAATTTGAGTTGTCTATATATTTTGTACGAAATTGTATCACTGAAAATGTTCCTGGATCAATTCTGAGCAATTAAAAAGAAATATTTAAAATTTAAATGAAACAAAACACGTCAGTCAAACTACTAATATAAGATGCTAAAGATGCATGTGATAGAATTATTTACGAAATTAGCGACAGATTTAAAAGCATTAAAGTATTTAAATCATGTAGAATTTTGGTCCCAAAAAAATTGAATTTTATTAAACAACATTTTCCTCGGATCATCTGAAAAGTATACCACCAAACTATTTATCTTTTTTTTTAAAAAAATTTGATAAGTATTTTACCTAATTTATGATTGCTCTGTTCTATAAAAACACTGTTTGTACAATAGACTAGCATAATTTATATATATATATATATATATATATATATATATATATATATATATATATATATATATATATATATATATATATATATATATATATATATATATATATATATAATATGTATATATATATATATACATATATATACATATATATATATATATATATATATATATATATATATATATATATATATATATATATATATATATATATATATATATATATATATATATTCACTAAAGAAATCGTAGCAAAATTAAAGTTTTACTACTTGCCTGATGATTGTGATAACACATGAAACTCAGAGTTGCAATATTAAATTATATTATAAACATTAGCATTTAGCTAATTCCTGGTACTGCGGGTAACAGTAACATACATATTATATAGCCCTAGTTTATCTATTGAGCACTCTTTCAAGTATACAATATTATACATGATAATATAAAGATATTTTCTTTATTCATATATATATATACTTACGTATATATATATATTTATATATATATATGTATATATACATATATATATATAAATATATATATATATATACATATATACATGGCCGTATATATATATATATGTATATATATGAATATACATATATACATGGCAGGTATATATATATACATACGTATATATATATATATATATATTTATATATATATATATGTATATATACATATATATATAAATATATATATATATACATATATACATGGCCGCCGAGTGGGAGGGGGGTAGACGGGGCCTCGTGTGTGTACAAATAATTTTTTTTCATGAAGTCTTATTTATACATCACTTATTTTTTGTCTTTAAGATTTCTTGGAAGCGATAAATCTTATTTATCGCTTCCAAGAAATCTTGAAGACAAAAAATATTTTTAACAAATATGCTTCTTTTTATTCTTGCTATTTTTCTTTTGTAATATTAAAATTCGAATTTTTTCAATCGAGTTTTTATTAATTGAATTTCAATCAAAATTAATTTCGAATTTTTTCAATCGACATTGTTAACTTTTCATTTGTTAATTTTCTCTTAAAACGTTAACAGTTATAAAGATTGTATGACTTGATCTCTCATTAATGCTGCATTTTAAAATTTTCGTTTTAGACACTGCTGATGCTTTTTGTAAGCGCATATTTTTAATTTAAGTTTACGTTATGTAAATAACATATACGTGTTAAATTAAAGCTTTTGATAAATATAACAATTGCGTTAAAAACAAAATATAATTATTCAAATTTTAATATTATTAAAAAAATGTTATTATTCGTAAACTTTAATTTGCATTATTTATTTTTTTTTTTTATTTACACTTTTGCCGATAAAAAAAAAATTTACAGTCGTAACTTATAAAAAAATTATTACATGACCGGGGCTAGAAGAAGTCAAATTTAGTCTTATCATTAAGCCCCAAAAATTGCGTCATTACTAGACAAAATATAGTTTGACAATAAAATATAGTTTCAATGTATATATCTCTGATATATATTATAAAAGAAAATTTAAACATATCGCATATCGTTTAAAATTTATAGTTTTTCAAAAAATAAAATATAACAATTGCTTTGTAAAATAAAAGAAACAAAATTTATTAAAATATTAAATGACAAAAATAACATTTAAGAATTGGTTTGAAAAATAAGAGATATGATTTTATATAAAAACATTTTATTGGTAGAGCATTTTATAGTTTAACTTATTTAGTTATATTCATAATACTTTTCATTGCCAATTAAGTAAAAGCAAATAAACAGTATAAAATAAAAGTAAAAGATTAATAAATAACGCAAAAATAAAATTTCTCAAAAAGAAGATTATCATTTAAAATGATAAAAATATATGTACAATTATGGATTAATTATGTATTAATAATCTAAAGTAATTAATTAATTAACTATTAATTATTGATTTCTAATATAAAGAACTTTTATTAGAAAAAATTTAATTCATTTTCAGTTAACAAAAGTAATTGCTTAAGTTATGTTTTGAATTGGTTTAGAGAATAATTAGTTTTCATTTCATTATTTAATATTATGTTCCACAACTTTGGTCCTCGGTTTACAATAGAGAATTTAGTAGCGGAATAATAAGTTTTGGATTGAATGTAGTTGTATTTTGAAAATCTAGTAGGGTATATGTGATTTATTTTTTTAAAAATTGAATAAAATAAGATGGGTAATATATTTTTATCAAGTTTGAACATGAAAATAAGAACTTGATAGAGGTTTAGTTTATATACATTTAGGATATTGAGTTCATTAAATAGTGTTTGTGTATGTGAGAAGCGATCTACGTTTGAAATTATCCTTATAGCCTGTTTTTGTTTTGTTTGTTTGTGTTTGTATTTATAAATTCTGTATACAGAGCTACGTTTTAATTTCTGAAATGCAGAATATGATTTCTCGCCATAAATCTGGATACGAAAAACGAAAAGAGCGACAAAAAAAATGAAGAAAGTTCTAGAGGTATGAGAACACTAGAAAATTTGGGGTTTAAAATTTCTTCAAAAACACTATTGCGATAATGGAGATATTGATTCGGACCCATTAAGCGCAAGGAATGAAACGGAATTTGTAGGAGTTACCGCGCAATCTGATATTTCGACACTTTCTTTGTATAACGACTGTGCCAACATCGATATTGGAGTGGTAAAAGTAAATGTAGCACCAAAAGAGGTAGAAGATGCCATTCTAAGAGGTCCAAAACCACACCCAACAACATTTCCTGTAGATAAACACGGTTGTCAATTCCCTACCTTTTTATTAGGCTTTCGTTTAGAAAATAAAGAAATAGTTCCTCGTAATTGGTTAGTTTGGAGCAAATCTAAAAATGCTTTGTTTTGTTTTTCTTGTCGTTTATTTTATAAATTTCATGAGCAAAGATCAATTTTTGCTACAGAAAATGGTTGGCAGGTTAATAGAGGGTAGAAAAAATTATATGACAGAGCACCTGACCATGAAAAATCTAGTATTCATAAATCTTATTATATCCAGTGGCGAAATTTAGAAAAAAATAATAATAAACATACCACAATTGATTGCTATATAGTAAAACAAATGCTCAGCGTGGATTGGCCTTTAGAGGTGTTACTCATTTGATTGGAGATTCGAACAATGGAAATTTTCTAGGATTATTAGAACTTTTAAATCATTACGATCCGCTGTTAGAAGAACATTTATAAAACGTAAAGCAGACACAAATCGAAAAGCAGAGATTGCAAGTACATTACTTATCGCCAGACATTCAAAATGAATTCATACCACGCTTTGCAGATTACTTGAGAACTTGTATTTTAAAGGAAAGAGAAACTATGAAATATTATTCCCTCATTGTAGACGCAACACCCGATTCTGCGCATATAGAACAAGCTACATTCATTTTACGGTACGTCACTATTAAGTTCAACAAATTCGAAATTATGGAAAGATTTCTTGCATTTGTTGATTGCAATAAGAAGACTGGAGAAGATTTTGCTAATTTAATTCTTGAAACGCTACAAAGGTATAATATTCCTATAAGTGACTGTCGCGCACAAGGATATGATAATGGATCTAACATGAGTGGATCATATAAAGGTGCACAAGCTTGCATTTTGCAAATTAATCCATTGTCAATTTTTTCTTCTTGAGCATGTTATAGTTTAAATTTATGTAGTGTTCATGCAGAAGAATCTTGTATTCATGTTGTAAGATTTTTCGGCACTATACAAAAATTATACAATATAATTAGTAATAGCCCACAAAGATGGGAAATAGTAAAAAATAATACCAGATGTTCTTTGCACACTATGTCAAATACACGGTGGTCTGCAAGAATTGATGGTGTTAAGCCATTTGCTGAAAAAATTAATGAAATTAAAATAGAAATAAACGCTGTTTTGGAATTAAACTTAACGTCAGAAACTCGATCAGATCTTATTAGAATAAAAAAATATATGGAATCTTTTGAATGCTTAGTACAGGCAAAAATATGGCACAAAGTTCTTGTAGCTATAAACTACAGAAGTACTGTTTTACAAGCTCGCAATTCAACAATTGATGTAGAAATAACTAATTTGTCGAGTCTTCTTGTTGAATTAAATACGATAAGAGATAGTTGGGATACTATTCTAAATGAATGTAGATTGTTGGGCACATCTTTACAGATAAACATTTTCGGGAAAAAAATATACTAAAAGAAAAAAACAACACATGAGTTAATAAGGACACCGGCAGAAGAATTAAGAATTAATCTTTTCAATGTTTTCATGGATAGCATTATTGGAAATATGACAAGAAGATTTAACGCAGCAAAAGAAATAAATTCTTTATTCAATGTATTATGGTTGTTCCGTGACTTAAATGATCAAGAAATACAAAGTAAGTGAGAAATGTAGCAAAAAATGTATGAAAATGATATTGATGATCATCTTAGAGATGAAATACTACATTTAAAATCAATTTATGATGACAATATACAAAATATTTCTCTTCAGCCCGTTAAACTGTTAAATGAAATTTAAAAAAAAACTGTGCTGTTTCCAAACATTATAATTGCAATAAGGCTATTTTGCACAATTCAGTTGCCCAAGCAGAAAGATCTTTTAGCATGTTGAAAAAAATAAAAAACGTATTAAGATCAACAATGACACAAAATCGTTTAAAAGACTTAAGACTTTTATCTATTGAAGCCGAAATGGCTATGAAAATTAATTTTGAAGAAGTTATTAATTTGTTTGCGAGTCGAAAGGCTCGTAAAGCTCTATTATGAAACAGTGTTTAACATTGTTTTTTA
This sequence comes from Hydra vulgaris, assembly GCF_038396675.1. Lineage (NCBI taxonomy): Eukaryota > Metazoa > Cnidaria > Hydrozoa > Anthoathecata > Hydridae > Hydra > Hydra vulgaris. Next base: position 67,258,110 of record NC_088922.1, on the reverse strand, counting down.
TACACTTTTTCCTAACTTTAACTTTTAAAGGATTTAAATAGTTTTGACTTTTAAACGATTTGATTAATTTTCCTTTTTAGTTTTGAATGACCAGAGCATGCTTGCTGGTCCTGGGTATATGACTGATCATATTGAGGGCCCGTTAAGAAAACTTCCCCAGGGCCCGAAATTTCTTTCGGCGGCTATGCATATATATATATATATACATATATATATATACATATACATATATATATATATATATATATATATATATATATATATATATATATATATATATATATACATATATATATATATATATATATATCTATATATATATAAATATATATATATACATATATATACATATATATATATATATATACATATACATATATATACATATATATATACATTGCTTTCACCATTGCTGGATCAACAGGAAGAGTTCTCTTCCTAATGATCCAGCAATGGTGACACTTCAACTTCAAGAAAAAAGTAAGATAAGTGTTTTTTACTAATTTATATATATGTATATATATATACATATATATATATATATATATATATATATATATATATATATATATATATATATATATATACATATATATACATATATATATATATACATATACATATATATACATATATATATACATTGCTTTCACCATTGCTGGATCATCAGAAAGAGTTCTCTTCCTAATGATCCAGCAATGGTGACACTTCAAGTTGAAGAAAAAAGTTAGATAAGTGTTTTTTACTAATTTATGTATATGTATATATATATACATACATATATATATATATATATATATATATATATATATATATATATATATATATATATATATATATATATATATATATATATATATATATATATATATATATATATATATATATATATATATATATATATATATATATATATATATATATTAGGGTGGGTCGAAATGTAAAAAATATTAAGTTGGAGATCCTGTACATGTCTAAAAAGTTGCTTTTTGATGTACTCGTTTGAAAAAACTTCACTTTTTATTTTATGGACAGTGTCTACAGGTCCCAACTCTGACTAGAAAGACTATATAAATACCCATGTTAGTGTAATGTATTGCAATGTATTACAAATTAAAAAGAATGTAAACTGTAACGAATCAATGCTAAACAGCAACAATACAAAGTTGTTTAACCTAACTATTAATAAAATCTTTCTTGCTGTCTGTTTTTGGTATCTCTAATCTGGATTTCTTACTCCATGCCATGACGGGACTTTCTCCCATAAACTTTACAGCTCGCAGCGCTAACGTCTTTAATTGTTCTCCCTACTGCCTGTGAATGACATGGAACATCGGGCAGTAGTATTGGATGTGTGTAAGTAAGTTGATCATTTGAAAGGTGTGATAGCATCGGAGGAGACGTAACATTACTCTGGTCCCAGTCAATCATGTTAATGAACAATGTCGCAGCCAGATTTAATGTTATATCAATCTTATTAAAGACGCGAACCGGTATGTTACTATTAATCTGCTTCTCTCTTGCTCTTATTATTTGTTCTACTGAAAAACGACGAATTTCTATATCACTATCACTAACTGCAGCTAACAGAATGTTTTCAGCATGCGCAAAGTAGCAGTTATTTTCGAGAACAGGACGAACCACAGCCTGATCTAATGCATCAAGTTTCTGAAACAACTGAACTAAGTAAAAAAAGTTGTTAGCACCATTTTGGCAAGAAGAATTTGATTTGATTTTGAACCAAGAGGGTCCGTAAAAGTTCAAAATGAAATGCGTTACTCTTCTAAGAGGTTCAGATGCCACCTCTCTAGACATGTAGAGACGCAAAATCCTGTTGGCTTTCGTCAACCACCGAGCATGACTTATATTTTCAGGTAAACTCTTCTCGAGGAAATCAATATCTGTAGAGGCCTGACGTCCACGCTGTACTGCTAGACATGCTTTCAAAAAGTACAGTTGGTCTGTGCTAAGATCCTTCTTGACAGCTATCAGTCACCTTATAATAAGTCACCTTACCAGTAATTGGCAAATAATTAACGACAGACAATTCATTCGGATCATATTCTAGAGCTGAGCTAATTGTACCTGTCGATGTGGAAGGTCCTGTAGTTCGAGCAAAATCCACGCCTGCCAAAAACCTTCTAAATGGCAGCTCGTTACAGTGTAGAAGGCATACTAACCACTGTAATGGTCTACCTAAGTTCTCCTCCGATTTTCTTATGATTCCGTTGCTTTTACCTGTATTATTATTTGTGCCATCAAACACAACACCTTGAATGCTTTATACGGAGTTTGTCTCTATAAGAACTGACATTAACTCCTTTGTTATATCAGCAGCTTTACTACTTTCAGGAACTACATGATCGATGTATATGTTTCCTGGATACGATTCCTTATTGCTCTGCTAATGTTCTTCCACCAGAGTATTTCTCCAGAAATTCCTTTGTCGACGTAGCTTTGAAGGATCAAGAATTTTTGCTGAAGACAACATACTGAGGTCTTTTAAAACAGTATTAAAAATAAGACATGTATCTCTGTTGCTAATTTTGCATCGATCAACTGCTTTACATAATTCCTTGTACCTGTTTCTGTTCTGCACTGATACTGTCTCTTCCTCTGATGTATAATTACTTTCAGACGTGTTACGCCCTCATCAATATCTTTCTCAGTTTCATATTCAACCTCTTTTGACTGTGCTTCATCACACACTGATTTCATAAATTTGCGTTTTTGTCTCTTTTCCAGTGTTGCTGTAATTGCTGTAATGCCCGAATCAAAGCATTTGCAGGTACAAATGTCAAATAACTGCTTAAAAGAGTTCAACTTCTCAGTGAACGTGTCTGATGTTCTTTTTGCATCTGAATATTTTTCAAGTGTATGTACTTTATCCATAAGATTCTAATCCTAATGATTGTGCTATTCACTTCTATTGTGGGAATACTTGCTTTTGAATAATCACATTTCACTCTGTCTACTAAAATTGAATATTTTTCTTGCAAGCTAATTTCTAATACTGTTTCCTGATTATAATAGAACGCCTTAATAACGTCTTCATATGATAGGATTTGATTTTCAGGAAGATCAACTAACTGTCCAAACAATGGATGTTTAGTTGCACTTCGTGTACACATACTATCCATATTTAATATAATTTGTCTAAAATAATAAAAAAAACTACAACAAGTTATGTTTACAATAAATAAAAGCTGTTAAAACAATTTTTCATAAGAATTTAGTCAATAAATATTCCAATATTTATACAGACTATAATATGTTTACCCCTCTCATAAATAGGCCTACATGTTAAATGAAGTGATCTTTCTACAGTCTAAACTATAGCCTACTGTAGTATACATCTATTTTAGCGGGCTTGAATTTTACTATAGATCTATTATTGCAAAGAAGAAAATAAAATTACAAAATAGTATATTAGATATTTTGCTTGTTTCTAAAAAATCCAGCACATGGTTTGTTGCTAATGTTGGTGACGTCACATGTAAATAACGTTATAAAATTTATTCCATTTCTTTTTTAGCACTTGTAGTTAGGTGCTAAACCATTTGCCAATGCATTTTAGTCAATGATTTATAGTTGGTACGTATTTAGATTGTACCAAGGAAATGGTTAAAATACATCAAATAAGATAAGACTTTAATCAAAAGTTGGGACCCCTACACGTTTCATAAAAAATCTTTAAATATTATTTTCATACTGTACTAATGCCAAGACAACTTTTTGTTCATGTACAGGAAAGGTAAAAAAATTCGTCCCACCCTAATATATATATATATATATATATATATATATATATATATATATATATATATATATATATATATATATATATATATATATATATATATATATATATATATATATATATATATATATATATATATATATATATATATATATATATATATATATATATATATATATATATATATATATATATATATATATATATATATATATATATATATATATATATATATATACAGGGGCGGACGCAGGTTGTTTAATTTACCCCGTCAGAGAAAAAAGCGACTTGCGCCATTTTATAAGGGCGGACTTAGATCATGAAGTAAAGGTGGAAGGGGGCAATTTTTTTGATTTTGACGATCCAGACCATCGATTTACAGGTTTAATGATTTTTTAAGCAGGCAAGCGCAAAATATAGAATTTCCACTACACGATTTTATTCGAATTTCAAGTCACTTTGAAACAGTCTGCTAAATTTACTTTTGTTTTTAGGCAATGTGCTCAATATCTCAAAAAAAAAACAAAAATATATATATATAAAGAGGGTGAGGAGCAATCACTCCAATAGCCTTACCCTATGTATCCCTTTAAATCTTCCTGCCATTGGGCTGGAGGATTTAAATGGATTTTTTTCTATTGCAGTAAGAAGCTCATACCTTAGTTTTACTTAGAAACTTTTTTTAACAAAAAGTGTTTTTTATTAAAAGAGTATAGAGCTGTAGATTCTTTTCTACCATTTTGATATAACATATTACAATAATAAATGTATAAACCAACAAATGTTTGTTTCGCCCAATATCAGGTTTCATTAGCATGTCTAGGAACATATTTCATTCAAACAATGAACAAGACATGAACAATCGGATAAAGAAAAATTAATAACAGAAAAGAGAAAGACGAAAATACAAATAGATGTATATACATAGTCCAAGCCTTCGCATTAGAGGTATGCGGTCACACGCCTTATAATACTTTCTTTTGACACTTGGCCACGCCTCTTTTCAAGTTTTGACAATTAGCGCTTTTAAAAAAGACGCTAAAAAACAAAGTAAATCTAAATTAAAATCAATAATCCATAAACATAAAAGAGAATAAAATTAAAAAAAAAAATTAATTAAATTAAAAAAATTAAACTAAAAAAATAAAAGTTTTAAAGAATAACAAAATAAATAGCATAAAAACCATAAAAAATGAAAACATTTATTTAATGTAAACTTAATTGCGAAAGTTAGAAAATTCATCACAGCTCTATCAATCTTTATCCATGAATAAATTGGCTAATACGAGGGCAGATCCATAGTGAGGGAAAGGGTCATGAGTATGCCTCCCCCACCCTCTCAGATTTTTTATTTATTTCTATAGAAATCGATGTTTCAAAACGTTAGTAACTCTGGTTGTTTAAAAGTGCCATAAATTTTCATAAAATTTTGTATGTAATTTTAAACTTTATTAAAAAGTTAATAGGGTAGAGGGTGCGACAAATCGACAAACGTGCGCGCATTTGTTAAAAGACAGACAGAAAAACAAAAAATACGTTTCTTAAACTTTGCTTATACTATTGTTGGCATTTGATTAAGGTTTTTCAAAACGAACGCATTACTTCAGCAATTTTTTTCAAAATAATTTCGCGATTGATAGTTTTTTAATTACAGTACAATTTCTCTAATTCGAATCTCCTTTATTCGAAAACCTCCATAATTCGATTAAATGCGAAGTCGCCGTGAAATGCGTTTAAGAAAAATCAACTTTCCGTAATTCGAATATCTGTCCTATTAGAACTTTTATTTTTCCCCATCAAATTCGAATTAGAAAGATTCTACTTATATCATAAAAAACACATATTTGAAATAAATAAATAATTAATTTCAGAGACTTTAAAAAAATAAGCCAAAACACAATTACTTTTTTCGATAGCGTCAAGTCAAATAAATAAGTATAAAATAGAAGAAAGTAATTATATTTAGCATGGTTTTTGCATGCGCTCACAATAAGATGCAAAATTTTCTTAAAATAAATGCTTCTCCAAAAACTTCAAAAGAAACCGTGCTTAAACATTTATATTGCTTCCTTTTATTAAAGAAAGCGATCGTACTGTTTAAGCATAGTCTATAGAATATAACTATGGTCTGGAAGTCTATTGTTGTATGTTATTGTTCGCGCTTATTTGAGTCACGTGATCAAAGAGTTTGCAAAACAAAGTTCAAACAAACAAACAAAGTTCAAACAATCAGTAAACAAAGTGTATGTATGTATATATGTATATAAATTAATTAAATATGCACCTTTTGATTCTTAATTACCCTCTGCAAAATGCCTGAGGCTTGTAACATATTTGCAAGGTAAGCAGCAAATATGTTACAAGCCTCAGGATCCTTAGCAGGCTCCTTAGGCAGTGTATATATATATATATATATATATATATATATATATATATATATATATATATATATATATATATATATATATATATATGTATATATATATATATTATATATATATACATATATGTGTGTGTGTATATATATATATATATATATATATATATATATATATATATATATATATATATATATATATATATATATATATATATATATATATATATATATATATATATTTATAACAACAATTATAAATGTATTCTATAAAATAGAGTGCTCAATGTTCTTAAAAGAACAGAGCAATAAAAAATTATTATAAATCAATTATCAATTTCAATTTTTTACACAATGTTTCGTCAATAAATTTCTGAATAGATTTCTGAAGAGTCTTTATTGACGAAACATTGTGTAAAAAATTGAAATTGATAAGTGATTTATAATAATTTATATATATATATATATATATATATATATATATATATATATATATATATATATATATATATATATTTGATTATTATATATTATTTATATGTATGCAGTTATTAAAGCAAAAATATATTGATTGATATACACTTATAGAATCTGGTCGCAAAACATTGAAACTTGGTTCAGTGCCAACATAGAATTTACCTGTGAAATCACACAAAACATTCACAGCTGAGCGAAGAAAACTTGAAAAATTTTGTATCAATAAACCAAAAACCCAAAAAGCTGTTTGTTACAAGCACTGGAAAGACTTTGTGTCTCGTACAACAAACTTAAAGAATGTATATAACTGGCAGGTTACAATTAATGATAACAAGCAAATTGCTCAGTTTACCAAAGTGCGAAGTGATAGTAAATGATTCTTTGGAGTTTACATGTTTGGTGTTTGGTTGGAAACTTCCTGATGATCATATAATTTACAAAGATTTTAAAAGTATGACAAATGTATTCATACACAACTTACTGCAAAAAATATCACTGTTCAATGTTTGCAAAGCTATTGAACAAGAAATAATAAATTCCAGTGTATTAAATCATGTTATACCTTTTGATTACGACCTTGATACATTATCTCCCATGCAATATAAAGAGTTAAAACGACATAAAGATTGTAGGGTTTTACATGAAGAAAGTGAATGTGATGTTTGTAAAAAGATTGAAGTAGTATTGAAAAAACAATCTAAATCTAAAATAAAGATTAATAACACTGCAGCAAAGTTAAAAGCTCCTTTAACAAAAACATCAAAGAACAGAATTGTTCTTGCGTTACAACAAGAACAAGTTCAAACAAAAGAATTAAAAGAAAAAATTGATTGGATGAGAAGAGAAATCAAAGCAAAGGGTGTGGAACTTAACAAAGATTTTATTAATGATATAAATCACATTATGGAATCCAACAACCATATTATGACACCATTTATGAAATTATTGTGGGAAGAGCAAAAAAAAAGCTTCTACTAATCAGAAGAGTTTAAAGTATCATCCTATGATTATTAGATTCTGCTTATCTCTTTCCATAAAATCAGCATCAGCATATGATGAACTTAGGAATTCCATGACTCACTTTGCCAAGTCGCAGGACTCTTATTGATTACAAAAATGCAATACACCCATCAGTGGGGTTTAATCCTAATGTAATTGAAGAACTAAAAATGATAACTAAAAACTTAAATGAGGTCCAAAGATTTATAGTACTCTCTTTTGATGAAATCAAAATTAGTGGAAATTTAGTGTACGACAAGCACTCAAATGAGCTTATCGGCTTTGTTGATCTTGGAGATCCACACCTAAATTATAGCACTTTCAAAGACATTGATGACCTTGCTTCCCATTGCTTAGTTTACTATGTTAGAGGTGTTGCTTCCGATTTAAAGTTTGCTTTGGCATATTTTGCTACTAATGGTATTACTGCGAGCCAAATTATGTCTACTTTTTGGAAAGCAGTGTCTGTGTTAGAATTAGATTGTGCTCTTAAAGTAATTGCTGCTGTGTCTGATGGTGCTTCTCCTATGGCATGGATAATATAGAATCATTAGTTGTTTACCGTTCACAAAATATATATTTGCAGATCGTTACATTTGTTTTTTTTCTGATGCACCACATCTTATAAAAACATTTAGAAATTTGCGACATCATTCTGGAGATAGTGAAAATTATACACGTAATTTGTGGAATGAACAAAAAGTTATATGGAGCTATTTTAAGAAACTAGTGAATGATGATATTTTCAGAGATTTAAAGTTGCTACCTAAATTGACCTTAGAACATGTTCCTTTAAATTCTTTTTCTGTCATGAATGTTCGCTTTACAGCTCAAATTCTTAGCCAAAGTGTTTCAAATGTCTTACGCCTAAAATATCCTCAAGAAACCCATGTAACAGCACAGATATGTGAATTAATGGATAGATTTTTTAATTGTACGATTACTCGTAATCAAACCGAAGGCATTCCGAAAAGAAAAGAGTTTTTGTTGCCCTACCGCAATGTTAACAATTTTTGCTTTGATTGGCTCAAGAACACCTTTTTAAAATACTTAGAAACTTGGCAAGAAAATATTAAAAATAGAACTGGGACTTTCCATAAGGGTGAACGTGAAAAAAATGTTTATTTCATTACAAACATACGAAGGTCTCCATATAACTGTGAATTCATTAATTGAAGTTTTTATTAACTAGTGGAATGCATTTTGTATTGACTGAACGTTTTACCCAAGATGTCCTGGAGGAATACTTTGGGAGGCATCGCGGCCTTGGTCGCAGAAATGACAACCCTACCCTCACTCAGTTCGGATACCAATCAAATGCAATCAGAATGCAACGATCTGTAGCCCCTGTTACTGGAAATAGCATAGGAGCTCATTAACAAAAGCGTAAAGCATCGTGGAAAATTGCTTTTGAGGAACCATTAGGAAAAAAGTATTGGAGCAAGAAAAAAAGCAAGAGAATCTGGGAACACATGAAAATAATTAGTCATATTTTAAAATATATAATTTTATTAATGCAACTAAACACATAGAAATTGACATATACAATTGTGCTTGTTACTCTTTGGATTGCTTTTTAAGCTTTTTACGAAGTCCACCCTTTTTTTGTTTCAATTTTAGTTTATGTTTGGTGGTAATGTCTTTAGCCAAAGAAAATGCTCGCACTCGAAAGTAAAGTTTTATCATATTTTCTAAAAGGTTTTTACTAACATAATTATCAATATCAACTCCACATCCTGTCAAGATAGAGTTATAAAAGCGCACTACTTCTATATCTTTCAGTAGTTCCACTCTCATTCTGTTAATGTTTATTTCTTGCAAATGATTAATGTTTGTATCATTTCGAAATTGAATTTCAGCTTTCATAAATATTTGCTGGCATTCATTATTAACAGCTGTAAGTCCACCACGACTTTGTGCCTCGATCAATTCCTGATCTGAAGTATTTTTGGTAATAGTGTTATTTAATATTTTTATTATATTAATAATATAATAAAAATATTAAATAACACATATTATTTCGATTTTCATTGGATTTATAATTCGGGCTATTTTTCGATTTTTTTATGAACTTTCTGACAACATACCCAGCCAGGTATTGCAAAACACCAATTTCATTATTTGTAATATTTTTTATTTTTTTTGCTTCATTGTTGGGCATTCTTTTGAAGTATACGAGAACCTTGTCAGACAGTTGAGTTGCTAAAAGGGTTTTCCTAATTCAGGAAAGTAAACATCTGCATTGATAACTATTTTATTGTAAAAGCTGAAATAATAATTCTCTGCATTGTTTGATTTACTCAAAGCGTCGTAAATCTTTTTTACGTCTGCGTAAAGTGCTTCCGTTAATATAAAGTGATAACACTTTATACATTCTCGTCAAGTTAAGTTGTAACAGTTATCCTCAGATAAACCTTTTTGTGACTGCAGAACTAAATCACTTAGTATTGTGCTACTCATTGTATTAATACTTGTGAGATCAGAGAGTGTTGGCTTCTTATCACGACAAGAATAAATGGTAGTATTATCAGCAAACAATGTCACTTCAGATGTGAGAATATCTGGAAGATCGTTAATATAAATTAAAAAGAGTATAGGGCCAAGGATAGAACCTTGAGGAACCCTTGAAATTACAGAATAAGAGAAAGAGTGCTGTTCATCGAGGACAACTTTTATATTACGATTGGAATGGAAGGATTCAATTATCTTAAAGATGTTGCCAGATACAGTATAAGAAGAAAGCTTATGGAGAAGACCAGCATGCCAACTTTATCAAAAGCTTTTGAAATATCAGGAGTGATGGCCTTAACCTCTCAACCTTTATCTAATGCACGATAAAACCTATCGGTTGTTACTGTTAGCAAATCAGATGCAGAACGAGAAGATCAAAATCCATATTGACGGTCAGAAAGAAAGTTATTAGATTCAAAATGAGAAAATAAGTGTTTGCTAATTAAGGATTTAAAAACCTTGCTTATGATAGGAAGAAAACTAATGGGACGGTAGTTAGACAAATCAGATCGCTTTCCAAAATTTTTGAAGATAAGGATGATAGATGCCGCTTTCTAGCAGGCTGGAAAACAAGACTCTGATAAGCACTTGCTGAATAGGTTTGAGAGTATAGACGACAGCTCCGGAGAACACTTCTGCAAAGCAATAACAGGTATGTTGTCCGGGGCACAAGCTGTAGAAGAGTCTAAGCAGGAAATCACTTTAGATACAGAAACTGGAGTGATACGAATGTCAAGCAATGGATCAACCTGTTTGAGGACTTTGGCGTTAGACAAAACCTTTTTACAGTGGTTTCTAGCAGTAATAAACAGACGTCTGTTTTCTGTAGAATTGTTTTGCTGATAGATATAATAGTAACGGTTTCGATTGGCAATCGCAGCATCACAATGTAAGGAAAACTATGGAGGAGAGTGAGGCTTGACCTGGAATTGTTGAGAGGGAACAAAAGATTCCATGCCAGCCTGAATCTACGAAGTTATGTAAGAAGCACATTTGTAAAACATATATATATATATATATATATATATATATATATATATATATATATATATATATATATATATATATATATATATATATATATATATATATATATATAAAAGTAAGATGAAAAAAACAACTATATATATATGGCTGATGAGTGCCGCAAACGGCATGAAACTTTAAGTACCGTAAAAAAAGTTGTTTTTTTTTATCTTACTTTTTTACTTATTTATTGATCTATTTTGTGATTATTTCACTTTATATTGATCACTCTCAAATCGAAAAAATTGATTATTATTACATAATCAAAACAACAATATATATATATATATATATATATATATATATATATATATATATATATATATATACATTTATATATATATATATATATATATATATATATATATATATATATATATATATATATATATATATATATATATATATATACAAAACCTGGTTTTGGGGATAATGCAAATTGTGTTTTTCTAATATAACTGATATTTATGAAAAATAAATTATTATAAGTAAACATTCACCGCTGTTTCACTCAATATAAAAGCGAGCTTGACGTCACAAGAATTTTTGTGTTTTAAAAAAAGAAAAGTATTTCCGCGTAAAAAGTTTAAAAATTCACTAACTTTAAAATAATAGTATTTTTTTTCTATAAATTATTTCATCTTCAAATTAAAAAAATATAAAAGAACTATCCTTTCTTGTTAAATAAATATTTCGATTAAACGGACTAAAATAAGATATTGTTAAAATATTGCAAAAGATTTGGGATCACTTTTCTGTTTTTTACGATTTTTACGGAAAACCTGTCTTGGGCCAACTAAGATACTTAGGCATAGCTACATGGTTGATAGTTGAAATTTGGAACACTTATCAATAAATGTCTATTCTATCTGAATTTTTGTGCATATTGCTCATTTTTGTATAAAAAGTTAGTTTTTGATGCATTTCTATTTTTAATTTTATCACTTTACAATGTAAATCAAATTTTTTTTGTAATATGCACCAAATTATTGAAAATTCAATTCTTTATAAAAATGAAAATCAAAAAATTATTTTATGTACCTCCAGCTATGTTAAAAAATATGGTAATCAAACTTTGCTGGTTTAGCAACAAATTTTTATTGTTCTATGCGTAAATTTTTGTTTACATTTTTAAACAATCACGTGACCTTAATACCTTACGACACAAACAAGAATATCATGAATTTTATAAAAACAACTTTTTTAGCAAGACAAATTTCGAACTATAAAATAAACAAAGTTAGGCGGTTTTTTTCTCTTGAGGGTAATCAACTAACATCAGATAAGTTTAATCCTATTATATCTTGTTCATCTATTTGTCAATAAATATTATTGGTATAATTACAAACATATAAATTGGTGTAAAAATATAATTTAAGAAATGGTACAAGTTATTGTCACAAGTTATTAAGTCCAGCAACCGTTCTTCTGGTTTAAAATGAAGTATGAGTCTAGTATCAACTGAGTGTACAAAGAAATACTACTTAAAGAACTTATCAATGGACCAACTGATTATAGAATCGTTTTTTATAAGAATAAAAACAATTTCAAGTATTACTTGTATATTTAAACACGCAAAAAAAAATTAAAGTTGGCGAGTCTTTATTTTTTAACATTCTCACAACATATTATTAGAACTGTGTGCACATAATAAAAAGTTTTATAAAAGCTTAAGCTTTTAATTTTTAGGCTAAATATTCCTTAATTTAAATCTGGTTTTATTTAATAGAATCAATTTTCAAAAACTAGTCATTTAACAGTTTATCCCCCTTTAACGACATTTTCGTAATTTTGCGAAAATTCAATTTTCTTTACTGGCTTAAAATAAATCTGTTTTAGTTAACTTTAAACGTTTAAGTAAAATTTTTTTGTTTTTAAAATAGTCCAACAATGTGTACATTTAATAATAAATATGGAAAATATATTCTTTCTGATTTTTTTTTGATAAAAAGTAACATCAAATTACTAAAATTTAGCAAGGTTCGTCATTTGGCGCGTTTATTCTAAAATTAAAGAAGTTTTTTAATATATTTGTGAAATGTCATCAGATAAAATATTTTATTGGTGTTTTTATTCTTTTTACAGAACAAAATTATCTCTAATGTTATAAAAGTTATAAAGGTTTTAGTAACACCCCTTACGTGAATATTTTCTAAAAATAACAAGAAGCCGTAAAGCTCGCCTGAAACAGCCGTGCAATATATATATATATATATATATATATATATATATATATATATATATATATATATATATATATATATATATATATATATATATATATATATATATATATATATATATATATATGTGTGTGTGTATATATATAAATATATATATGCATACATATATATTTATATATATACACAAAACCTGGTTATGGGGATATTTAAAAAATATATATTATATATTAAAATATATAATTTTAACATATAATAAATTTTTTTTCATAAAAATAGAATATCTTAGAAAATGAAACTATTTGCATTATCTCCAAAACAATTTTACTTCCTTTTAAAATTTAACAAATATTTATATGCCTTTAAAAAGAATTATTTTATTAAACTGCTGACGTAAACCAATTTTATTTTTATGGAGAATATCGTTAGTATACTGTTTTCCATAACAAAATAGACGAATTGAGAGATATTTATTAATAATCTTTTTCAAAAGTTGAGAGGAGTGCATATCTTCAGTTAAAATCTCGTGATCTAAATCATGCTCATTTAGTTCCGGAAACAACTTTTCACATGCAAGCTCTTGATTAATTTTATAAACCATTAAGGATTTCAAGTTTTTTCGTGAAGAAGTGGTTAATATTTTTGAATTCAGGCCTATAATAAAAACTCTGAAAATTTGCTCACATTTTTCAATAATTTTAATGACGCTAATAGATGGTATATTTAATCCACCAAGATTTTTTAAATTTATAAAAGATAACCACGACGATTTGTAAAATACTGTGTAGTTATGATCACAAACTAAATTATCTGGTTTGTTAAGTGCTTCAGCACATATGCAACAAGTTATTTTCTTTTTAAGATTTCTAACAATAAAACCAGCTATATAACCAAGTATTGCTTCTTTGTATATTGATGTCGAAATCTCTTCTAGGCTATTTGATAAGTTTTCAATTATATTTTTATCTTCATCTTTTAATTCTGTTTCTATGATTGGAGATCTGCTTTTACTCCATTTCAATGAAAATATTGAACCAGCTGAATTTTTTTCAAAAGTGAGGCAATTTGCATGCTTTGAACCAATCGGAAAGTTTCTTAAAAGGATTTTTTTGAAGCTTGCCTTTAATTTAATAATATTTGGATTATTATTAAAACCAATTTTTCCTCTAATACAAGCAAACAGCAGTTCCAGGTGATCTTGAGACATTTTGTAGGTCAACACATATTTGAATGAATTTTCTGATCTTGATAGTAAATTATTAGACAAATCTCGGATGCTTGTTGCAGAGACAATGAAACCAATAACAAAGGTTTTTCTTCTATGATTAAGAATTTTAGTTCCATATTTATCAGTTAGGTTAGCGAGATATTTAACTGACTTTTCAATAACATTAAACCAATGGATTTTGACATTAAGAAATAAGGTTTTTTTTAAACCTTTGCCAAATGGACTTCTTGAATTAAGTAAATCAAAAAGTTTATTAATTGTTCTTATAAAATCTAATGTTCCTTGAGCATCATGAAAAGAGGGATGGCTCGATAGCATTAGAAATTCAATAGCATCTGCTACGGAGTTACTAAGTGTTTGGGCGGCTATTTTTAAAATTCATTTTATGTCTCTGAAAATTAATATGGCTATTGCCTAACTTATTGGCAAACTTTAATCCAATATCCTCTTGCAAATTTTGCAGAACTGTGATGTGCTCCCACTTTACAAATCTTTTTTGACTATCAATAAATAAACCAAGATCACATAATGCATTTCGTGCAAGTTTTAGCATATGGCAAGGATCAGGAATAAAATAAATAACTTTATCATAAGATTCAATTTTTGAAATGAGTTTTCATATTTTCAACTTTATCAAACGAACAACCAAGACTTTTCATTGCGCTAAAATTAGAAAAAGCACCATCACAAGTTACGCTGTGAACATCTGTACCGTGTTGAATACACAAATTAATTGCTTTAGTTAGAAGACAAACCAAGTTTGATGTTGAAATCTTTTCACATAGAACATAACCGATAGGACATTTCCAATGACCTTGAAGTCCAACAAGCATAAAGACAAGAGCCTCAGTAGCTATACAATTTGGATCAAAAGCAGATATATTGTTTCCATAATCTGAAAAGCCTTCATAGTTACCATTACTTGGATTACAAACAAGACCTGATTTAATATGCATAGAATCAAAGATTAATGCACAATCTTTATATGCATTATCTTCTAATCCTTTTTGTTGTATGTAATAAAAAGCATCTTTAAAAAACCCAGGTGAGCAATCTATAGATGAAGACCAATTTGATAAAGAACTTATACAAGGCAAAGCAAACAATGATCTGACAAAAGTATAGGCACGAGGTGAATAAAAATGAAGTGTCAAAGCAAATTTCTTCACTTCTTCTGAATATCTGTAACCTCTAAGATCTTTGCATTTATTCACTTGTTCAGATTCAAATAAATCACAAACAAGACCAGAAAAACTATTATCAAGATATAGAGCTGTATCAGCAGATATAAGCTTATCATTTTCAAGTTTTTTAATAATTTCAGCCATTGTATTGATTTTCAATTCTTTTCTTCTTAGTTTTTGCTTAAGAGTCTTAATTTTTCTTTTAAGCTTTACTTTAGATGGAGAGTCAACTTTATTATTTAGATTATCAATAGTAAAATCAACACTAGTTAAAATATGATTTTGAGAAGAAGATGGCAACGAAAGAGATATCTTTTTTTGATTGTATGTCTCGGTTACATTCCTGGAAACATGTTTTCTTTTGATTGGCTTTTTACAATGCATTTTTGCCGGGAAATCAAATATAGATGGTACAACATTAGTCTTTAAACGAGGTTTATTTGCATTTTCATAATTATAATCTTCTTTATGAAAGTGAACACTATATATATAACTATATTTCGTAGGAACAAATAAAGCACGTTTTGTTGCCACAACCCATTTTTGACACACCTCGCTATTTTTTAAAGAGAATTTATGAAAAGATATCGCAACACCTTTGGTAAATCGGTTTACACAACCATAAGCAGAACAAGATATAACCATTTCTTTAGTAAAAAAAGTAAAATTAGGTGTTTTTTTAAAATATTATGATATATTTTTTGCGTTTTTTGCCAGTATTCAATATGGCTTCCGATAAACAAATTTGCCTCACAACCGCGACTCGAGTTAGATATCTATGTAATATATATCATTGGGAATTGAGAAAGGCAAAAATTGTAGGCTTTAATGCCTTCAGAATCACTGACACTAGAGCCAAGCCTTTCATTGTGGTGAGTCAGCAACAACAACAATATTAGCTGTCAGCAACAACAACAATATGTCAGCAACAACAACAATATTAGCTGATGGATAAAGAGAGAGGGCTCGGTCAATATGATCAGAAATAACAGAGAGTAAATAAAATAAAGAGTGCAGTCTTGAGATGAAGGAGAGCGGTATAAAACAAAGAGAAATGCTATAGAGTGAAGTGGTGCTAAACGAAAGCACATGAAAGAATAGTCTGTGGATTCAAACTTAGTTTCACGACAAATGGGTAAATTCTTTTGAATGTAAACGCCCAGGTCAAGCATGTGACTGTTGGAGTTTTTACGAATTAAAGGAAAATAACCATCAACTATAAGATCGCAAGATAAGACAGCTGAACTCAAATTAGTTTCAAAGAGCATTTAGGTCTGGTGAACTTTACAAGAGATAAGACTCGGCAGAAGAAAAGTTACTTCGAAGTCCACGAATATTAGTGAATGATAGGTTTAGAGAACTTGGTGATAATGATGGTTTTTTGTGTTTTATAGTTTTTGGTACTTTATTCATTTTTAAATTTGTTGAAGAACTTGGCTCATAGCATAGATAATACTCAGAACACTGTTTAATAGACCAAGCAATTGCCACATTACTATTAATAAACCCTGAGCCGTAACAAAGGGCTTCAAATGTGGCTTCGGCAAAGCACACTAAAAATGCAAACAGGGAAACCACCCATTTGCAACATGGCACTGTTAATAATTTGATAATTTTCAGCTGTTGATGGAATCAGCCTCTCTGAGAGCCACCTCAGAGTTCATGAAACCTAACTACCAGCGGGCCTCAGAACCATAAAACTGAGTTTTAGAGCTGTACCCTCATTAGGAGATAATAAAATGAGTTGCCCATTCATAAAAACAGAGCACAAGCAAAACCCATGCATTAAGTTAAGAAGATCCAGCATTTAACATCCTAAACTGGAAACAATGTATTAAAAATACATCTGCCCCAGCCTAATAGATGAAGAAGGGATGCAAGGCTGGTCAACAGATTGAATCTATTTACCTCTTAAGTCTTTGCCGAGGAGGCCTTCTACAAGACAATAGCCGGATGCATTTAACATCTTCAAAAAGATGAGTATTTTTATCGAGACACCATCTTTAGCCCTTACTCAACCAAGAGCCCCAAGGCAGGGGGTGTTTTAAGTCAGAGTTGGCATCTCCTAGCCTTTGCCTAAAAAGGCGTATCCTACAAGGCAGCAGGACATGAAGCAGATTGTACTGGGTTACATGTTACCAGTAGCAGGATAACCTGACCTGACATAATTGAATTATAATTGAAGCCTGGAAATGGAATTATGATTGAAGCCTGGGAAAAAAATATTCCTTATAGTTTGCAGCCCCATAAAAAAATGTGAAGGGATTAAGTTATCAAAATAGTTCAATTTATTATCTGATGCTAAATTTAAATTCATATTTAGTTCCTCAATCGTCAGGATTTTATTTTAAAGTTGTATATTTTTTATAAATGATATTTTATAAAAGATTTTAAAAATATGTATAAATTTATATATTTGCTGTTAACTAAAAAAGTAAGTAAAACAAAGTTTTGTAACTTTGAAAACTTCAGGTAAAATAAATAATTTTTACAAAATAAATTTGATATAATATATTCTTACTCGGACAAATAAAATATATTTCGATTAGATGTGAAAGCACGCTAACTTTTTTATATAAAAATTTTTAATTGTATCACAAATATTTTTCGCAATTTAATAACAAATTATACAAATATATATGATTAGCTGATTGTGGCTAAAAAGAAAATTTTTCAATCTTTTAAAAAAAAAGAACCACAATGACAAGCTTGACTAAAACGACAATCTTTGTTTATGCATTTATTATTTAGTTTTAATCAAAAAAATTTAGTCTAAACGTATTTTTTAAACATTTTCTTTATTATGAACACAACTTGTTATGCCACTTGGTAATCTCTTTAAATATTGAGCATGAAATAAACTTCAAATAAAAATAAACTTCAAATTATAGTTATTAAGATTAGATTAAGTTTTAATCTATTATAAGCGAAAGTTGAAATTTAAGAAAATTTATTTACAATTCAGGTTAAATAAAGTTATTATGTATTTCTTTTCATTGGATATCTTATTTGTAAGTACTGACTTTTATTTATAAGTACTGACTTCAGACATGCTCTACAATCAATAACACCAAAGTTATTATAAATATTTTAAATCTTAAAATTTAAAAAGTTAACATTATCTGCACCGTCATAAGTTTTATCATGAAAAATTAAAGACCTTCACAATTGAACCAGTTTTCTGAAGCTGCTGGGAGAAAATGAGCGATGATTCGGAAAGAAAACGAAAGCAAAAACAAAAGAACGCTTTTAGATTGCGTTAGACAAAAAATGAAGATAAATGCAAGCAGGTAGTTAAAATATTTTTTAAATCTTGTGACATCCATGAGAGAATATCTATAATAATTTTGTTTATCTATATTTCTATATTTATATATATTATCTATATTTCTTTATAGTTTTATAATATACAGATTGGTATCAATGACTCTAATGAGTTGCCAGATCATAGTTCCGACAAACTTTTTCTCGCCGATGACATCGATGACTCCCAAAAAGCGTCATCACCTTTAAAAAAAATCAGTTTGATTTTATAGTTGACACAATGACCAACAAATATTTGATTGTCACAATGACCAACAAAGTGATCTTTCTATACCAACTAGACCAACCTCTAACGATCCCGCACTATGGAAATTAGTACCAGAAACTGATCGAACAAATATAATTTTGATGGGACGTTCTTCAAATCCTGGCAATTTTCCAAGATATTAAAGAGAACGCAAATTTCCTACTTACAACTTTTAAGAGGAACAGAAAAACGGAGAAAAAATTAGAAGAGATTGGTTCGTTTGAGTTAAGACCGTGGCCTCACTCTTTTTCTTCCCATGCTTCTTTTTTGGATTGCCTAATTTAACCAGACCCATTGAAAAGTTCATTGATCATCAATTAGATCATCAACTAATTAGAGATAAAACAAAGCGATGGAAAGTAATTTTACAATGCATTCTTGACGTCACAATTTCTCTAGCTCCAAGAAAGTTGTTCAAAAATGGGAATGAAAACTTTCTTGGAGCGCTCAAATTAATTGCTCGCCATGACAAAAAGTTAAAAGATCATATGCACCTTATTGCTAAGCACAAAGAAGAAGAAAAATGCATGCAAGCTTATTACTTATTATGGAAATCACAGAATGAATTTATCGAGGAGTGCAGAAAATTAGTGGTTTGAGAATTTATTCGAGAAATCAAAAAATCAATATACTTCACCGTCATCAGCACTCCCGGTTCGTCCCACCGCGAGTAAACTATTTTCGTTTTTCTTTTTTTTGCATTTCAGTGATAATCAGTTGTGGGAGGTCAAAAAAAGGTTCTTCAAGCTAGAAGAACTTGATACGAAGAAGGGATCTGATAAAACAACGTTGATATTGAATGTGTTGGAAGAGAATAAGCTTGACATAAAAAATTGTCGTCGTCAAGGATACGACAATGGCGCTAATATGGCAGGTGCTTACAATAGAGTTCAAGCTTTGATAAGGCAGAATAATCCACAAGCAATTTATATATATGTATGTATACAAAAATTCAAATTAAAAGAAAAATTTTTAAATTTTATTACTCAGAAGAGTCTACAGAGGATCTATAAATGAAAGAAATGTTGTTAAATAGAAAAGTTTTGTTAAAACAAGGTTGTCTTACGTGCCTTTTTCTTTACAAAATTACCTATTACTGTATCAAAGTCTATATGTTTTGCAATTTCCGACTCAATATTTAACCTAACCAGGTTGTTAAGTTGATTCTGACTCATGGGAGACCTAAAATATTTTTTAATTAGATTAAGCATTTCTGCTGATGATACTCTTGCTAGTGCTGAAATATCCTAAAACAGACACCAAGGTTTAGAGATATACTTTCTAGTTTGCACTCTGCCAAAGCATTTGATATTTCTAGTGCAATATTTTTTCGCGAAATTGGCTGCTTGATGTAATAATTTCTTCTCTGACATTTTTTTGTGGTTCCAAAGAAAGTTGAAGGTTTCAAAAATCTGTTTTGCAGTGCTAAAACGAACTGTTAGTCCTCTAATAACATTATCCGATACTACATAAAATATTTGCTTTTGGAATTGAGATTCCACTGGAGATTTGCCTGCCTCATTTATTTTACTTTATCACCTTTATCGTGGAATTTATAAAGTGTATACAGTTTGCATAGTTCTGAAGTAGGTTATGGCTTCCAGAATACATTCAGCAGCGTCATTACCACATAAGTTAAGTGTGTGGTAACCATAAGGAGAAAGTATAGCAGCACGACGCTGTTCTTTTAATAAAGCTTGTGCTCCCTAGTATTTCCCTGACATTTTTGGCGCATTGTCATAACTTTGAGCCTTACAATCAGCAAGTGGAATAGCATTACTTTCTAACTTTTTTTTTGTTATCATTTGAGCAATTTCAGAACCATTTTTGTCACTACATTCTACAAATTTCAAAAATTGTTTCACAATTTCATATCGCAATTCATGGCAAACTAGGTAACGTAAAATGAATGTTGTTTGCTCACCATGTGATGAATTTGTTGTAGAATCTACAATTATTGCTCAGTACCTTACCAAATGTCTTTATTCCAAAACGCGGTGCTTAACAAGAACATTCTGCAACAAAATTGTTTTGGGAATCATTTAAGAGGTAACGTGCAATTGCAATCTTTCGCCCTTTATTAGTGATTCAGCTACTTTTGAAACGTGTTCCTTTGGAATAGAGTCCCAGTTAGAAAGCAACTCTATTAGACCTAAAAAGTTTCCATTATTTGAGTCACCAATGGGTTGCAAAGACCCCGGAAAAGCAAGGCAAGGTTCTTTTAAAAAAAGGTAACATCTATAATTCTTCTTAAAATTTGGTACCAATTTTTTGATTCCAATTTAATTGATGATTCAATTAAATTATCAATACCATCTTGCATTGAAAGACGTTGTTCTAATTCACACCATGCTAAATAGCATTCTCTATGCTCATTACTCTTTTCATGATCTGGAATCTGTTACATTAATTCCGCCAATTGGAACTTGCTGGCCGGTTTTCAGCTGTACTTAATGCAGATTTGGAAGCAATACTTAACTTAGAACAGACTTGGAGCTTTATTATATTTAAAAATAAATAAATAAATATATATATATATATATATATATATATATATATATATATATATATATATATATATATATATATATATATATATATATATATATATACAGTATCGGACAAAACGAGTGCAACCAAATAATGCTAATTTAGTTTCTTTATATAAAAGTGCTGCATTTATTTAATTTAGAGAAATAACTATGTAACTGTTTAGAGACAAAGTTCTTCAAGTTTTATTCATCACAAAGTTCATTATTTATACACGAAAATTAATAAATTAATCAAAAGTATTAAAAAAAGTTGATTTCCTTATGGACAAAACAAGTGCAACTCAAAAAAATGTTGACCAAGCTGCATTTCGCTATCAATATTTCGTGGCGAATCCTTTGTTGTCAATCACAGCCTTGCATCTTCGAGGCATAGATTCAATCAGGTGATCGATGAAACTTTGTGGAATCGCTGCCCAGGCCTTTTGGATTCGTTCAAACAGTTGATCCTTATTACGAACACCTTCACGATTAATTCTGCGGTTGACGATCTCCCACAGGTTCTCGATAGAGTTGAGATCCGGAGATTGAGGCGGCCAACCCATCACCGATAGGTGGTTGTCTTGAAACCACTGCTTGACTACTTTTGCAGTGTTTTTCGGATCGTTGTCTTGCTGAAAAACCCATTTTATTGGCATATTCCATTCAGCATGAGGTAACATAACATCTATCAGGATATTTTTATACATGAAACGATCCATTATTTCATTGTTTCGATGTATTGGACCTAGACCGTTAGCAGAAAAACACCCCCAGACCATTACATTGCCTCCACCATGCTTCACGGTCTTATGGCAGTAACGTAAATCGAGGCGTTTTCCGGCCGGTCGACGTACACGACAAATGCCATCGCTCCCAATGATTTTGAACTTCGATTTATCACTGAACAGGACAGTTCGCCGTGTCTGCACATTCCAGTCAATATGAGATGTAGCAAACAGGAGTCTTTTCTTCTGGTTTTTTAGTGAAATCAGCGGTTTCTTTGCAGGGCGTCGAGAAAACAATCCGGCTTCAACAGCACGTCGTCTGATTGTTCGGTCCGATACAGGCAGCTCTAATTGCTTTTGTATCTCGACTGATGATATCCAGGGATCCTTCTTGACGGATCTGACGATCATAGAATCCTCTCTAGAAGTGGTGGGACGCGGTCTTCCACCTTTGTTATCTGCTGCCAACTTCCCCGTAGAACGATATTTGGAACATAGTCTTGATACGGTCCATTTTTTCACGCGATATTTATCACAAATACTTTTTTGTGACATTCCACTTACGTAATCGCCAATAATTTTCTTTCTTAGTTACAATCACAGACTGTCTGGAGCCATTTTCGCACTTGAAGTCATAAAAATAATAAAAATAAATAATCACGCTTCTCAAGGCTTACCGTGTTACATTTACCTTTTGATGATACAATAATGCTCTATGGAACACAACGTCTTGGTTGGATGTGGACTGTATTGATGTAATGAAACACTTGTTGTATTTCACTTCTTTTATTGATGTTCTTCGATAAAACACTTTGATAAAACTCACTTCGATAAACTGTCTTGATAATACTGACTGATTAACTTCCATATACTGACTGAATTACATGTCGATTTACATGTCTCTTATATAGTAAAATGAACCTGTGCGAACCTGTTCTGGAAGATTCTAGATGCTTCTTTTCCATGCTTCTGGAAGCTTCTGGATGCGTCTGGATGCTTCTGAATGTTTCTGAATATTTCTGGATGCTACTGGAAGCTTCCAGATGCTTCTTTTGGAAACTTTTGGAAGCTTCTGCATGCTTCTGGAAACTTCTGGATACTTCGTTTAATTATTAAAAAACTTCCGTGACGGTGACACGGACCAGACTTAAGAAAATGAAACAAACCAAAAAAGTTACACTTGTTTTGTCCGCTGCAAAATGGCACTTGTCAACAAAATTCTGCCTGTGTGCTGTCACCTGTCAGCTGATTGCTCATGTCATGGCATGCTATGACTCCAGACTCCTGAACTGTTTGCTGTGGTAGTATAGTTCGTTTCGTTTTTAAGACATGTAAAATTAGGAACACTTTTTAGCATTGTTCGATGTTGGTTGCAAATGTTTTATCCAATACTGTATATATATATATATATATAGATATATATATATATACATATATATATATATATATATATATATATATATATATATATATATATATATATATATATATATATATATATATATATATATATATATATATATATATATATATATATATATATATATATATATATATATATATATATTAAAGATTGTAGTAGTAAATCACACTTATATTTTCAATTTTTCGATTTTTATCTGAAAAATTACGATTTTTATAGCTATGGAAAAATACTAATGTAATGTTGTTTTTTTTAATACTTTTTTTTATCATTTTAAAATTATGGTAATTTGAATAAGTTATTTTATTGTAAAATAATATAGGTTATTAAGTTATAGAATTACATTAATATTTTTATAGATTTCATCACAGTTACAGTTATGGTCGTATCAAAGATGAAGACAAATGGAGTATTATGGATGGAATTTTGACACCTTTGAAATTACTAAAATAACAGATTATCGTTATTTATTTTACTTTTATAATTGTTTTAATTTTGCAACTTTTTAACACTTTAACTTTAATTATGCAACTTAACACTTTTTATATGTTACTTTTATAATTATTTTATAAATAAGTGTCTTTATTACTCAGACGACTAGTTAAATTAGTTACCATATAATGTACTGCTATTGTAGTTAAAATTTGGATTTTTCTTTCAAGATTTATCTGCGTTAAAGTATTATTTTTCAATTTTTGCTTAAACACACATATTTCTTGAAAATATAACCCTACTAATTTTTTGTTTTTGCTTTTGTTTGTTTTAAGTGTCCCAAGAAGACCTAACGGTCTTGTCACAAAGCGCCGCTGAAGAGCGTTCAACTAAGAAGTTCACTCCTCCTTCCTTACTGATGGCACGAAATATGCCCAGAGCTCGTTTCAAACCCTGGATCTCTTGCTTCTAAAGCAAGCACTCTAACAACTGTGCTAAAAAACGGCTGCTTTAAAACGCAAATCATTCAATTAAATCTTCAAAACACAAATAGTTTATTTAAACACCAAATAAAATATGAAGTTCTTCTTTTAACAAAAACCAGTAACTGAAAATAATGCTTATTATTCCTACTAAGTTCTAACCAAAACCAACTTATCCAACCGAGTGTCGAGCAAAAAGCTTATATTCCCAATAAGTTCTGGCCAAAACCTGATAATACGGCTGTTTTTTGAATAAAAACCTGAGTATTCCAACTAAGTTCCGATTAAAATGTGCTAATGTTACTAAGCTCCTAGCAAGTACTATTTAGGAACTTAGTTACTTAAACTAATACGACTTACTAAGTACTTTATTGGATTACTAGGTTTTTTTTTAAAAAGACAATGAATAGAAATTCTTTTATCTTTATCAAAACCATTTGATCAATAATGAAGAACCTAAATAACTAAAAAAAAAAATTATCAGAGCTGTATAAAATCGGTTCCTAAGCATATCTATACCGTTGCTATGTTACTTTTTAGTTAAAAATTTGAATAAACAAGGCTATTTCTAGGATTTCTGTAGTTTTTTTATAACGTAAGCGCAAGGATTTTTTTCATATTTATGTATAAGAAAACCAAACAAATTATATTTTTTATAGCACACCTCAGGCCACTACCGTTATTGGTAATCTTACGCGAAGCGTATTGGCCGTAAAAATCAATTTGTTTTGTTTGTTTTTTCCAGGTAGGGGACCTAAGGACCGGCAAATATTCATTAAAATTCGGACTACGAAGTTTACTAAAAATTGAAGTTAAGTTATTCAGGCCGAGTTATATATGTAGAGGTGGTAGAATAATTTCAATATGCTCATACTTGATTTTGACTAGGACTAGCTTCATACTGTCATAAGTTTTCTTTAATCCAGCTGCATGAGCAATGGGAACTGATGTTAGTGTTTCCGTTGTGTAAAAGAACAGCCTCGGTATTGGATATTATATTGGTTGTGTATATTGATTTGTGATGCCATGATTTGTGGAGGGTACCGCAAATGGTATGGTTCGTCTTTTTCCATGTAACCAGTTAGAGAAACCCTGCACTACAAGTAGTACAACAAATATGATAAGCCCAGGGCAGTTCTTGATCTCCCATGTTACAACTTAAGTACAAATGGCTTTCTTGATCACTGGTGTGATAGCACGTTTCTGTGAAACCCATGACAGATATAACACAACTAATCCAGATTGACACACTTTCTATTCATGTTTGATAAAAATTAATGAAAGTGTCACTATAATTTATAATAAAATCTGAAATCAACAGTTAAAATAGTTAAATTGCATGAAAAATGTATGAAACAATGAACACGAAAAAGTCAACACATTCAATGAAAAACCATGAAATCATGTCACATTTAAAAAGTTTCTGGAATATATATAATCAGTCTTTATATAAAGAAAATAAATTATGAAAATCCTTAAAAAAAAAAAAGACAAAAAGAGATATTTTTTGATTAATTTATCTAAAGTTTTTATGTTTAACAAAATTTTTGTAATTTTTATTAAAATTATATTTATATATATATATATATATATATATATATATATATATATATATATATATATATATATATATATATATATATATATATATATATATATATATATATATATATATATATATATATATATATATATATATATATATATATATATATATATATATATATATATATATATATATATATATATATAAAATATATCTATATACAGTAGCGTACAAAAGTAGCCGGACAAGAGCATAACTTGAGATAACTTTTAAATGAAAAGTCCAATTTCTTTCAAATTTTCACTGAAATGTCAAAAAATTTATTACAAATCTAAAAATAAATGAGTTTTTACTAAATCTAAGCAATCTAATCTTAAAAGTTCATTTAATTAAATTCTGCGCGTGCAAAAGTATCCGGACAGAAATAAAAAAACTTGAATTAGATTTTTTTTTAAACATTTTTAAAATTGAAAATGCTTTATCTTTAAGTAAATTGCTTAAGTACTTTGTTGGGAAGTCCTTGGCCTTGATTACTGCTTGAGAGTGACAAGGCATTGAGTCCACCAGCTTCATAATTACAATAATTTTGATTTTTCCCCATTCTTGTTTTAGAGTATTCAATAAATCACGTTTACTTTTTGGTTTTCGACCTGAAATATATCGATCAATGAGCTTACATAGACATTCAATAGAATTAAGGTCAGGACTTTGCTAAGGTTATTCGATTAATCGAATTTCTTTGGTTTTGAGAAAGTTTTTCACAAGGGTTGAAGTGTACTTTGGATCATTGTCCTGCTGAAATATCCATCTTCGAGCCCTGAAAAATGTTCCACGCAAAAAGCTGTCTTGGTAAATGCTGAAATTAAAGAACTTGATAATGTAAAATGTTGTGTTGACACAATCAAACGTCTTTTGAGGTCTGCAAATCTATTTGGAAGACGCCCTACAAAGAAACTTTTTATTTATATAAAGAATTGAAAAGCACGCTTAAGATTTGCTAATGAACATTTGAAATAGGCAAGAAAACAGTGAGTGAAAGTACTTTTTAGTAATGAATTTAGGTTTATGTTATTTAGATCTGATAATATTAGATAAGTCCGTTGACACAAAGGCCATAAAAACGATCCTAAAAACCAGCTACCAACAGTAAAGCACAGAGGTCGAAACGTTATCAACTGGCCTAACTTGAATAGGGATTATATCGGTCCTATCTATTTGATTGATGGCAAAATGTACAAATATATTTACTTTGTACATATTTTTGTATACTTAAGAATGTTATGCTACCACATGTTTAAGACAAAACGCCTCAAGGAAGGTTGTTTTAGCAGGACAATGACCGAAAGCACACTTCAACCCTTGTGAAAAACTTTTCATAACTAAAGAAATTCGATTAATCGAATAGCCTTAGCAAAGTCCTGACCTTAACTCTATTGAATGTCTATGTAAGCTCATTGATCGATATATTTCAGGTCGAAAACCAAAAAGTAAACGTGATTTATTGAATACTCTAAAACAAGAATGGGGAAAAATCAAAATTATTGTGATTATGAAGCTGGTGGACTCAATGCCTTGTCACTCTCAAGCAGTAATCAAGGCTAAGGACTTCCCAACAAAGTACTTAAGCAATTTACTTAAAGATAAAGCATTTTCAATTTTAAAAATGTTTAAAAAAAAATTTAATTCAAGTTTTTTTATTTCTGTCCGGATACTTTAGCACGCGCAGAATTTAATTAAATGAACTTTTAAGATTAGATTGCTTAGATTTAGTAAAAACTCATTTGTTTTTAGATTTGTAATAAATTTTTTGACATTTCAGTGAAAATTTGAAAGAAATTGGATTTTCCATTCAAAAGTTATCTCAAGTTATGGTCTTGTCCGGTTACTTTAGCACGCTACTGTATATATTAGGTATGAGGATTGAAAATTTTAAATTGATCAAAGGCTAGATTGTTATATATCATTGGAAAGTGCTTCGATACAGTATTATAAAAGTAAAAATGACTAAATCGAACAATTCTACAAAAAATTATGAGGCTTTTAGTTGCAAATTTTTGATATATGGATTTGTTGAAGAAACTGTGGTCAAAATTTAATTTTTTTTAACTTAAATTCTTATAACTTTGGTGGTGCCGAACCACCACCACCCTAAATATAAGCTTATTTCTTTCGATAAATAGTGTTGTTTTTTTCAGCAAATAGCAGTTTTATACAAAAAGTTGCTTTAATTTTATTCCAGACCAACGACAATGATTGGTGTATATTAAAGTTGGTAATGGATATGGTGGTGACGGTTTAACACACCCTAATTTCAAAAACGTTTAATTCTCTAATTATAAATAAATATTCCTATATTTATATTAAATAAATATTCCTGTATATAAACTAGTAAAAAAAGTTGTTTTACAAGAACTTTATTTATTGGTGGTGTACATATTGACTTGTGGGAGGAGCGTTTGTCATCTCTACTCCCCCCCCCCCAACCTAAAAATATAAATAAAGAAAATAAATAAATCTTTATAATAACAATTATATTTATTTTAAAACGAGTTAACAATTAAAAACCTGAATTAGGCTTTTGGTACTAGGTATAAGCTAGTAGCAAAAAGTTGAAGACCACAACCAACCTTACTTTTGAAAAAAAAAAGTCTTTTCGCTGCTATTCGTAAATTTGGATAAGTTGAGAGGCTTGTTGAATAGGGTGGTGATGGTTACTTACATCCTAAAATAAAAATGTTGAATTCTAAAAAATAATTGTATATTTAACAAACAAAATAAATTAGTATTTTTGTATATTATTTTTATATTTATATATTATTACTATATGAATTTCATTTTTTGATATTTTGTTAAACATATTTCATTTTTTATTATTTTCATTACAAAAAATATCAGTGTTGTATCCTATAAGAAAAAAGTAATAACCTATTTTTTTTTTTTAGTATTAAGACACTTTAGATACAGTAAGTTTAAATAGTTGTCTTGGTTTTTAATAAATAATTAAAATAATTAATTCCATAAACGGAACACTATAATAATCATTTGTAACGATAGACACCGGGTGAAGATAAGCCAGAGCCGCCTATCAAAATATTTTGCAAGTCGCAACACTTTTGCAAAGTCACAACACTTGTGCAAAGTCACAATACTTGTGCAAAGCCACAACACTTATACAAAGTCACAACACTTGCGCAAGGTCACAACACTTGTCCAAGCCAAATACTTTTATACTTTTCTAAAAACATTTATGAAAAAAAGTGAAATAAAAACATATGGTTTAGTACCTGGTATACCTGACTTGATATGAATATTTTTGTAAGTTTTATGACCTGTGATACCTTTATGCAAGTTTCATCACTTGCAGTATCTATTTTGAAAGTTTTATTACAAGTAATATCATATTTTTTTACATATTACACTTCAAGAAAAGATCAACTCTCCTGCTATAACATCAGCAAAAAGCTGTAATTTTTTCATGTTGTAGTCAACAGCTTCAGTATCATATCATATAGCTTCAGTATCAGTATCATATCAGTAAGAAATTGTGTAAACTTTGTCTTATTTTGTTTTTCTAAGTTTTTCTACTCTACCATCATACATGACATACTTCAAATTCTCACTATGGTACCATTCATGGTAGAGTTTTCACCCAACAATTCTATCTGACACTACATCATCTAAGTCATCAAGTTGGTTGGTAGACCATGCATATAAACTCTTTATTTCATTGTAAGAGAGTTTACGCAGCTGTCATTTTTTTTCTTTTGTCTTTTTTATTCATTTTTTGGCGTTTGCATCCATGCTTTTTTGAAATCTATGCTCGTATACCATTATGCTTTTTTCAATTTATCATCCTCTTTTTATGAGCTGTGTGAATAGACCACTTAACTACATTTTCTCTAGATAATTTAAACTTGTGCAAGTCACAACACAAGGTAATTTAATGTTTGATTCTTTTTTGATCTTAATTTGCATGAAATACAAAAATTGTTGCATTAGGTGATCTTTGTTTAGCCTCACTAAACATTCCTATTAACTCTTCACTATCTATATTGTGAAGCCTTGCACTTGCTGTCTTCCACTGCAATAAGACAAGCAGGAGTTATCTTGATAAGGTGTTCATCAATCAAGTACAATTTTTATTGGATCTAAAACATTTGGTTCAAGGTCATTTCAAAAAGTGCAACGGGATTCAATTTAGAAACCGTAATTTTTTGCAAAACATTTTTTTTCAGACACTTGGGGGTCTGAATGAGCTTAACTTTGCTTATGGTAAGATGGTTAACTGAAACTCTGTCTGACATTGTGTTTGATATACTTGAGATGATAGAATGACAACTATTGTTAAAAGAACCTAATTGAAAATCTGAATAAATAAAAGCTAGATGATCAAATGCTTTACATATATGATTTTTTTAATCATCAGCTGTACATCCAGCTAATTGACCCAGAGCGATGCTAACATCAAAGAATAAATGCTAAGTCATTACTTGGCATTTATTCTTTGATGTTAAGTGAATGCTATTATTATGTACACCTTCTTTAGTTGTTGCATCAAATCCAAGAGTAAGATGTGAATTAATGATAGCCCATTCTGAAGCTTGCAGTTTTGCTATACTGCCTAGCTCACAAGCGATTTGTTCAATCATACAACAATGGGGAATATCTTTAAAAAGACACCCAAATTTTGCATAACTTTCTCCATTAGAAATGGTATGTTACATGTTGGTACATTTGCCAATAACATGCTATAAATTATCATACCAGCTTGTAATGCATAAGTCTTATCATTTACTGAGCCATTCACAATTGTAATGTTATCCTCCTCCATCTGCATTATATCATTTTCGTAACTAGCGTAACTTAGCATTTTATTTGCCCAAATATCTTTATTATGTACAAATTTTAGCATTTGAAGTTCTTTAATTTTCATTGTCTTTTTTTAAGCTTTAAGATTGTGTATTATCCTACTGTAATAATACGTTTGCAACTTTTGTTTAAGATTCCTAATTTCAGCTCTCGAAACTTTAATAATTTGTTTCTTTCGTGTAATGCTTTGTCTCAGCACTTTAAACTTGTGTAGCATGCTTTTCAATTTTGCTCTCGCTGTTGCTAATTTTTTCGATGCATGCTGGACGTGACAGCAAGCTGAGAAGTTAAATAAGACAACCTGGTTTTCAAATTTTTTTTCTAGGGCTCATTTCTCCTCTTGATTCATGTCAATTCTGTACATTGTTAATAGAATGTTCAGAAAATAAAGGTTTGTTATTTTGTTGTGATAAATTACTTGTGTGCTCAAGTGATGAATTATCTAAACTACTTAAAAGAGTAGTAAGAGAACTTTCCACCATCTTCCACCATCTTCCACCATGGACTCCATGGTGGAAAGATGGGTAAGATTAGTGCAATTCATACAAAAGGTTTATTACAAAATTCCTTTAAACGATTACTATCCCTTAAATCCTCGTACAATTGCAAAATCAACTTTTGCGTTTTTTCAAAATACTAAAAATTTGTGGTTTACACATATTTAAATTAAATAAGTCATTGAATAGTTGAATAGTTTTAATAAATGACTTACCACTGTTAATAAATAAAAAAAGTACATACTCATTTTTAATACTTTTTAACTGCGCCTAGAACAAAAAATAAGATTGCTTTTTGGGCCCATTGCCATCTAAAAAAAATATAAATAAACTCTTGTATAACTACAAATTAATAATATAACATTAACTTATAAACAATATTACACTTATATTATTAAAAATATTTTTAATAATACTGTGTTAATGGATAAATAAAAAACACTATTTATACACACACACAAAAATGAAAATTTATACTGACAACATAATACATGTGATAATATAAAGAAAATTCAGAAGATACATTGCAAATTTTTACATAAAAAGAAAATATTGCTTTTAAAATACAATGCATACCTATAGCTAGAAATATAGTAATCAACTGTTATATTTTCAATTTCAATAAAATCAATAAAATCTTAGAAACTATAAACAACCCACACTAAAATAAATGGTAACTTTCACTTTTAAAATAAGATTAAATAGTGGAAATATACAGACTAATATTAATTAAAACAAAAAATCTAATAAATTACTATATATATATATATTTTTTTTTTTTTTTTTTAAACATTTTCGCTTCCAACAAGGCTGCAAGCAGCCACTAATTAAAGTTGGAAGTTACTGTAAGAGAAAAGGTGAAGATTGACGGACGACTTAACGCAAGATAAGCAAGATAAGCAAGATAAGCAAGATAAGCAAGATAAGCAAGATAACGCAAGATAAGCAAGATAAGCAAGATAACGCAAGATAAGCAAAATAACGATTGACGGACGACTTAAAAGATTGCAAATTATATGAATCAGGAAAGCAAGATGAAGGAAGCGAATTCAGAAGAACTGATGTTCGAGGAAAAAAACTAGACGAATAAGCGTTTTTGGAGCACTTAGGAACAGTCACAGAAAAAGGATGACACTTAATTGTATGACGAGTAACACGAGAATGAATTTTAGTAGATGACACAAGAGACGCTAGCTCTTTAGAGCAGTGCCCATTATAGTATTTGTAGAAAAGAGAAAGAGAAGCAACATTACGACGATGTGATAATGATTGGAGGTTGGATGCAAGAGCAGGTCCAACTATGTTTACAATGCGTTTTTGCACCTTGTCTAAAAGAGAAAGGGCATCATTAGAAGATCCGCCCCAGATATGGCAACAGTATTCCATACAAGGCCGGATTTGAGATTTATAGAGATAGAGAATAGAATCCAGAGTAAGAAAGTGGCGAGCTCGATAAAGAGATGCAACCTTAGCAGAGGCTAATTTTGCAACTGGTTTGATAAATGGTTTCCAAGAAAGATTGGAAGTAAGAGTTAATCCAAGAAGATGAAGAGTAGGTGACTCATCGAGTACATCACCGTTCATAAATATAGGAAGATCTAAGTTATTGCGATAACGATTGGCTGAAAAAAATTGAGTTTTATCTGAATTAAAGTTCACCAGCGAGAAGATCGAAATCCATATTGATGGTCAGAAAGTAAGTTATTAGATTCAAGATGAGAAATTAAGTGTTTGTTAATTAAAGATTCAAGAACCTTGTTTATGATAGGAAGAAGACTTATGGGACGGTAGTTAGACAAATCAGATCGCTCCCCAGAATTTTTGAAGATAGGGATAACAGATGCGGCTTTCCAGCAGGCTGGAAAACAAGACTCTGATAAGCACTTGTTGAATAGTTTTGAGAGTATAGACGACAGCTCCGGAAAACACTTCTGCAAGACAATAACAGGTATGTTGTCCGGGCCACAAGCAGCAGAAGAATCTAGGCAGGAAATCACTTTAGATACAGATGCTGGAGTGATATGAATGTCAAGCAATGGATCAACCTGTTTGTTGGCAATATCAGGTAGAACGCAACTAGTGGAATCAAGAGATGATACTGAAGAAAAGTTTTTAGCAAACAATTCAGCTTTGTCTTTAGGTGAGGTGACAAAGTCTGAACCATACAAGAGAGGTGGAATTATAGATTTGCCCTTATTATTGATATTATTAAAGATTCTCCAGAAGTCACGAGAGCCTAATTTTTGAGATGAGATACGAGATTTCATGACCTGAGAATAGCGGGTTTTGGCGTTAGACAAAACCTTTTTACAGTTGTTTCGAGCAGTAATAAACAGACGCCTGTTTTCTGGAGAATAGTTTTGCTGATAAATATGGAAGTAAAGGTTTCGATTGGCAATCGCAGCAGCACAGTGTGAGGAAAACCATGGAGTAGAGTGAGGCTTGACCTGGAATCGTCGAGAGGGAATAAAAGATTCCATGCCAGCCTGAATTCACGAAGTTATGTAAGAAGCACATTTGTCGATAGGAAGTTAAAAGATTTCTACCCAAGGGCCATCACGAAGAAAGTCACGGAAAGAATCCCAGTCAGCTTTACTGTAGTTGAAGGAGGTTCGGTAATAGGGGGATTCAGGTGATGAAGAAGAATGAGATATTAGTTTTAGAGAGATCAAACTGTGATCAGAAGAACCTAAGGGTGAATGCGGAGAAACTGAGCACTGACTAGGATCAGAAACAAGACATAAGTCGAGTAGAGAAGGTAAATGATTAGGGTTGTCAGGAAAGCGAGTTGGAAAGTTGACTATTTGAGTTAGGGATTGAGAAAGGCAAAAGTTGTGGGCTTTAATGCCTGCAGAGTCACTGACACTAGAGCTAAGCCATTCAGAGTGGTGAGCATTAAAGTCACCGACAACAACTATATTAGCTGATGGATAAAGAGAGAGGGCTTGGTCAATATGATCAGAAATAACGTCAAAAAGAGTGCAGTTTTGAGATGAAGGAGAGCGATATAGAACAAACAGAAAGGCAATAGAGTGAAGTGGTGCTAAACGAAAGCACATGAAAGAATAGTCTGTGGATTCAAACCTAGTTTCACGACAAACAGGTGAATTCTTACGAACGTAAATGCCCAGGCCAAGCATGTGACTGTTGGAGTCTTTACGAATCAGAGGAAGATAACCATCAACACTAAGATCACAAGATGAGACAGCTGAAATCAAATTAGTCTCACAAAGAGCAAGTAGGTCTGGTGAACTTTGCAAGAGATAAGACTCAACAGAAGAAAAGTTAATTCGAAGACCACGAATATTAGTGAATGATAGGTTTAGAGAACTTGGTGATGATGATGGTTTTTTGTGTTTTATAGTTTTTGGTACTTTATTCATTTTTAAATTAGATTGAAGAACTTGACTCAAAGCATAGATAGTACTCAGAACACCGTTTAATAGCCCAAGCAATTGCCTCATTACTACTAATAAACCCTAAGCCGTAACAAAGGGCTCCAAATGTGGCCTCCGCAATGCACACCAAAAGTACAAACAGAGACACCATCCATGCGCAGCATGGCACTGTTAATGATATTTTTCAGCTGTTGATGGAATCAGCCTCTCTGAGAGCTACCACAGAGTTCGGGAAACCTGACTACCAGCCGGCCTCAGAACCATAAAACTGAGTTTTAGAGCTGTACCCTCATTAGGAGATAATAGAATGAGTTGCCTAGTCATAAAAACAGTGACACAAGAAAACCCATGCATTGAGTCAAGAAGAGTCAGCATTCAACATCCTAAACTGGAAACAATGTATTAAAAATACATCTGCGCCAGCCTATTAGATGAAGAAGGGGTGCGAGGCTGGTCAACAGATAGAATCTGTTTACCCCTTAAATATAATATATATATATATATATATATATATATATATATATATATATATATATATATATATATATATATATATATATATATATATATATATATATATATATTAGGGTGGTGCTAAAAACAACTTTTTTTGAAAATGTCAGCTGACAACCCCTAAATGTGTTTTATATAATAAAATAATACTGGATTTAAAAAATTTTTGAATAAAAAATATTTTTACGGGTGCCACAAGGTCCTTATACATCAAACAGGTCCCTAATAATATAAAAAAAAAAGTTTTTCAAAAGTATGTCATGTTGGGTCTCAAACGAAGCAAAATTATATACAAATTTCAAAAATAATATTCATTTTATAAAAAAACATAGATAAAAAAAATTATAATCAAAAAATCTAGTTAAATTCCCTATTTTTCATTTTTAGTTAAAAAACGTAACTTTTTGTTTACTAAAATCTAAAATAAAAATTTAATTATAAAATGATTCATATTTTTGAAATTTTTATATATTTTTGCATCATTTGAGACCCAACATGACATACTTTTGAAAAACTTTTTTTTATATATTATTAGGGACCTGTTTGATGTAAGGGCCTTGTGGCACCCGTAAAAATATTTTTTATTCAAAAATTTTTTAAATCCAGTATTATTTTATTATATGAAACACATTTAGGGGTTGTCAGCTGACATTTTCAAAAAAAGTTGTTTTTACCACCACCCTAATATATATATATATATTTATATTATATTAAATATATTTATATTAAATATATATATATATTTATATATATATATATATATATATATATAAATATATATATATATATATATATATATATATATATATATATATATATATATATATATATATATATTATACATATAACATAAATAACTACTAAATTAACTTAATGAAATTTAAGTTGTTCGTACTCCTCTTATTGCCCACTTACGAAAATCAAAAAAACAGTAATAAGGTACCAAAACTGCTCACTTTTATTGAGTATCTATTCAATAATATTTTTCAATGAAATTTGGCAAGTAGATGAAAAATATAAAAATCCTTTGACAGTAATTTAATGTGAGAACAACAACCAAGTTTTTAATACAAATAAAGTCAATACAAAATGCAAATATGTGACTAATTCCAAGGGTTATATATATATATATATATATATATATATATATATATATATATATATAATAAATATATATAATATATATATTCAAATGTGTGACTAATATATATATATATATATGTGTGTGTGTGTGTGTGTGTGTGTGTGTGTGTGTGTGACTAATATATATATATATATATATATATATGCAAATGTGTGACTAATATATATATATATATATATATATATATATATATATATATATATATATATATATATATATGCAAATGTGTGACTAATTCCGAGGGTTATATATATGTATATATATATATATATATTATATATATATATATGCAAATGTGTGACTAATTCCGAGGGTTATATATATGTATATATATATATATATATATATATATATATATATATATATATATATATATATATATATATATATATATATATATATATATGCAAATGTGTGACTAATTCCGAGGGTTATATATATGTATAATATATATATATATATATATATATATATATATATATATATATATATATATATGCAAATATGTGACTAGTGGATAGGAGACCCCCCAAAACCTGTCATTAGGGTCTGAAATCCTAAAAACTTTTCCAATAGGTATTACCAAAAAGAAAAAGGAAAAAAAGTTTTACAAAATTGCAAAAGGGCCTGTAAATTTGCTGCTCTCCCCCCAGTTTGGGGTAAAGGATAGCTGAGCCAAGGCTCAGCCTGTTTGTGTGTATATACACACACATACATATAGCTAAGTTATTTTAATAAGATCAACTCAAACAAAGCAAACCAAAATTAGAAAACTTGACAAGTGTATATGATAGTAAATGTGTTAGACGTATAGATATTTAAATATAAAACTAGGTTTCTCATGAATGAGCAAAAAAATTTATTTTGACACTAGAAAAAATACATTATTTTCATTAGATTATTTAAAATCCTGGTTTTTTAGATTTTTTTTTAATTTTTTTATTTTTAGCCATTTTTCCATCTTTCCTCTCCTGAATATGTTGCTTTCTTAATTTCTGTTTTTCTAATTTTTGGTTTTCAACAGTTTTAAGTCGTTCATTCCACTCTAATTTACTCTTCTTCTTTTGCTTATCTTTTTTCTTCAATGTTTTTTTTAATAACTTTGGGTCATCTTTAATTTTTTGACCTTCTGCTTTTTTTAATGCATTTTTCCAGGCTATTTCTTTTTTTAGCATACTTGCTTTTTCTGCATCTTCACTTTCTAACTCCGTTAGTTTATCTCTATTTTTTTCAGCTATTGCAAGTATTTGTTTATCAGACTTTTTCTTTTTTTTCTTTCGGACATCATTAATTTGAGCTGCAAAATCGAATTTACTAAACATAACTTTAGAGTCAACTGAGTTTTTTTGTGTTAAACTCTTTGACATACCCTCGATTTCATTCACACGTTTTATACTTTGATTGTCTTTCTTCCTTTTTTTAGCTAGCTTATCTTGTTCTTTACTTTCTAATCGTCTCTTTTTACTTTTTTCACTTGTAACTTTTCGATCTGAAGAAAGTAATGCAACTTTAGCATGCAGTTTTGCTCTAAGCTCTTCTAAAGGTTTGCTAGGAATACATGCCACATTCATCGCTTTGATTGAAATATTATTAAAGGAATCATCTTTGAGTAATTCATTTTCTTTCTGCTCAATCTCTAGCTGCAATTCAGAGCTAGACTTGTGTAAAGTTGGGTCTAATTTAAACAGTTTTGCTTTTTTCACAAGAAGTTTTTTATTCGGATTCTTTTGTTTCATTTTTCTAGAATTCGATCCTTCAAAGTCTTCGTAGTCTGATTTTACATAATATTTGGCTGGTATTAGCTCAATAAGATCATTAAAATAACCTGAAGTAGCTCTAATTGCTAATTCAGTAGCACTTGTGTCTTCCATTATCACACGTGGTTATAAATTTTAATAAAATAATCACTAAAAAAATAGTAAGATATCACTTAATCAAAAATAAAACTGAACTTTTTTTTTCATTAAACAAAAAAATATAAATTTTAGTTACTATTTAATTAAATCATCAAAACAAAAACTAAGAAGTAAGTGGTTTTCTTTAAAATATGTAAATCAAATTCTGTAAATTTGTTTAGTCTGCAAAATTACTATTTAAATCAATATGTAAATTATATAGTTTCCGAAGCGAGCGGTAAATTTGACCAGCAAGATGGCCGATGCGGGATTCTTTAGGGTATGAAACGCTTGTACCGAATTATTTTGCACTTTAAGATAATTTTACAGTTGTATAAAAGATGCAATCCTGAATGAATTTCTTTTCTTCAATTTAATTTTTGATGTGTTAAAATCCTCTTTTTTTTGTGTCTTTTTATGATATTGCTTCCACTTTAATTAAATATCACAAATACTCTATAATGGGAATTGTATAGAAGAAAGCATCGATATAAAAATCAATATAACGTGTTCTAACTCCCAGTTACAAATCAAATCACTAATTTTCTTTTCTACAAGATGGAATGCAAATGTTTTATTAGATTAAGTTGCTGATATAATAATTAAAGATTTTCATAAATGTTGTAAAATGAATAGCATGGTAGACTGGCTATTCTTATTTTTAAACTTATATAAGACTCTAAGCCCAAGGTTATGGAGAAAACTCAGTTTTAATTTATTTTTTAAAGTTAATTTTTTACTCTCTCAACCTTATAACTCTGCAAAATGTAAGACAAGTTTAGCATGTTATATAAAAACAATCAGTATGTAATATGCATGACTTTATAATCTTAGTTGGTATAGTCTTAATTGGTAGTTGTAATTAGTAACTTGATAGTCTTAATTGGTAGTTTATAGACTTAATTGGTCTTTAAACTTTTTGTGTATAAAAGACATGTTATAAGTTAAAATAAAAAATGCCAATAATTTTGTTCAACTGTGCACAACCAATAATGTAATATGAACAGAAAATGAAATTCTCGCATTTAAAATTTTTTGTACTATTGAGAATGGAGTGCAGAGTTTATTATTAAATAACACATAATTTCATTTATCAATTAAAAGTTTTAGCAACGTTTTGTTGGATAGATAGAAATTGTATTATAATTTATTTTTACTTTTCCAGACACTCCATTATATTTACAACACTGGGTATTGCCACATAAATATATGTGGTTTAAAAAGTTTTGAATATATTTTTTAAAAACAAATTTAAATTTAAACTTTGAGAAACAATAAAATATTGCACAAAGTATTTAAATCAAATCATAAATAAATCAAAACTAGATGATTTAAATTTTTTAAATATATGTAGGGCATTTTCATTTCTGTGTGTGGTTTTTTATTTTTCTTTGTTTTTACAATTAGAAGCTAGGACTTATAGCAATATGCATTTTATTAGGATTTTCTTTAAAAACGACTATAACAAAATTATTATTATTTATCTTTTAAGAAAGAGGACTCAGTGAGAGGGTTACCATTCATTAATATGGGAATGTCAACAGTACTGCGATAGTTCTGTTACAGAATGAGATTGTGAGGTCAGATTCAAGACTGCTGCCCAAATTTTTTTCCTAGAATAGGCTCTGATATATATATATATATATATATATATATATATATATATATTTATATATATATATATATATATATATATATATATATATATATATATATTTATATATTTATATATACATACATACATATATACATACATACAGTCACAAACAGTGAATTGTATACAGCAGTAAATTTCTATGCTCGCGACTGTATATATATATATATATATTCGGTAGTGGTGTAGCGGTAGAGCGCTTGCTTCATAAGCGAGAGGTTCCAAGTTCGATTCCCACCAGATCCCTAGTAGTACCACACTTATCTTGTTTCTCTAACTTCAGCGGCCTTGTTCATCAAGGTTCATGTTTCGGAGTTATAGACTTAGGAGAGGGTTATAATTACAAGTAGCCTCCTAATTTGTAGTGGCCTTCTTGGCCTTGGGGAGGTGAATTACTATATATGTGTATATATATATAAATTTATATATATATAAATTTATATATATATATATATATATATATATATATATATATCTTTGATGGGCGGGCATAACAATATAACTGCATTTTTGACCATTTAACGATTTATATGAGAAAATATGTCTTATTTATGCCG
Source organism: Hydra vulgaris (assembly GCF_038396675.1). Lineage (NCBI taxonomy): Eukaryota > Metazoa > Cnidaria > Hydrozoa > Anthoathecata > Hydridae > Hydra > Hydra vulgaris. Next base: position 67,217,131 of record NC_088922.1, on the reverse strand, counting down.
GCATCAATGGTATTAACAGTATAGTTACACCATTCGGTTCAAACAGAATAAAAGTAATAACCCATTTCTCAAAATATGACTTCTGTAGCATAATAATTGGGTTCATAATAATGTTTTTTTGCTCTCCTGAAAAGTTACACTTTTGCAGTTATACTCTTATGTCCGCCCATCAAAGATATATGAGTATATATCTAATGAATATTAATTTTATCTTTTATTATTATTGCCTTTTTTACATTACTGTATTTTATACTGTCTTTTTTAACTCTATTACTATTATTACTATTATCACTAATTTATCTTTGTTTTAAGAATAAAAAGCCTTATTGATATTATTTATAATGATAGTGATAGTGATTCCTTTGTAGTAATAGTGATTCCATTGTAGTAATAGTTTTATGGTTTTTCATATTTAACTATATATGTATATATGTGTGTGTGTATATATAAATTATATATATATATATATATATATATATATATATATATATATATATATATATATATATATATATATATATATATATATATATATATTTGTTTATTTATGGGCCATTCCATTTTTAACTTGTGTTACATGCGCAACAACTTTATTAAATATTGCCTATTTAAACTTTAAATTAAACTTTTAGCTATTTTGTATGAAAGCTGTTAGTTAAAAGAATAAAATAAGCTGAAAATTTTTGAGTCAGGTTGAAAGAGCCTGAATTTATTACTGAAAATCCCACTTAACTTACGTTACACAGAAAACAGATTCAGATTTCTGCGAATCAGTAAAGCGATTTGTATTAGAAACTTTCATAAGATGTTGAGAATTATATACCAATTTTAAAAAAGTATAAAATTTATCAGAGGTGGCCGGGTAAGGAAAATAAACTTGTTTTTTTGATACTTTATGTTTAACTTACTTTACCGAGTGATTATTATCATGGATTTTTTTTATCTATTATTAAGAGTTAGAGTTACATAACAAAAGAATTGCAAAAGTGTTGAGCTAATCCAATAAAATAATTAACAAATTTTTAAAAAACTAGTGGCACTTTTCCTTTTTCTCAACATTTATGAAAGTTATCAAATTGGAAACAGTTTTTCTGCAAGACCAAGAGCACCTTTGAAAAATTATTTTAGTATTACAACTTTATTAAAACTTGTTTGAGTCATTTAAAGTTTTTACTTACACTCCTTGTTTATGCATATTGTCTTATTTTCATTAGGTTAAATTTTTAAAATGCTGCAAAGTATTTACATATAAATTTTTTAAAATATTTTAGGCATAAAAACTACTATCACAGTTTAGGAGGGAGAGAAGATTCAGGTATATGTGATCATTTGTGACAGGAGGGAAGGGGTTAAGAGTTAACAAATATAGGGTGACGTGCTTTATGGATTAATTGCATTTACAAGCGATTTGTTTTACTAAAGCAAAAATAAAAAAGGTTTTAACTGATTTTTTTTATATTTAAAGAATAGCAAATCTAATAATCTAATAATGTCTAAAAATTTAATGTCTAAATAAAAATATTTATATAGTTCTTATTTTATTTATCTATATTTATGTCAACCAAAATAAGAATACAAAAACAAATAAAAGAAACAATAACATAAATAATTTTAATTAACAAAAAAAATTAAAGATTTTCTTTCTAAATTCTTCTAATATAAAAAGTATTAGTTAGAACCTTGTCAAACCAACGCGATGAAATAAGAATTACTTAATGATGTAATTCATTTTGTAAACAAAAACTTAACAAAAAAGTGCCAGAACTTTAGTAAATGTATGTAGTTTTAACTTACGTTACATAAATTTAAGATAAAAATGTGCTTTAACTAAGCATTGTTATTCAAAACTTTAAATATAAAAACGTAACATTTAATATTCTTTTGCATATATTATTGAAAAGTTTAAGTTTTTAACTAATTTTTAGAAAAAACTTTATCATGTTTTTGTTCACTTACATTACACAAAAATTGCAAAAGTTCTTTCGTTATTTTTTTGAAATATATATTTTTTATTAAGTATAAAATCTGACCAACAACAATTTGAACATATTTGCTCATTTTCATGTTAAATTAATTTCGATTATGCAAATAAATTCATGATTAAAAAAATATTTTACAATAGTACTTCTTTTATCATGTGACAATAAGAAAAAACATAACTTTTGGAAGCATAAAAATGACTTAAATAAATTAACTTTAGTACTAAAAGTATATTTTAAATTAATTTAAATGTGTCAACATAAAATTTGGCTACTTTTAAAATTTGACTACTTTTTCATTTTTCGCCATGGAATTGCCTATATATATATATAATATATATATATATATATATATATATATATATATATATATATATATATATATATATATATATATATATATATATATATATATATATATATATATATATATATATATATATATATATATATATATATATATATATATATTCTGTGTGTATGTATATGCACACACAGAGAGTTATGGCCTAAAAGATCTAATATCTATAGCAAAGTTTATAGTGTGTGCATTTATTACTATAATACTTTTTATTTCAAAAAAGAGCATATCTCAATATATAAGAATAAAGAAGTTGCAGCATAAAACATGTTTTAGTAGTTTGTATAGGCTCTTTGAGACTTCATATTCAGTATATGTATTTGAGACTTAATATTTAGATATTCATGTATATGCCAATGGGCTTATACATTATTTGCATTTTCTGAATTCTTTACAATTTAGCCTGATCAAGCATAGGTTTTCCACTTGAATTCCCACTTGCTAAAGCTTTATTTAACAGAACTTTAAATGTAAGATCTGATTTTATAGTTGATATTAGTTTTTGTACAAGCTACTGCTAAATTAGTAAAATTTTATTTCTCCGCATAAAGTTTAAATGTCTTTTATTGAATTTTGGCTTAATAAATAGTCATTAATAAAAAATTGCAAGTTAGAGATAAATCTTGGATTTGATGCTATTCTGCTTTCTTTTTTCTTTCTGTTTTGATTGATTTTGGTATCAGTATTTAGATACTAAGTGACAGGGGCCCCGACCCTTGCTAAAGATGAGACTTTTTACGAACCCGGCCCCTAATATTTAATAATTTATGTATTATAATTTTATGTTTTCACTTACTATTTATTGAATAGTAAATGAAAGCATAAAATTATAATATATAATTTACTAAATATATAAATATACTGGCATATATTTATATATTTTTAAACTCTAATTTTTTTTCCAACAAGATGGCAAGCAACCACAATTAAGTTATGAGTTACTTTAAAATAGAATAATTTAAATATTAGGAAACGGGTAAAAAGTTGTTAGTGGTATAAATAAGGAAAACATGAAAATAGCAAACATATTTGTTATATCCATATTATGTATGCATAATAATGATGTACCAATAGCACTTTTTTGGCCAATGCTGATACCAATGCTGATGGATGAGGAAAGGCTGATACCGATGGCGATAAATTAACTAGTTATTAAAATTTTGAAAGTTCAAAACTATAAGACTTAAAATCATGTAATCTTTTTCATGGAATCAGTACTGGTAAACAAATACTTGGACCAAATCAGAGTCAAACCATTATTTTAAAAATATTAAAAAAATACTTTAAGTTTTTTTTACTGTAAAAAGAAAACTTTTTAAAAAAATACAGTCTTAGAGGAACGAGCAATGCTTTTTATTTTAATTTTAAAAAGAAAATAATACTAGCCTTTCTTTTTTCTTTAACATCTTCGCTTTCAACAAGGCTGCAAGCAATCACTATTAGAATTGGAAGTTACTGGAAGAGAACAGATGAAGTTTATAGAGCAAGATAAAGATTGACAGATGACTTAAAAGATTGCAAGTTATATGAATTAGGAAAACAAGATAAAGAAAGCGAATTCCAAAGAACTGATAGCTAAGGGAAAAAACTAGATTGATAAGAATTTTTGGAGCACTTAGAAACAGTTACAGTAAAATAATGAGACTTAATTGAGTGACAAGTAACACAAGAATGAATTTTAGTAGATGGCACAAGAGACGTTAGTTCTTTAGAGCAGTGATTATTATAATATTTGTAAGAAAAAAAAGAAGCAACATTACGATATTGTGTTAATGGTTGGAGGTTGGCTGCAAGAGCAGTTCCAATTATGTTTATGATGCGTTTTTGCACCTTGTCTATAAGAGAAAGGACATCATTAGAAGATCTGCTCAAGATTTGGCAACAGTATTCCATACAAGGACGAAATTAATATTTATAGAGATCTATAGAAGATTTATAGAGATTTATAGAATCAGGAGTAAGAAAGTGTCTAGCACGATAAAGAAAAACAGATGCTAATTATGCAATGGATTTGATATATGGTTTCCAAGAATAATATGAAGTAAGAATTAATCCTAGAAGATAAAGAATGATGATGAAGAAGATGATCCTAAAAGATGATCATACATCAAGTACATTACTGTTCATAAATATTGGAAGATTTAAATTAATGCAATAACGATTGCCTGAAAAAAAATTGAGTTTAATCTGAATTAAAGTTAGCCAGCCACTGTGAGCCCCATGCTGTAGCAAAGGTGAGATCTTTTTCAAGCTCAAATGCCCCCTCCAACAATCAGAGAGTGTTGACTTCTTATTAAGACAAGAATAAATTTAATTAAGCAGTTTGCTTAGATATCTAAACAACAATCATATGTTGTTTAGATAGCTAAATTATTTTTAGATAATTAAGTTATTATTAAAATAATTTTATTTTGTGATGTTCGATCCCCACTATGTCTCTGGTAGTACTGCGTTCAAATTTGTTCTCAGCACAGCAGCCTTGTTCATCAAGGTTTATGTTTCGGAGTTAATAAGTTGAGAGAGGGTTGTAACCATAACTAAAGTAGCCTCCTCAACTGAAGTGCCCTTCATGGCCTTGGCGAGGTGAATTTGAATTTAAAAAAATAAAAAGAAAGTAAAAATATAGTAGGCTATACTTGAACACATATGGATAACAATGCTTAAATAGGTTACTTTTAAGTATAACTATAGAACAACACAAAATAAAATTAGTTATTTTAATTTGAGCAGTTAGTTTATTAAACCGTAATCATTTTTTTCATTTTTTTTTACATAAATATTTTTCTTAAGAACAAATGTTCTTTTTCTTATTGCACAAAGCAAATGTTAAAAGGTCTGATGTTAAGCTCTGTTATAACGGATGATGCGGAAGTTATCGGACAAAATAAAAATGTCAATAACTTATTTATTAAATATTATTAAAACAAACTACTATTATATTTTTTTTAAATAAACCATTTATCTTTTAATAAAAATATATTATTTTTTATATGAAAAAACACCACCATCTGCAATTGATCTCAATTTTGCTCTGACGCCTTTCATATGCAACTGTAAAAAGTTTAAATCAATTTCTTGTAGTTTTAGTTTAATGCGATCAATCAAAACTTGCTCTGTTGAAGCTTGCCAATCTCCCTCGTAAACCTTGTGTGCCAAATGTCCCCAAAAATTTTCAATTGGTTGTGCTTGAGGCACATTTGGGGGATTGGATTCTTTATCAACGTAATAGACATATTGGTCCATCCAATATAGAGAATCTTTGAGAACTTACTAAATCTGGCCAAAATAAATAGTTAAAGTCTCCATGATACTTGTGAATAAATGGAAGAAGTCGTTTTTCTAAACATTCATTAATATAGATTGATGAATTGATCGCTACAGCCTTGGAAGTGCGAAACAATGGCTCAGTTATACCACAGTCAGATATGGCTATCCGCATTAATAATTTTTTTGGAAATTTCTCTTTTCTTATAAAACGTACACTTTCTGGGCATGTCTTTTTGTTGTTTGTGTAGTATCCAGAATTTCCAAGCATGTTGTCCTCTGCAAAATAAAAGTATTTTTCGTCATCGATGACTAGAAGCGATTTTGTGTTATAGAGTTGGTTAACTAGTTTCCTGCTTCTTTTCTTTACCTTTAGTGGTTGTTTTATAGTGTATTTTGGAGTCTATTCATGTTTTCTATATTTAATATTCATTTTTTTTAACTGACGACCAATTGTCAATTGATTTACACCGAATTTAATAGCCATTTTTCTCTGACTGACCCATTTTCGATTGTTGACAAGTCTCGTTAATTCGGCTTTCTTTTCTCTAGTCCAGGATGTCGGACGACCAGGGTGCTTTCTATCAGAAAACGATTGAACCGTTTCAAGTCATTTTAGGTTATCATATATTGTACTTCAAGCAAATCCTTCCTTTTCAAAATGATTTACGATTATTTTTTTTTATATATTAGGTTTATTTACAAAAAACATTTTTAGTCGCTTTCGAAAAGATTTTCGTTCAGCTGCATTTAACCTCATTTTAAATAATTGTGTTTCAAATAATAAAGTTTATATTTTATAGAACGTTTATGCCTACGCATAAAACCACAAAAATTAATTATTATGCTCAAATAATGAAATTAGGATTTGTCCGATAACTTCCGCAACACCCGTTACTTACCTCAGATGTTAGGTTTTAGAGATATTTGGAAAATCTTCAATAGTGTCATTAACTAAATCAAGACTAACATTTAATCTTAAATTCATGGTTCATATCTTTTTACTTCTTCCTAGAATAGCATATAAATGATATTATTGGGTATTTTTATACCTGCTTTTTTGCCTGATATATATATATATATATATATATATATATATATATATATATATATATATATATATATATATATATATATATTTGTGTGTGTGAAGTTTTTCTCAACCACAAGGGTAAAAATTGAAAAAATAATGATTAAAACACAGGATAAAATATGATTAATACTGTTTAAAAAATACCTATCATAAGGCAAATTAAGTGATGGCAAATTATGATATCTGGAAATATTTTTGCTGCAAAATAATTACAGTCAAAACTTTTTAAAAAATACAATTTTCAGAGATGATTTAAAATATTTGAAGTATAATTTAAAAATATATATAGTGCAGAATATTGGTTAAAATTGGCTATGATTATCTTCAAAATAGTTGTATGCAGCAATCAATAATGTGGTTATAAATGGAATGTAGGATTTTTTTTTTTTGAAAATTTATGTTCCAGTGGGTAATATCTTAAAAACATGTTTTTTATAGATAAATATTATTTATTACAAAAAAGAAAAAATCTCCTTCCTACATCCCATGCTAAATATCTATGTAGATGTATGTTCAAAATTTCAATCAAAAAGAGAAAATACTTTAGTCAGGGTCTTCAGCAGAGTGATGCTATCTGCAAAATTGTTTAAACTGAGAAAAATAGTATTTTTAAAAAAATTTGCGAAAACATCCTTCCCCCACTGAAACTTAATTGAAATTTTGACAGAATACTTGATATATGCTTTATTAAAAAAGCAATCAAGAACATAATATATATGATAAACTGCTCAAAAATATAGAGTTTGGCATAAACCTTTAGTGTGCAATAGCATATATTTGAATTAATTTTTTTTTTAATAATTTCTACATTAAAAAAAAAGTATATTGAAATATAAATGTATATATATATATATATATATTATATAGAAGATATATATATTACTGATTTCTTTTTGAATATATTATTACCACCAAAAATATTAATATATTTATCAAGGTACGAATTAAAATAAACTTGCAAAATAAATTTTATCTTAGCATCTTTTTAAGGATAAATAAATAAATTTAAACTTGTATATATACACTATATATATACACTGTATATATACACTGTATATATACACTATATATATACACTATATAACATTAGTATATAAACACTTTATCATGACAAAAGTAAAATAAAAACTCTTAAAAATGTTAAGTGCTTTTAAAAACAAACTCAATGGCATTTTCATTAACAAACACCATGTTAACTTTTCCATCTGTAAAAATAGGTGCACCTGATAAAAACAAAGGGATTGTTTGCCTTTTGACAGCTTTTATTTTACTAATTGTTACTGACAAATCTTCTGGCTCCGTAGACAATCTAAAATTACCTGCAAGATATACTGTTTCATCAATCTTAGATTTTTTTGAGCTTGCAGCTTACGCCACCTAGTTCTAGTTTTTTCAAGTATTTTTTTGCTGCAAATTTAATCCAAATACTATCTTATTGCCGGACAGCAGTAGCCATATTTCTGGAAATTGGTAATCCAATAGATTTTAAAAGTTCTAATTTTGACTTTGCACTAGTAAATAACCGGGGCTAGGTTTGATAACACATAGCCGCGACCGGGGCCAGGTTTATGACCAGGGCTGCAAAAATATTGATAGATCCTATACAAATGTTATTTTTAATTGAAATTTATGATGAGTTATAATTTAAAACAATACTTTTATAGGATCTATCAATTTTAATTCAGCCCCGGCCGGGTTTATGACCAGGGCTGCATTAATATTAATAGATCCTATAAAAGTATTGTTTTTAATTATAACTCATATCATAAATTTTAATTAAAAATAACATTTTTATAGGATCTATCAATATTTATGCAGCCCTGGTCATAAACCTGGCCCCGGTCGCGGCTATGTGTTATCAAACCTAGCCCGGGCCAAAGCCCCAGTCGTTTACTACTTTGCACCAGCATTTAACTGCTGCACTGTTTCTGAAACTGCAATTTCAACATTGATTCTTCTGCAAAACTTAGTTTTAAAACATTTAGACCAAAGAACTTCATTCACAGATTCATTTTGATTTTGTGTCAGGCCTAGCAAACAGCGATTAAGAAGCTCACTGTTTGTAAGATTTGTGAACAGTGGTCTTAAAAGGTCAACAAATGAATTTGGAAGTTGTTTAATACTACAAAACTGTGATTTGTTTCTCCAATATGTACACCAAGTATCAATATGCTTAGAACATAGAGAATGTTGTTCATCTAAAGATTTTGAATTGTCCTGAATCATATGTTTATAAATAGCCCACACAGCTTTTTGCATTAAATCAAGATTCCCACTGTTGTTACAGATAGCTTCCCCATAATAATTTTGCATTTTATCAATCATCTTTTCTGTTAGCCTATTGCGACCTCCAACTGTCTTTCCATCAGACAACTTGAGGCCTTTGTTCTTCCTTTTTAATTCCCTAAGACCAGTACCCATCCTCTTTTGAACATGTCCAATACATTCCTCCTTTTCAGCTTCATATCCGTTTCCCAAAACTTCACTACATCAATCTCTAAATTTTTCCAAAACTGCCTGCGTCACTGTCTCCTTCAAACTTAACATACTTAACTGCTCCTACTTCCACTGACCTCAACAAAAATCTCCCAAGTTCCATCGCTCTCCATGCTCTCTGCTGAACCTTTGTGGTTAAACAAGCAAACACTTCGGTGTATTACATACCACTCATTAAACAATTTAGTACCAACACCAAGTTTTTTTTGTTTGTTTTTTTTGTTTCACTTATGTATGACATATCAAACTCTTGACAATAGCATCAAAGATTTTACTTGTCTGTTCAGAATACAAAAACAACACCAGTTTTTGAAGCATGTCTGCAACGCTGCCACATTCCATCAACTGTAACAGTTACTCGAGCAATCATTCCACTTAAAACATTGCTTATTAGTTCAATTTTTTCAGCATTTTTAAGTTGTGTAATTTTTAGCAAACGTTGATGTGCTTAATTCATTATTTCCTCAGCTTTATCTTTTGATTTAGCATGGAGATATTTTAAAATTTTGTTGTATGGCGAAGTATTTATAGGAGATAATAAATCCATATCAACACAAAATTTTTTAAGACCAGCATGACCAATAGTTAAACTGACATATACAGAGCGAACATTGACATCAAATGGTTTTTTAGTTTTTAAAGTGTGCAATTTGACATGTGAACTAGTTTCAAATGAACTTGCTTTTAAACAGCTTAAGCATTTAAAAATAAGTGTTTCAGCAAGTCCATATTTGTATGACAGCTTTTCTAGAAGACTAAGAAGATTTTTTGCAAAGACTATACAGTGAAACATCTTTAAGTTTTTCATGTAACAACTTTCTGTCAATTAATTTATAACCCCTTGTGGCTAAATGTTTTCCTTTAGTTACATGATATAAACCAAGATGGATGAAGGAGATAAACCAAGATGGATGAAGGAGATACACCAAGATGGATAGCAGAGTGTCTTGTAACAGGACTATTACTAATTAAATTTAGATTAGCATTTATTTTGTCAGCACTTTTATTTATCAATGTTTTATCATTTTTAAATCGGAGCAACAGGGAATTTTATTTTTTGAGAACAGTCATTAGAAGATTCAAATATCATTGTTTTACTACTAGAACGATCACAAGAAGCTGTTGTTGTAAACTGAGTTGAAACTGGCTAGTTAGATAATTACATAAAAAGTTTTTTGTACAGTTTTCCTTTGATTTTTGATATCGAAGTTGAGTAGATCTTTTTTTCATGTCCTTTAATGAAACCTTTTAAATATACTTTAAGTGTAATAAGAAAGAAATAATATGCAACAATAATATCAAAAACATAATAAAAGATAAATTAATGTTAGGAAATGGTAAAATATTATAATTTACAAGAGTGATGATTGAAGGTTAAAAATTTGCCTGTTTTTAGCCTGTTTTTAAACATCTTTATGATAAGTATGATATTGCTGGTGATTTATGCTCATTATATTAAAAACTCAATTTTTTTAAACAAAATTTTAATAAAACTACTTTTGAACTACTTAGTAGTCTTTTCTTTAAACTTTTCTTAAGCATGTTGTATAACATGAGTTTACATTTTAACCTTAAATTCTAACCTTTTTAAGAGTATAACAAAAAGCCAATCTGTCATGAACATGATTTACATAATAAGAAAGCTTTCAGGGGAAGAAAGTATAATAGGTCAAATAAAAAAATAAATACCCTTACCCAGCCAGCACAAACACGTCTTTTAGACGTTTTTCTTCGCATCTAAAATGTTAACACTTTTAGATGTCTAAATTCAGATAAATATAAGACATCTATTAGTAGTCATCTTTTAGACGGCTTGAGACGGCTATTTTTAGTCGTCTCAAAGATAAATACAATTAGATGTCTTATAGTTATTTGAATTTAGACGTCTAAAGGTGTTAACATTTTAGATTCTAAAAACACGTATTTGTGCTGGCTGGGTAGTAACCAAAATAAAAAATGGTAACTAAGGAAGAAAAAATATATAGGAAAAGTAGGTATAATATAAAAAATAATATAAAAATATAGGAAAAATAGCTCACTAAAAACTCTCAAAAATATTACTTGCTGTTGGAATATCAACAAACAAAAAATTTACTTGCTCCTGAATAGTTTGACCAAAAATAAAAGCCAAAAAAAAAAATCTTTTTTATTTTTTATTTTTTATGAAAAGATTGTATTTGGCCACCTTAAAATCAATCAATTAAAAGTTATGCTACATTTTAGTTAGGGAAAACAATGAAGATTTACTTATTTAAAAGATTAAATGTTTTAAATTAGACATGAATTAATTGATAATTAAAACAATGATAAATAGATATGTGTTAATATATATGTTGTTTGAGTTTTTTAGTTTTATTTTGAAATAAATATAAGTTGTTTTTGTATGATTTTTAACACCTGTCTTTAATTTTTTATAAATATCTGCACTAGAGAGTGCAGATATTTATAATATGTATTTATAGTAATAATGCTTGTAAGCATTTAATTGATGTCTATATTTGATTCATAAAGAAAATGTTAAATCAGGTTTAATGAAAATATTAAAATGGTTTAAATAAGTAGTCACAATTTTTTAAATTAAAAATGTTTGATTGCCACTCAATTCCATTAGACTGTTGTGATTTCCAGTTGTTTTATTTTTTATATCACATTGTACTGTATTTATTTTTCTAGTTTTAGTATTTAAAGAAAATATAATTTTGAAACCCATTTTGAATTGAAAAAAAAAAAGATTTAAATAAATGTAAAAGAAATTTGAGTTAATATTAAACATCTAAAAAAACATAAAAAAACTTTATTTGACAACAGTCTTAAAAAACATAATTGTTGCATTAAACTTATCATTACATCACGCTTTGAAAAATTTTGAGTTGCGCACATTTCTAATTTAATTTAAAAGTGGTCAATTCGACTAGTTAACACATGGAATTGGCAGTCAGTATATTAAAGCAACACTTTATTATTATTTGCACTAGAAATATAGACAATTTTGAAATTCTTTTTTTAAATATTTTTGTTAAACTTTACTGTTTTTATCAATGCACAGGAAAATGAGAAAACTTATTGCTATTTATTTGCATAATTTTTTTTTTTTTTTTTTTTTTTTTAAATTTTTAATTTTTTTTTTAAATTTTAAGTTTTTGATGTTAAAAAATAAAAAAATTCAATACTAATATTCAAATATAAAATATTTGATTGTTTTCACTACCCCATTGAAATAGTCTGCACTTTTGTTGGATTCATCAAATTGGGCATTAAAACCTGATAGTTTATTTCCTGATGAACTATTGTTATTGACAATGACCAAAAGCTTGTAGTGCATTGTTAATTTACTGAACTTTTTTAACAAAATTTTTAGGAAAAAACTTTTTTTTAATTTATTTAATTAACTTTTTTCAAACAGAGCAATCATTATGATCATTATCTCTAGTAATTGGTATTAATGTTGGAAATTGCACAGTGTAAAGAAAACAATATCAGACAGGCATCAAATGTGATAAATACATTTATAAAAGAAACCATGCAATTCTTTTAATTTTTTCCATTATTAGTAAATTTATTAATGCAGTAGTGGTTTAGTGGTAGAGCGCTCGCTTCATAAGCGAGAAGTTCTGAGTTCAATCTCCACCTTGTCCCTGGTAAAACTGTGATCAACTTGTTTGTCAAGGATCGTGTTTGGGAGTTATAGAGTTGAGAGGGTTATAACCACAATTAAGTTGTCTCCTTGTCTGAAGTGGCCTTCTCAGACTTGGGGAGGTGAATTAACTTGGAAAAAAAAGTTTTACAAATAAATAATAAGCAAATAAATTCATTTTCTTATTTTCCCATTATATAAGTATTAAGAAAAAATGTCAAGTGTAGCAAAAACATTTTTAAAAGCGAAAAGACTTGAAAATGTAAGAAAAAAAATTAACAAAAGTAGTTCTCGTAGTTCTAGCGTACATAGCAAATTTGTTTTTTAATTATATGGACTGATAAAAATCGTGTATAAATTGCATATCAAAATTTTCAATTGTTGTTGAATTGTTATAAAATATAAGATTTTTTTTTTTTCAATTTGTATCAAATTCTGTAGGTAAAAATAACTATAAAAAAAAAAGAATGCAAGCGTATAAAAATTTTATAAAAAAGTTTTTTTTTTACTTTCTTTTTTTAAATTATTAAATTTTTTTAGTTTATTTAATTAAAATTTGATATTTTGTTAGAGTTTTGTTTCCTTTTTTTAAAATTGTTTTTTTTTTTCTCAGTTTTTCTTTTGGTTTTTTTTCTCATACGTTTAGCTTTTTGCCACGAATTATTGAAACGCTTAAAAAGTTAAAAGACAAACTGTTGTGGTCAGTGCGTCTAAAGGAGAAGGAAGGCTTGATTTACATGGGAAGGCTTGATTCATGTTATTTTTTTATTTATTTTTTTTAAACATCTTTACTTCCAACAAGGCTGAAAACAAACACTAATTAGAGTTGGAAATTATTGGAAGAGAAAAGATGAAGATTGTAGAGCAAGATAACGATTGACAGACGACTTAAAGGATTGCAAATTATATGAATCAGGAAAGCAAGATAAAGGAAGTGAATTCCAAAGAATTGATGTTCGAGGGAAAAAACTAGAGGAATAAGAGTTTTTGGAGCACTTAGAAACAGTCACAGAAAAAGGATGAGACTTGATTGAACAACAAGTAACACAAGAATGAATTTTAGTAGATAGCACAAGAGATGCTAGCTCTTTAGAGCAGTGCCCATTAAAGTATTTGTAAAAAAGAGAAAGAGAAGCAACATTACAACAATATGATAATGGTTGGAGGTTGGCTGCAAGAGCAGGTCCAACTATGTCAAACTTGTTTCTCCGCGCAGTGGCCTTGTTTGTCAAGGTTCGTGTTTCGAACCTTGACAAAGTTATAGAGTTGAGAGAGGGTTATAACCATAATTAAGTAGTCTCCTCGTCTGTAGTGGCCTTCTGGGCCTTGGGGAGGTGAATTGACGAAGAAGAAAAAAATGTTTACAATGCATTTTTGCACCTTGTCTAAAAGAGAAAGGGCATCATTAGAAGATAAGCCTTGGAAATGGCAACAGTATTCCATACAAGGCCGGATTTGAGATTTATAGAGATTTATTAGATTTTTAAATAAAAATTTTCATTAAAAATTAAATAATAAAACGAAAAGTAAAAAAAAATTTAAGAGGGAAGAGGAATAGCGTTTTTCTAGATTATCCCTTCAACTGTTTATGCTTTTATTTTTTTATTTTTTCAGGGTACCACTTCTGAGCAGGACTCTCGCTTTGCAGATAAAGAAAAAAAGTTGATGAAGAAAATGAAGTTTGATCCGCTATTGACATCAAAGGTTTGTACTCATTTGTTCAGTATTTGTGAAAATTTTAATAGAATTTTTCAATAAATGACATTTTGTTAAGGTTGACATGGAAAAAGTTAATTTGGATACTATTAAACCATGGGTACAATCAAGAATTACCAGTTTGCTTGGTGGTATAGAGGATGAAGTGCTTATTGGTTATATATATGAACTGTTGGAATCTCAACGAGTAAATAATTTTATTTTATTATCAAATAAATAAATTGTATAATGAATTAGTGTAATAAAATGTAAATGTGTGTAATGAATTAATCTATGAATACTCTTTTTCAGGAATCCAGCTTTCAACAGGATTTTTAAAACTCTAGAATTTTTTAAAATATTTTTAACTCTTACAGTATGTTTAGAAATTTTTGTTTAAAAAAGTATTCTCACATATTATCTGACAATATGTGAGACAACTGACAATATCTGGTCTTCAAAAATTATCTGGTCTTCAAAATTTTAGTTTATGCAAAACCCTGTTTTTTGTTTTCATGGGGCAAATCAACCTTAATTTGTTAGCAAAAAAGTTATAAAAAATAAAACAATAAACTTACAACTACAAAATTAATAACACTCTAGTCACTAACTGCATTATAAAATTAATAACACTCTAGTCACAAACTGCATTATAAAAGTAATAATACTATAATAGTGTTATTACTTTTATAATGCACTTATAACTTTAAAAGTTCATTCTTTGTTCAAACAACATTAGTAATTCCAAACTTTAATTAAAGTAGAAAAGCATTTAAAAAAATAGAGTGGATATTCAAATAATATTTAAAACTTAAGAAATTTAAACAACTTTATAAAAATGTAATGCATGTTAATTTTAAAATCAATTAATAAAAAAAAAATTATTCGTTGATTTTAAAATTAACACACGTTTTTATGGACTATTAGTAACGTTTTTCCAAAATGCTATACTTTTTATAAAGTACAATTTTATTAAGTTGTTTAAGTGTATTTGTAAAAGTTCCTGAAGTTTTTTATAATACTTGAATATCCTATTTATTTTTTCTAAATGCTTTTCTACTTTAATTTAAGTTTGGAATTACTAATGTTGTTTGAACAAAGAATGAACTTTAAAAGTTATAAGTGCTTTATAAAAGTAATATCACTATTATAGTGTTATTACTTTTATAAAGTTAGTGACGAAAGTGTTATTACTTTTGTAGTCGTAAGTTTATTGTTTTTTATAGCTTTTTCAATAACAAACTTTTAATAATTTGCTCTTTAAAAACAAATTACACAACTTTGTATAAACTGAAATTTTGAAGATTTTGAATTTTTTCCAGAATTTGCAAATTGCAATCGCTTAAATCCCTTGTAGTATATGTCTTACTTGAGTCAAAAGGTTTAGCGTTATTAATAAAGCATTGTTGTCCTGCCAGGCTACCAACAAGCATATTTTTCAAAATTTAAGTCGCCCTTTGAGTAAACGAGTCATCCAGTGCTGCTGTGAGTGGACACTGTAGTAGGCATTTGTTAGATTTTTAATGAACCCAAATTAGATTATATAATTAATTATAAATATATATATATATATATATATATATATATATATATATATATATATATATATATATATATATATATATATTATTTTTAACCATAAAATTGAAAAAGTTACAAAGTTATTTATAATTTTACAGAATTAGGTTTGGTTGCACTCTTATAGTTAAAAACTAGTCATTGGAGTGACAGCTTAACAAAATAAACAAATAAGGCAAAAGAAGTAATATAGATATAATCAAAATAAAATAAAATAAAAAGAAGAGTAATAGTATTTAAAAAAGCAGAAAACACAAAAAAAGAAAAAGTGAATAAACTGACATGAGAGATAATGAATGAATGAGATTGCACTACGTTTGTCGATCAGAAGGATGATAGAAAATAAAAATTAAAACAAAAGGATTATTTTAAATATTATGATGAGACAAAAAATAACTTGAATAATAGCAACATACATAAAAAGCAACAATAATGAAAATACTTAGCAACAAGACCACAAAAAAAGTACACATCAACATAAACAATACAAAAATGTACACATAAATATAAACGATGCACAAAATTACGCAACAGTATAAGCAAAACATAGTAATACACAACAATATAAAAAATGCAAAAACACAACTCAAAGACTCATGGCATTATAAAGATTACACAAAAATAAACAACAGTATAAACTATTCAAACAACAATAAATAATAAAACATAAAAAATGTTTGTTTGTTTTTTTTAATTGCTTACTAAAGTTTTTTATTTTCAAATTTATCACAAACATTTTTATTCTATAACTTTGTGTTTAGTTTTTCTATTTATTTAATGTTTTTTCTTCAATTTTTATTCTTTAATATTTTCTTTGTTTTCACTTATTTATTTTTTTTACTTTTTAAATCTTCAATTCCAAACAACTTTTACTTGTTTCAGGCCTTCCCAGGAGAGGCGTGCGGTCGGTCGCTTTGAGTGACCACGCATATATATATTATTTGAGAGTTTGGCCACGGTTTTTTAGCATATATTAATGACGCATTTTTAAAAAGGCGCTGAAAAAACCTAACTAAATTGTCGTATTATTTTATTATTTTTCTTCATAATTTATTCCTATTAATAATATAAAAATATGAACATAAAAATGAAATATATATATATATATATTTATACTTATTTTAAAAAAAATTTATACTTATAAATTATACTTATTTTTAAAAAAATTTTTTTTTTTTGTCTAGTAAACAAAAAAAAAAAATTTATTTATATTTATTTTTTATTTATTTATATTATAATTATTTATAATATATTTTTAGGTGTTGATTTTTCAGCAACGATATTTGAGACATGTCGAAAAAATAAACAGAAAATGTGACCGAAAACTTTTTTAATCTATTTTGAAAAATATGCTCTGCCGACGCGGGATGCGAACCAAAGTCTCCGCGGCGCTATGTAATGTCTTAACCGAATGAGCTAAACGTTCATATCCTTATCAAGAACCTTGTAGATAATAATTCTTCTAGAACTTAGAAGTTATTTTTTGTAGAAAGACATACTTATGCGAAAAAATTTAAAATTAGAAAAAAAAATATGTAAAATAAAAAAAAAAAATTTTTGTTATAAGAAAAAAAAATTCAAAAAAAAAATATATATTATTTTTATGTTATTATTTCCTTATTAATGAAAAGAATAAATTATTTAAAAAATTACAAAATAATACAACGAATTTAATTTGATTTTTTCAGCGCCTTTTTAAAAATGCGTTATTTTTAATATATGCTAAAAAAGCGTGGCCGAGTTATCCAAAAAAAAAAAAATCCGTGTTCACTCAAGGCGTGCGTCCGCACGCCTCTCCTGGGAAGGCCTGTGTTTTTCTCTTGCTCTTTTATCTATTTTCACTGTCTTGCTCTTTTATCAGCTTTTCACTGTTAAAAAAATCAGCTTCCTCCATTTGCGATGTCATTGCAAAGTTTGAATATATATATATATATATATATCGTCGTTGGCCTGGTAATATCTCACTTGTGTCAAAAGCAAAATTTTACAGGAGACTGAAAAAACTATATATTTCAATGAAATGAGGTTTTAAAAGTAAGAGTAAAAAACAAATAACTAACAAATTATAATATAACCTGGCCAACGACGATATATATATATGTATATATCAGAGTGGAAAAATGAATTCCCAAAACGAATTCTTGACTGTCATGGTTGACCGATTATAAAAAAGATCTGAGATTTAAAAGCAAGGTTTGACAAATTTAAGATATTTTTCTTGTTTATGATGCTACTTTAATTGCTAGCGGATTTTTATCTTTGTTTTAAAAACGTTCCAATAAATTTATTTTTTATCAACATAATTCAATATTTAAAAATTAATGATTTAATAATAACTTTATATTATTAGTTCTGCTATTTAAAATATATTCGAATATATATTAAATTTATTGTTGTTAAAACTTGAGTTTTGAACTTG
Source organism: Hydra vulgaris (assembly GCF_038396675.1). Taxonomy (NCBI): domain Eukaryota; kingdom Metazoa; phylum Cnidaria; class Hydrozoa; order Anthoathecata; family Hydridae; genus Hydra; species Hydra vulgaris. The sequence goes on along the minus strand of NC_088922.1, from coordinate 67,198,612 downwards.
AAGTTCTTATTTTATTACTATTTTAATATAAAAATTTTATATATTATTTTATTAATAGTATAATAATATTTTTTTTTTAAACAGGGTTATTAAAAAAGTATAGATACATTTTTTTAAAAATTTTGTTTATGTAAATTTAATAATTTTTATAGTGTTTCATTAAACAAATTGTTTAATGTTTTAAAATTTAATTTTTAAACTTTGTTTCATTAAACAAATTGTTTAATACTAAGAAGACGAATGTTTAAAACAATTTAAAGTATTTAATATAATAATAATAATAATAGTATTTAATAATAAAAATATTCAGTTTAAATAGTATCTGCACACAAGAGTTAGTAACATTATTATTAACTAATTATAACATAAGCAGTTTTTGAAATGATTTTAATGAGCAAGAGATATAAAATGTGCAAAGGTTTTTCTTTTTTAACTTCAGAGATTTATTTCATTATTCGAAATTATTATATGTAATTAAGAACATGATGTCAACCCTTTTTCTTTTTTCTTTTTTCATTTAATCTTTTCTATTATTTTTTGGGCAGCTTCCCCCACCAAGTCATTGCAATAGAATGAATTATTTTTAAATAAATTAAAAATTATCCATTGCCTGTTTGTGCTTTTTAAAAAAATATTGATTTTATTTAAATTTGTTATTAATATAACAATTTTATTATTTACCCTTCATACATTAACTTATTTTTGTATTTATAAAGTTTAATCAAGAAGAACCATTACCAAGATTTAAACAAAGAAAAAAGAAAAGTTTTGGCTGTCCAAAAAAAACAATTGATAGTCAATTTCTTGAGTTTGCCGGTCAAATTGACTGCTCGCCTTCAATTTATTTTCCACACTGGTATATATTGAGATAAAGTACAAGATTTTGTGACTTTTAGACAAAACCTATCTGCAATGGTTTCTAGCAATAGTAAACAGACGTCTGTTTTCTGGAGAATTGTTTTGATGATAGATATGGAAGTAATGGTTGCGATTGGAAATTGCAGCAGCATAATGAGAGAAAAACCATGGAGAAGAGTGAGGCTTGACTTGAAATTGTTGAGAGAGAATGAAAGATTCAATCCCAGCCTGAATCCAAGAATTTTATATAAGAACCACATTCAGAAATTCAGATTTCAAGCCCTTGAATGAGAAGAAGGTGTACTATATATATTTTTCAGAAATGTAGGATATTTTGAAAGCCTTGTAGATGGTCTGGGGAGGGGGATTTTGTAGACTAAAAAAGGAGTTTTGAAATAATTAAATTGCAAATTCAGATCGTCTAGAAAGTGAGTTGGAAAGTTGACTATTTGTGTTATAGATTGAGAATGGCAAAAGTTGTGGGCCTTAAAGTGCTGAGACAAGTACTGTTCATATTGAAAAAAATGTTTTGGCTAAATTTTTTTGATAAAAACAAAATAATAAATGCCTAATAATAAAACTAAAATTGCCATTTTAGTAGAAAGTCATCTTCTCTATTTTTCCACAGTTCACTGAACTTTTATAATATATTTGGCAATCTGCAGACCTAAATAATTTGTTTCATGTGCATTTAATTCATAAAAGTTTTAGTATATGAAGTTGTCATAGAATTTTTTTTTTTTTTTTTTCCTACAATCGTGTTTATTTGTAAAACTTTTTTACTAAATCCCAAAAAAAAATTCTGTATACAATTTAAAATAAAGTAACATTTTGTTTTTAGATTTTATTAGCGGAATTTGTTTTTAACGATCATCAAGATAATTTTTTAATTTATGTGTTTTTTATATAGTTGTTTTTTGAGTGTATGATTTTTGTATTGATTGTTTCGTGCAAGACTAAATAAAATTACAATTTATATAGCGAACCCCTAAATAAAATGAAAAGATATTATTCACCTCATATATTCTGAATCTTTTTTATCTTTGTTTAAACAATGAGATTTTTTTTCTTATTTTATGTAGGCTGTTTATCCCTATGAGTTTTTGGCACCAAACAATTAAGAGTAATTAAAGTTAAAAATTAGCAATTAAGTCATGTAAAAGATTTGTTAATAAAAAAGTAAAGGAGTTTTAATTAGTTTAGTCAAAATGTTTAAAAACTAATAAAAAATGATTAACAGTAGGAAACTAGAAAGTAACTAGAAAAAGTCATTTAATCAAAAAACAACCTACCAAGAAAAAATGGAGAGCTCCATTTTTACTTGGTTCACTAAAATTGCTCTTTTAGAGCAATTTTAGTTTTATTATTATCCATTTGATTTTTTTTTTATATCAAAAAAATTTAGCCCAAACATTTTTTTTTATTAAGCTTTTTTTTTTTTATATGAACACAACTTGTCACTGCACTTGGTTGTCCATTTTTCAGCCATTTTTAGATGGTTTTAAATTTTTCACACACTTTTTATTGATCTAAGATTAACAGCAAATAAGACCATTAGATCCAACTATCTAAAAATACGAACTTTTCATTTAACACCAAAATTATTTTCATAAACTTTTCATCTTAACACCAAAATTGGTGTTTTTGCAATTATTAATGATTGAATGCATTATTGAAAACCATTGCCCCATGAGAGGTTTCCTAAAGGGTAATTTTGGTTGTATTGTAAGGTATGAGTTAATCATTCACATGCTATCATTTGGGCTATTGGCAGTAAGTTAGTATCATGTCATGCTATCAAGCTTAAAGGGATCCCATAGTGCACAGACAAAGTCGTGTTTATATTAAAAAGAATGTTTTAAAATAATGTTTGGGATAAAACGTATACCAAGTACTAAACTAACTTTGCAGTTTTACTTGAAGCCCACCGTCTCCATGTTGTGTTTTTCAAGTCTTTAAAATATACATTGCAACCTACAGACTTTGTAATTTATGCTAGAGTGTTTAATTCCAAAGATTTTATTGTATGACGTCATTGTAGAATTTTGATAAGATATCTAATAGTTCTTTTTTTCTTTAAATTATAAATTACTAAATACATTGTTTATTTATTTTATTTTATAATTTTTGCCATATTTGCATTAAAAATATGAATAAAATTTTTCTGATATTTTAATCAATTGCTGTAAATTAGTTTTTTGTTATATTTAGTATTTATAAATGATTATTATCCTTATTCTGTTAAAAAAAATTATTTTGAATTATTTAACCTTATAATAGTTTAATTAACAGCATTTATTTGCTAAACTTTTCATTGGGTACAAATATTCTCGAAATTCTTATTTAATCATGTGAGAATTTATTTAATTAAATTTATTTTAATGTAAAGATTGCCACTAGAACAAGTAAATCTAGTCACTAGGAGAACATATTTAGCCATAAACGCCTAAGGGAAAAGAAGTGATTGATTAAATTAGAAAAAGCATTAGAGCACTAGTTATACTATAACAGATGCTCAGTGTTATATAGCAGGTAATTAAAAGAAGGTGGTAACAATATATCTAACCCTCAGAATTAGGGTCTGGATTCAGCAATGCCAATCTAACTGCCAATCTAAAAGTATTTGCTTTAAGTTAATTTTGTTTTATAATCCAGCCAAAATTCTAAATGCAAAATTGTGACACGGTTATACATATTTTGTGATTATTAAAGTTTGCAGCCAGAGCAAAAATCAAGGCATTATGATGTGGTTTCTCCTTTTATATTTAGTTTATATGGTTTAGTAGTTGTTCGTTTTATGTCTAGTTTACATGTGGTTTAATGCAATTCTTCGTTTTATATTTACATTATAACTAACTTTAGTATATTTAGTACAAATATTTGTTTTAATTTAAATTTAGATTTATGCAGTTATTAAGTTTGATTTATACAGTTATTAGTAAAATAATTCATTTTGTATTTAGTCTCTACTTAGTTCAAATTATATAGTTTATTCAAGTCACTCGTTTTATATTCAGTATATATCAGTATATAATATATATTTAAATTAATATATTCATTTTGATAAAATTATTATTTGTGTTTTTAGTTTATGTTTAGTTTAAACCAATTACAATTTACTGCAAATATTTGTTATAAATTAAATTTATATTTTATTTAGATTGTACAGTTTAGTGAAATTATTCATTACTTTTTTAGTTAATATTTTTTTTAATATTACACGGTTTGTTAAGATCAATTGTTCAAGGTTTTGTTTATATTTTAACTAAGTGCTTACAGCGTGATGCAGCTGTTTGTTTTATATTTAACTTATAGTTAAATTTATTTTACATGGTCTATTGGAAATATTCATTTTACATTTAATTTGTTTTATATGGGTAATTGGAAATATTCGTTTTTAATGTTTACTTTTTGTTAATTGACACAATGCAGCCTAATACTTTAGTTTAAAATTAGTTTGTATAATTTGAATGGTTCAAACTCTTGGTAAAAAAAATAAAACTTTTTTCACTTTACATAGTCATAATATACAAAAAGTTGATGTTTGTTGTTATTATTATTATTATTATTATTATTACTATTATTATTATTATTATTATTATTATTATTATTATTATTATTATTATTATTATTATTATTAATACCGTGTACATTAGTGAATATTTTAAAGAATGTTACTTTATTTATAATACCTGCAGGGCCGCATTTGTGATGTTAAGTTGACAGCCCCCTTAGACATGAGTAATCAGCGCCCAAAAGTTCATGATAAAATGTAAAATATTACTTATCTACACTAGAAAATAAAAAATCAAGCGCCCCTTATTGGTTGGTGCCCCTAGATAGTTGCCTAGATTTGCATTATGGCAAATGCACCTTTGGATACCTGAGGCGATATTTCCTTTATTTCAATGCAACAGACATTCTTTTTCAAGTGGCATAGTTTTGCAGTATCCACATTTACACCATTGTTCAGTGCCAACATTTAATTTTGACGCTTTAGCAATATCATAAAAATAATTTTCAAAGCTGATATGATTGTCGTTTTGTTTTTTTATCCATACAGGTTTTTTTTGTCTTTTTTTTTAACTCGGTATGGAGTTGCAGACATTTTAACGGTTTAGTCATCAAAATACAAATACAGGATATAAAATTACTTTTATATTCATATGCAAATCATCAAAATCAATTATCAATATGCACTAAATTGGCATATTTTTTGATATTTTTTAACTAAAAATTTCAATATTTTCCAACTAAAAAATTTTTTTTTAAAAGATTTTCGCTTCCAACAAGGCTGCAACCAAGCACTAATTAGAGTTGGAAGTTACTGGAAGAGAAAAGATGAAGATTGTAGAGCAAGATAACGATTGACAGACAACTTAAAAGTTTGCAAATTATTTGAATCAGGAAATTAAAGAATTAAGCTAATATCTCTAATAAATGATGTCATTTACCTAAATTATTTATTAAAAATTTAAGAATTTGTACTATGTCACTTTGATAGGAGAACAAAATGTCATAGCGATAAACTGCTTAGATAAAACTATAAAAAAAAGTTCACATTGTTTACATGAAAATAAAAAAGATTTAGATAATAAGGTGATCAACATCTTTTTTTATATATTTATTATATTTTAGAAGGTACCATAACAATTTTAAGTTTATTTGGTTCTTGCGCTCTATTAAAAAAATCTTATGTTTAGTTTTCTTTAAAATTTATAGTAATGTCATGAGATATACGCTTTTGAAAAACAAATAGTATTGATTTCAAAAAAAACTTTTTCTTAAAAAAAAAATTCTGAAATGAGGTCATTTTTAATAATGAAACTTGTTAGAATCAATGAAAAACACACTTACAATGAAACAGCGAGCTTCGAGTAAAATTAGTTTTCCTTGGTATACATTCATTTTGCTTTAATCAAAAAAATTTCAGTTCAAAGATTTTCTTTAAACATTCTCTTAAATATGAACACAACTTGTCTCTGCACTTTGAGATACCTTTAATTATCTAAATATTCCACGATTATAGAAAAAAGCAGCAAATAGATTAGGTAAATAATGTAACATTATAACAACCCTTAGATAGACAAGCATAAGCAATTGTCATATTTAGATATAAAAATAATAAAAGTAAAACAATAAAAAGTATCCAAAAAGGGCTCCACTAGCATGCCCCTCAGACGAAAGCACTTAAAAATGTCAAGGAGAAAAAGTCAGTATGTTTTTTAAGCTATCTGGAAGTCAATTTCAATTGGTAAGCAAAGTGTACAAGAATCATAAACACCTTTTTTTTTGTTGAACGTTTTCGATCATCCTGTACTTTATCTACCACAAAAAAATTCTAACATCTTGAAATAGCTACAAACTAAATGTTTAAACAGCTTACTCTCTTCAATTTGTAACAAAAGAATATTTAAAACTATACATTTTTATATTTGTAAATAAAAACTTTTATTTATCATAAAAAAAAATTTTCAAGAGAATGAAAAGAGTAAAAAAATTTCATTCAAATCATTTTTAATGTTTTGACCATTTTGTTTCAATATAATTACTCAACTTCTTTTCAATAAAACATAAAAAATCATAACATTTTTTGTCCAATTTTTAGAAACCATAAACTCAACTTTGATTTCAAAATAATTTGTTTGCAATTGCAGCACTTTGTCTTTGTTTTGTTTTTTATAGTGTGCTCCAATTTCGCAAATATTTTTAAATATAAAGAGTTTTTTTTTTCTTCAATAAGTTTCATTCTTATCTGGTTATTAATGTGCTCCAAGAATACATAATGGTATTGTCACATAGCACCACAGAGGAGCAGGGTTGATAGGTTTAAACCAAATGGTTTAAACAACTCTAAAAAATATCAGTAAAACCAAACTAATTTTTTATTGAAAATATTAAAGCCAATTGGAGTTGCTCTAGATAAGTTGCAAAGAGATCAAACAAAAATAAGTGACAGTAACATAAGTGTTAAAATTTTTAAAGAGCTGATAAACATGTTATTATTTTTATCAACTTATAAAAAAATATTGGAAACTAGATATCTTCAGACTGTCAGTGGTGCTCATTTCCTGGCAAACACGCTAGATCCTAGATATTTTGGATCTAATCTTTCTGAAAATAAAGCTGCAATGACCTTTAAAGATTAAGAACTTGGTACCAATAGAATTTAAGTTAAAAGCCAATTTTGCTCCATTCGATAAAAGCTATTTGTATAGTAAATCTGTTTTTAAAAATGTATCACCAATAGAATGACGGAACACTCTTTAATATTTGGACTGTAACATTATCATGGATATTGAAGGTTGTTAAGCGTACCAGCTTCTAGTGCTGAACTTAAAATAATTTTTCAACTTTTGGACTTAATCATTTAAAGCTTGTTTTTATATACAAAACATTAAATAATGATGTATTAGTTGATGAATTAAAGCAGTAAAAGTTAATAGAAAATAAAATTTTTACTCAAGTAAAATGACTAATGCTTTTATTAATTGAAAAAGGTGACTAAACATGGCTTTTTTATATATATAAAAAAAGGAGTTTAAACCAAAAAAAACATGGTTTTTTTATTTTTTTTTTTTTTTAAAAAACAAACATGTTTTTTAGGTTTTTTTCTTGAAAAAAGGGTGTTTTTTTTGCGACCCTGCAGAGGAGTATATAACTAGAAAGTTTACACCACCCTCCTTACCGGTGTTGTGTACATGGCTAAAGCTAGCAAGCTAGAACCTCTTGATTCTGATTCTAACCGCAGCTGCTTATATTTTTTATCATATTTTAATGACTTAAATATATAATAATATTAAATAGATAAATTATTAAACACAAGTTTTTTACAAGGTATATTGAATTATTACAGAATTAAGTACTGCACAGTACTGATAAATTATGCTCACTTTAATTTTTAAAATGTTGATTTTGATCGAATAGTGTTATTAAATATAATTAGAATATTTTCTTTATTAAATCATGATATTTATTTATGGTCAGTTCCAGGAAGTTACCTGTTTCTCTGTGCAGCGGCCTTGTTAAACAAGTTTCAGAGTTTAGGATTGGAAGAGAATTAAAACTTGAAAAAAAAGAGTAACCTCCTTGACTGTAATTGCCCCCCTCTAGTGCTCTGGGAAGGTGAATTCAGTTTTTTTTTAATGCACTATTGTAGTATTTGAACTTTTTTTTTTTTAAAGTTGTTTAAACTCAATTCTTTGCTAATTATAGTTATATTGAGCTATATGGATGTTTATAAAGGGAAGAGGGAATTGATGCAGTTAGCTTTCTTATAACTATAACTTATTAAAACTAAATCTAAAATTAATAGCAGTGAAGCATAAGTTCATGGTCAACATTCATCATTTTTGTTTACTTTATTTTACCAGTTTAGGGGTTGGAAATTTGAAAAAATTCATCTGCTGAAAGAGTTTTTGGAACAAATTATTTTTAAAGTTGGACTTCAGCTACTGGTGGTTTGCTCTTTTTCAACTTTTGCCACTGGTAGAGGGTGATCAATTTTTCAAGTAATCAGGTACTTTTTAAGTGTTACCTGTTCGAATTTGTGGAGTACAGTCTCTACTTAGTGGAATCCAATTTCAATGTGTAACATTTGTCGACATTGGCTACTTTATTCTTTCCATTTTTAGATCTTGTTGTTTTCATCTGATATTTAAAGAGTTAACAGTAGTTAGTTACACCAATTTCTGAATAAACAAAAAATTTTGTTTTTAAATTAAAATTAAAAAAATTGCACACTAATTTTTGAGGAAAGTCTCTAGTAATTTACTAGCAAGAGAAGATAGGCAAAATTTTCTCTAATCAAAAAAAAAGTTGTAGGTTTTAAATTTAGTACATGTATAATCAAAATTTAAACGAAATAATACTGAGTAATGCATGCTGAGATGTGGGTAGTGTTTATTGGCATATGAATAACATGTATTGACATTATGGCATAGATATAAGTCCTGTTTACTTCTTCAGATTTGGTTCTTGAAGTATTGCTATGATTTGTTATTTTCTAATTAAATTTTTTTTTTAATATTATAAACTTAAATTAAATTTTTAAAACTATTACAAACTATATTGTCATTAAATATAAAAAGTTTAAAATGTTCTTTTGAACATTTTAATATGCCAAAGAAATGTTTGACAAGAACTATACTGAAATGATGATTTCCAGCCATTTTTATATAGTAATCAGCTGAGAGATTGTTAAAAAAGAATTTTTTTATATTTTATTAAATGCCTTATTAAAGATTACGTCTATTATAAAATTTAATGGCTGGATAAATAACAACCAAATTAGTAAACAAAATTTTAACTTGAATTAAATTCTCTTATTATTTAATATTTATAAAATAAAACTTAATTATTTGTTAAATTTAGTATCCAGATCCTAAATCCCTCCAGATATCTGTAACTGGGTTCTTAAATGGTAAAAATGCACGTATATTTATGGGAGAGTTATGGGCACATCTTGTAAGTGCTCAAACGAGTATAGCTGGCATCCCAGAACAGTTTTTAGAGAAAAAAAAAGAGGAGATTCTTATTCGCAAGGTAAATCAACTTTTAGTATTTAATGTTTACTTGAAAACGTCGCTTCATAATGATTTTTTTATTCAAACTTATTATGAACTTAATTACAAATTTTATTACAAAGATATTTTTAAAATCATTAATTTGTATTGTGAACAGCTTTACAAAACAATACTGCTTTTTGTTTTGTTTTGTTTTTAATTAAATTGTGTATTTAGTTGGTGTTTTGTATTTTTAATGTAGAAAAATTATTAATATATAATTTGAAATATAAGTTATGTTGTGTAATGTTTTTTTGCTGTATAAAATTCAATTTTAGGATTGCCCCAAGAATGTAAATTGTTGAGTAAATTTATTTAATATTTAAAAAACTTTTAATATTCAAATTTTTCACCCTTTTTGTTTTCAAGTTCACATGGTTATTGCTTCTTTTTTATGATTTTTAAAAAAAATCTTATTGTTTGTTCTGAATAAATCTGGTTCACTATAAGATCAGGATATCATAAAACAAAATAACTAAATTATTTAACATCAAAACAATTAAAATATGCTTCTTTTTTCTTTTTCTTTTTTTATTCTTTTCTACCAAGCACTTGGCTCTATGATCCCGATTTGCAATAGTAATAACTGTTAACACTGGCATTCTTTTTTCTACTTTAAACTTTGGGTTTACCAAAATATGGGGTAAATTTTTATCCCTGAATATCGTATTTTTTAATGTAGACTAATAATTAATAACTTAGTGTTATATTACATTTATAGAGTGAAATGTTATTAAGTTAAATTTAAAGTTTTTGAAAATAACAAATACTTGTTATTTTCTTATTTTTGTTTTGCTTTCTAATTTGTTTAACAAATAAACTGCTTGTTGTTTTTTTTATTCAACACTTCTTCATGTATTTCAATAACACAAAAATGTTTATTGATTGTTTTATTAATTTTAGCAAGAAACAGAACGTATTTCTGCAAATTTACAAAAAACTCAAGCAGTAGAAGCGGATAGTACTGAACCAGAATCTAAACCACCAAAACAAAAGAGTAAGCAACCTGTTTATAAAGAGGTACTTTAAAACACTTTGTTTTTGTTTTTATATATTTTTAAAAATATTTTTAGAAAAAAATTTACAGCCATCATAATTTGTCCTACCTTTAGTTATGTTCTGTGAGGATTCTGATTTCAAAAAAGTTTGCATTTTGATTGGTTTGCAGTTTGTCATTCTCATTTTTTCTAGTACCAAGAAATGAATGCTTTGTTTATGACAGCATGTTTTATCGTCTGAACTTTTTTAAAAACAAAAAAAAAAGTTTCCAAGATTCCACATCATTAACTTTGCTGAAATTGCATTTTTTTAATAAGATGTAGTAATAGATGCCATCCTAAAGCAATACAATGATAATTGTCTGATCAAAAAAAAGTTCAATTTAAATTTTCTCTTAGTGTAAAAATAACTAATTTAATCAAAAGTAAATAGTAAGTTATAATAATAATAAGTTGTAATAATAATAATGATATATATATATATATATATATATATATATATATATATATATATATATATATATATATATATACAAACACACACGCACAAACACACAGAGTTGAACTTGTGCAATTCGAATGCTTAAGGGGTCTTAAAATATGTTTTCGAATCTTATGATATACTCTGAAGGGACTAAAGTATTACTTTGACTTTTAGGAGTTCAAGTTACAAGATTTCCACTGTGATAATATATATAGAGAGACGCACATACGCACACACGTGTATTATTGAGAAAATAAATGAGGAAGATGTTAAGAAAAGAAGTGTACGAAAATATTTGATAGTTGTAGTGCGTGCCACCATCAATAATCCTGCATTATAATGCAGCTAAGGCTGGAAGCAACTTAAGTTACAAAAAAATAATTGGTAAACATCATAATAACATAAAACAAGATCTTAAAAAGCTCATTTAAAAAAAATCAAACTCAATAAATTGCAAGTTAATCAAATAAACTAAACAAAAAGAGGATTTGTAAGCTCAGAAAATCATAAGATTAAAAATGATAGATAAATAGTATCTTTTTGAGATTATATGACCTCCTGGCATATGACTGAATTAGTGCTGCAGAAAAAACAGAGAAACCATGAAAAATGTGAAAATAAGTTCTCACTGATAAAGTTTTGTCTTTTTTTGGTATTGCGAAAATATTAAATTTAAAGAGTATAAGGAGATTTTTTGATATAAAACATTCATTCATTCAGTCACATGTCAAAATAAGTAATAGTTTCATATTTACTCTTCAAAAATTTTTATAAAGGATGTTGTGGTCTTGTTAATTCACAGTGGTAACTGATAAAACTTAACAGTAATTATACTTGTGTGATCTTGATATATAAGAAACATTATAGGAAAGCGCTCGTATACAATAAACACTGGTAATATCTTCTTGAAATTAAGCATATGGTGATAAGTCTCTCTAAGAGCAACAAAATCCAAAAAACTCATTACAACCATATTTAGAGCCTTATAGTTTAGTTTCATACACTCACTAGATGCAGAAAAAGTTAAATAGCTAATAATAAAATGGCTTGAGAAAGGATTCATGTGTGAAGTCAAGAATCTCTAGTAATTTAAATTTACTGAAAACAATCAAACACTAGTTTTAACACAGAAAGGGCAATATGGTTAATATCTGGTTGCCCTTAATGTCTAATTTCTTTTCACAACAACTTCTAAGTTTTTACTATAGTAACCTAGCTTTGACTTCAAAAAGAAAATCTTTTTATATAACTAATTCAAAAAAATATGTATTAAAAAATGATGATCCAAATTTTAAACTATGAACTATGGACGAACAGGAACTATGAAGAATCTTACTAAACAAAATATCAATTATATGAACAGTGCTAAATATCAAATGTCTGCAGTCATGCAAAAAATTACAAAAACTTGAAAACAATGAAGTTTCATTAGAAAGTGCATCATTAGAAAACCAGCCCAAATATGAAAACAGTATTACATACAGAGACAAAAAAGAGGTTTGTAAAGTTGAAAAATGGAATCTGAAGTAAGATTATGTTGAACAAAAAAAAAGCAACCATAGCGGATGCTAACTTTGTGATTATTGTATATATTTTTATAATTGTATATATTGTGATAATTGTATATATGGTTTCCATGAGAGGTCAGTAGTGAATGATAATCCAAGAAGCCATAAAAAATAGGACTCAGTGTGAGGGTTGCCATCCGTTAATATAGGAATGTTGACAGTATTGCTTTAGTTGTTTGCAGTAAATAACTGGATTTTATTTGAGTTAAAATTCTCAAGCCACTGCAAGCACCAAGCTAAAAAAGTGATTAAAAAAAAAAGTCTTTTTGTCAAGACAAGTATAAATTAAGTCGTCAGCAAATAGAGTTGTTTTTAGATGTAAGTTAGTCAGGAAGATCATTAATGTAGATAAGAAATAACACAGGACCAAGAATAGAACCTTGAGGTACTCCAGAAGTTACTAAAATTGAAGAAGAGTGTTGGCCTTCTTGGATGACTTAGGGATGAATAAAGCAATTAGAAAGAAATGGTTTGATAATCTCAAAAACCTTCCCTTATATACGATATAAAGTAAGCTTAAGCAAAAGCAAAAGACCAGCATGCCAAACTTTTAAAGTTTTTGATATATCAAGAGCATTGATTTAAATTGCACAATAATGCATAATAGAATCTTTCAGTCACAGTAGTTAGCAAGTTAGCTATAGAAGAGAAGATTGAAAACTGTTTTGATTATCTGGCAGTAAGTTATTTTACTCAAGATGGGAAGGTGGAATCTTAGAAATTTGGTGATCAAAGACTCAAAGACCTTGCTAATACTAGAGAGAATACTTTTCAAAAGTATAGTTGAAGGAGTCAGAATGATCTCTAGAGTTTTTAAAATTTAGAACCACAGGTGCCATTTTCCAGCATGTAGGAAAACAAGATTCAGTCAAGCAGTTATTATATAATTTAGAGAGAATTAAGGAAAGCTCTGGAGAACACTTTTGTTAGACTGACTGTGTTGTCTGGAACCGTAGAAGAGTTTAATAGAGAAGTAACTTTAACAATGAAAGCTAGAGTGATTTGGATGTCTAACAATGAGTTATCTTGTTTATCTGGAATAGCCATTAGAACCTAGAGTCGAATTAGAAGTAAAGTTATTTGCGAAGAGTCCAGCTTTATCCTTGGAAGAGGTAATAAGATCAGACCCATGAGTTAGAGATGTTCACTGTTTGAGATTTAGCTAGGGAACTTTTCTTAATTACATTGTTAAAGATTTTCCAAAAGTTTTCTAGAGCCCAACTTCTGAGATAGGATACAAGATTTAGTAAACAGGAAATAATGAAGCTTAGTATCAGACAGCACCTTTTAACATTGATATTAACTAAACTATAAAATAGAAAACAATGTTTTGTCATATGACTCTTATGCTATTTTTTTGGCAATGTGTGTGCTTTAATACTCCAATATTATCCAGGTATTGATAGATTTAGCTTCTGTGAGATCTTCTGTTAAATGAAAAAAAGTTGAATATTTTAGTTATTTTTATTATTTGGATTTGGGAAATTTAAGTTTTTATACAATTATTTTTTGATATATTGCAATTCCTTTTCCTTAATTTTTTTCTTTTTTTTTTTTCCTTTTCTTTTTTTTTGTGTGACTGTTTAACTGGGCAGCTTTTTTTTATCCATTTTTAGCATAGTTGTAATATTATATTATCAAAAATAATTAGTTTTGACCAATAGAGTTTGATTTTTAAAAATTTATAAAAATTCATAATTTTGTTTTAGTTTTTATGTGATAATAAATCAATATATATTTATACATTGATATATATATATATATATATATATATATATATATATATATATATATATATATATATATATATATATATATTTACATTGATAGATACATAAAACGTTTTATTTTAAATTTTTAAAACTTGCCAACTTGTTTCTCAGTAAACAATCTTATAGTGCTGTGTTCAATTGTTCCATGTTTCACTTATTTTCTAGAGCAACCAACATGATTTAAATTTGTGTTTTGAAGGGAGAGTTATGGTTATGATTGTAAATATAAGAAATTTTTAATTTTAATTGAAGAGAAAAAGAATTAATAAAAAAAAATTTGAAAAATAAATTTTTCAAATTTTTTTATTTACTTGTTCAAAAATTTTCAAGTTTGTTTTTATTGTTTTTAAAACTGAAAATAAAAAAATCAAATATATTTTTAATTTTAAGGCTTTAACAATTGGTGTTGTACCTCCTTCAGAGTACGGAACACCAGCTATGAAAGATCAGCGAGAAATTCGCAAATCATTAACTGGTTACATGTCTTCTCCCGCCTGTACCCCAGTATGTAGGGATAAAGCTGGTTGGTATGGGGAGCATGAAAAACATGTTGAAATTGCTAAAACATCAAGTGCATGCGTCCTACTTATTGGAGATTCAATTATTCAGGGGCTTGCGCGGTATCCAAAAATATGGAACAAGTACTTTTCACCATTAAAATCTTTAAACTTTGGCTTAGGTGGCGATAGAACACAGCATGTATTATGGCGAGTTGAAAATGGGGAAATCCCTTTAAATGCTCAGACAATTGTTATTCATGTTGGTACTAATAACACTGATAGAGATAGTCCTAAAGATATTGCTAATGGCATTGGATCTATTGCTATGATGTTTCAAGAAGCAAAGCCTAATGCTAAAATTATTTTAGCAGGACTTTTGCCACGAGATTTGCAACCATCTTTTAAAAGAGAGCAAACAGCAAAAGTAAACAAATATCTAAAAAAACTTTGTAAAAGTGGTCATATAAGAAATTTTTACTATTTAAAGCCTGATGCAGATTGGGTTCTATCTGATGGTACTTTAAACACAAAGTACTATTTTCATGATCATTTACATTTAGTTGAAGAGGGTGATGAGAAGTTTGGTAAAGCTATTTTTGATATAATAACAAAAATTTATGGAGGAGTTAAAATTGAAATGTCCTCTGATTCTGAACTCAGTGATGACTATGCTAGTGGTAAAAATTTCAAAATCACTAAACAGGTTGGTCATCCCCGAAGTGTTTCTCCAGGATATCGAAGACGTTCAATTTCAAGATCTCCGAGAAGGTACTCTAGATCACCAAAGAATTCACGAACAAGATCACGATCTCGTTCACCAAGGCGTCGATCTCGTTCCCCAAGAAGAAGGTTTTCTCATCACAGTTCTTATGGGCGTAATAGACGTCGATCTCGTTCTCGTTCTTATTCCAGATCACCAATCAGAAGGTAATTTTTGTTTTTATAAATTGTAGTTTTTGTTTTAGTTTTAGCTTGTCTAAGAAAATGTGTTTTATATTTTTGTGGACAAAACATTTTTCTTGTAAATAATTTCATTCAAACTACTAATAATCTTTTAGGCCATACAATTTTAAGTTATAAATGTTTATTGATTATATTGTTTTGTTTGCAGTTGTTAGAATTTGTTTTGTTCATACAGGGTTCCCACTCCTCTTTGAAAACTTAAAATATCCTTTAAAAAAATATATCCTCAAAAGTCCTTAAATAACCTTAAAAAAAGTTAAAATTTGTCTGCTCTCCTTAATTTCTCCGTATTTTAATTTTTTTAATCATTGAGGAGATTTTATTAAAGTGAATAGATTATACTGATTAATTATAAAGAAAATAAATATTTCTTTGATAGTTTGCAAACCTATATTTCTAGTGTGTGTATATATATATATCAGGGTGTTAGCCAGCCTAATGGCGCCGCGTATAATGCGGTTTCCTAATTGGTTTAAAATTCCCAAAGGTTTTTGATTTTTTACTGAGACTGATTTTTTTTTTTTTTTACCATGATCTTAAATCATGGTAAAAAAAAAAAGTCAGTCTCAGATTTAAATTGTTGCGCTAGACGAGTAAAAAACGCAATTGTTACGCGCGACAAGGAAATGAATTAAGTTAATCAATAAGGAATTAAGATCGATTCTTTAAAGTGAAAAAAAAAGTGTCGTCATTAACAAGCAAGATCATTCATTCAAAAGTTGAAAAAAAAATGTTTTTAATTTTTAATTGACGTCAGTTATTCTCCAGTTAAAATTGTTCAATACGTTTAATAAATTATTTTATTAATTTATTTTTGTTATTCTAAAACTCTTTTTTACATTCTTGCTTTTTATCTTAAGTTAGGAAAGGCACAAATAAATTTGCATATTATTAAACATTATAATATAAAATAAGTTAATAACGTTTTTATATTAAAAGATTTATTAATAATTTAGGTAAAATAAGTTAGCTGGGAAAGTAAACCGAAAACAAACAAAAAAATCAAAAATAAAACTTGCAATGAAACGTATTATATATGTTATATTTGCATAAAACATAAAAGAAGATAATTAAATAATATTATAATATTATTAATTATTAACCAATGTTTACAACAATTACAATAATTAATTTTTTAAATCCAATTCAAAATTTACATAGATATTTAATGTATATTTGTAAATTGAAAAAAATCGATCTGCCCCTTAAATGTCTTTGTTACTTACTCGGTGTAGTTAAGGCAATTTAAAATACTATAACGTCTGTATGATATTTTGTTGACTACTACATATTTCCGTTAAATGATCAGGTCTGTGAATCATGAAAAGACAGAAAAAATAAGATGATAAATTTTGCGGTATCATAAAATATAAATATTTGAAGCGAAAAAACCCAGATTGTATTTTTTTTTTCTAAATCTTCTTAAAATCCTAATTCGCTTGTCCAAATTCGTTTAAGATTTTAAATAAATATGATAAAATGAACATCATAGATTAAAAACTTTCAACGTTTATTGGCGCTTTTTCTTGATTGCAAGTTCTTTTTTGGTCGGAATTCTTGTATTTTTTGTAAAAATTGATAGAAATTGTATTTTGACAACTATATAAAGCTAATAGGTCAGAAACGATTAGAACTAGGATCTATAGTAAATTAAGGCACTTTTTCAAAAGATTTTAACTAAATTCATGTTAACGCCGATGAGGGAAAGTGATCTAAAGGCTTCAAAATGGTATTCTTTGTATTCACAATTAGGGGTAGTAAAAAGGATTAGAAAATTATATAGCTTTTGTTTGGACATAATACGCTTATAAAATTTTTCATATATTAAAAAAACCTGAAGCGAAAAAAAGTATAACATCTAAAGCTTTTGTTTGGACATAATCCCCTTATAAAATCATGCTAAATTCAAATAAACAAATTCAAATATTTTTTAAATCGCCTTAACTACACCGAGTATTTAAATAAAAGTAGCATTATATATGATGGAAATTAGCGAGCCAACCAATTTTTCAATAAAAGGTTATTAAAATTTCAGAAACTTTAATTTAACTTTCATTTAAAAGCTATCGATTTAAATAAGTTTTTTACTATTTGAATTTATCTTATGATAAAAATTGTAATATAAAATATGATGAACAATAATACAATTACCTATGTAAGAAAGTTAAAAAAAATTTTTAACTATTTTAAAATTTTTCATTTTAAAATACTAAGTATTTTAAATCTGATATATTCAAAATCTTTCCATATGATTAGGGTTGTCAAATGTTTGGATTTTACAAAAATTACAATTTTACGGATTTTACAAACCTGTAATAATTTTTTTTTAGTGTTTTCCTTCGTAAAAGCGGTAAAATTCTGGCATTCCTAAGTATAATGTATAGTTTTTTTTATCGACTGTCGTTAAAAAGTTGTTTTAGCAAGTTAAAAAATTACAAGAGGTCTTGGAAATCGTCAAAAATGTTTTGTTAAAAATTAAATAATATTTAGCATTTTTTTTACATTTATAATTTAAAAATGAAAATAAAAATAAAAGAAGACAATATATGTAACTAATCGTTTAAACCTTTTAAAACTGTATTTTAAAACAATTTACGCAATTAAAATAGATCAAAGTTTCAATAAATAAATTTATTAATTCATTCATTAAAACTGCAAACAATTTGTTCTAGTTTTTCTCAACAATATTAAACAAAGGAGAGAAGCAATTTAAAAATGAAAACTGACGAAAATTGCTCAAAATGAAACAAGTTGAATAATTATAATTAAACATTTATAAAATATAAAAATGTTCCTGAAAAATAAAACAGAAAAATATTCCTCTGAATAACCCAGCAAAAATAGAAAGTTTTTATTGAAACTTAATTGTATCTAAAAAATTGTATCTATTTTTTTAAATGTCAGAATGTAATGACCTTTTTTTTTTTTTTAGCCGCACCTAAATTCCCAATTTCGCTAAAACACTGTATGAGTTTTTTTTCTGGCCAACACCCTGTATATATGTATATATATATATATATATATATATATATATATATATATATATATATATATATATATATATATATATATAGTAATATATGAATTTATAATAATTTTTCTGTTTATATTTAAAATTTATTAAAAAAAAAGATTCCGTTCTTAATGTAATTGTTTTCTCCTTAATTATCCTTACTTTTTCTTTCAAAAAATTGTCGTTCGCAACCAAATCTCCTTAAATATTAGAAAAATATCTCCTTAAAATCCTTACTTTCAGCCTCAGTTTTAATAGTGGGAACCCTGTCATAGTTATCTGTCAATCAACATGCTAATAATTTAGAATATAAATTTGTTATAAACAGTTGTTTTGTTATTGTTTGCGATTTGATTAAACAATGCTTGTCATAATTTAATAGGATTATTTTCTAATGTAAATGTTATTAATATTGATAGAAATAAAGGAAGACAATCAAGTCGCTCACCTGATGTTCGCCAATCAACATCAGTAAATACAAATACTAAAGATCAAGTAAAAAGTGTGTCTCCTAAGGTATTTATAAAGTTTCTTTATAATTACAAATATCAAAAAAATAATTCTAATGCATTTTATTGCGTTTTAAATATCATAATCTTTTAGACCTCGTCAGATGAAGAACTTGTTAAGATCCAGCCTGCTGACGAAGGATTGATGAAAGAAGTTGACGAAATCCTTTTAAAGAGTGAAACGTCTCCTGTCCAGTATCAAAAGTCAGGTAAAACACAAAATCGAACATACAGGCGTCAACAATCTGAATCTGATGTTGATAATGCTGACACTAGACCAGTTAAACCTGAAATAAAGACAGGGTCAAGATCTCCTATAAACAAAAAGCGTTCTCGTTACTTATCTCCTCAAAAAGAAAAGTTTGCCAGAAGAGATTCTCCAAGGCGATTTAGAACAAGGCGTTCAATTTCTCCTCAACAAAAGTCACCTTTGCGCTCTAAAAGATCAAAAACATTTTCTCGCTCTCCCCCCAAAAAATTTCGGCGTCAAAGATCCCCTATTTCTTCTAACCGTCACAGTCTCAGTCGATCTCAATCCCCAGTCCAAAAAGCAGCCATTCAAAGTAATAGATCATCAGTAGTTCTCTCTAGAAAACAAAGAAATCATAGTAGCTCTGAAGAATCTTTATCTGAAGAACATCTTTATGCAGCCCATATTAAAGAAAAGGAAATGGCTGAACGGTTACGTAAAAAACATAGTGAACGAAAGCGCCAGCAACGTAGTCTTTCTGCATCTAGTGAGAAAGCAGATTCTCATGATTTGCGTCGCAAGAAAATGCTTGAAGCAGCTGCAAAGCGAATGGCCGAAAAATCAGATTCGGATAATGAATCTAAGGAATCAAATCTAAAAAATTTAAAAAGAGTAGAAGTTAAAAAAAAGTCTGTTAGCGAATCTTCAAGTGAAGAAAAAGTTACTTCAAGTAAAGTTCGTAAATCCAATGCTTCTGATGTTGAATTTGAAAGTAAAGGAAAATTGTTGAGAAATCAAAAAGTTAAAGAAAAAACTAAATCTCGTTCATCTTCAAAAGAAAATCTAGAGAGAAATGAAAGCTCATCTAGTGATCAGGAATCAAGACTTGAACAGATAAAAAATAAAATAAAGCATAGAAAAGAGTCGTCAATAGAACATTTAAAAGTTCGAGAAAGATCTTCTAATGAAGTTAATAAAAGACAATTAAATATTACTCGTGAAATAGAGGCTGATTCAGATACAAATAATTCGAACAGTGAAAGTTCAGAAGATTCTGAAGATGAAGTTGATCAACGCAAGGTTATTCTTCGACAAAAGAGCTCATCTTCTTCAAGGTTTTTGTTTTGTTTTTTTTTTAAAAATGCTTATATCATTAATGTTCTGAAAAAAAATTTAAAAAATGTTTTTTTATTTTTCTAAATATTATTATAATTTATTATCATTGAAAGATATATTTATAAATTTATATATTTATAAAAATAAAAAAAGGTTTTTTTATTTGTAAGTTTAATTAAATCATTATTTATTTTTTTTATTTTTTCTTAACCACCTATTGTAAATATTTTTACAAGGTAAATCATTTTGGAATGTTTTCTTCTAGAGTTTGCTTGAAAATGTTTCTCTTTTTTTTTTACGTTCCACCAATCTAATGAGTACTTCAATGTTTTCTGTTTAACTTTTGGGATTTTATCCCCCACCACCACAAAATGTGTTCTATTTTTTCATTGCTTATCTTTTCAAAGTGTAGTCCACTAATATGGAACACCTGCTGGACATCATCTACAAAAGATTGTTTTACTGTGGGATTGCTAAGCTGAGATTCAATAATATCATTCGTCGATTTGTTACCCAAAAGACCAATAAATAAGTTCAGTTTATTCTGGTGAATGCACTTTGATATGCCCGGAACTTTAAATAACGAGTGGTAATAATTTTTGCAATGTAAGGTTGAAAAGCAATTTTAATGCGCTCCTTCTAATTCTGTCTAAGTTTTGCATTGTTATGTCATTGGTTTTACAAATTTCCAGACTGTGAGTTAATGTTGGTACTACCGAGGTTTGATATAATTGTGTGATTTTGAATGAGCAAAACTGATTTCAGATTGAACAAGAGTTTGGATAGCTGCCCGAAAATAAGATATTTTTTCAGCAATGTTTACCTGATCAATTGAGGTAAATGTAGAGTGCTCTGTATCCCATGTAAACCCCAAGTGTATTGTGTAAATTTATTCGATTACCATCGAGAGATATTGTGCAGTTAACTGTCTTTTACCTGTCAGGAGGAACTCTGTTTTATCAGGGTTTAGTTTTATGCAATTTGAATTGCAGTATACATTACAAGTTTTTACTAATTTTTCCAGACCAGATAAAGTTGAGCTTAAAAATATAATATCATCAGCATACGCTACCACACCTGTGAAGTTATCATATATAGGTGTACCTTCATTACTTTCATTTTTAATGGTTTCGAGAAGGTCCTGGGTATAAATATTATAAAGGTGTGGTGATAGTATTGAACCTTCTCTTACTCCTTGTTTAAGATAAAACTTATTTGATTTGCAACTATGGTATGAGACAGTTGCACTGCTATAGTATAATGAAAAGATTGTCCTAACTATATGTAAAGGTAGTTTTTTACAGAAGTACAATTTATTGAAAAGAATTTTCCAGTTACAGCTATCAAAAGCTTTTTCTGCATCGAAGAAGCATAAATAATCAGGTGAATTTTTACTATTGTAATCTTTATTAGTTTCACAAATTACATATTCTGCATGCAGAATTGAAGAGCTTTATTGTGGAAATTTTAGCGGGTGAGTGTTCTTGATCTCCGGATATATTATTAAAATCAGATATTCTAGAACTTTTGTAAAAATTGGTATTATACCAATACCTCAGTAGTTAAGTTAATCAAAGACTTTTTGTATGATTTAACTAGTGGTATAATAGATGAAGACATTGATTTCGAAGTCCATCCACATTTGATTGAGAAATTAAAGAAATTAATTACCCACTGCATCAATGCGTCACAATTTGCGTGTTTCAAATGTTCAGCTGAGATACCAAATGAGTCACTAGACTTGTTTGATTTTAAGGCAGAAATAGCTGCTTTAATATTTTGTTTGGTTATTATTACATTATCATACTTTGTGCACTGTGATATTTTTCGGGTTATATTGCTTTGAGTTATTCGAGGAGTGTTTAATAATTTTTCAAACATATTTCCAAGTTCTGTGGTGATAGTTTTATTATCGTTTTTATTGTTTATTGTGAATAATTGCGGGTTTGTATTTTTTTGAGTACTTCTAAAAGCATTTCATAAGTTTTTTGGTTTGATATTTTTTAGCTTTTCAATTACAACGTATTGCTTGTAGAGTTAAATTGTTTTGAGCTAATTTAATGACTTTCCAGAAGTTTTTTAGAGCCATTTTATACATATTTTAAGTTATAGAATTAGAATCTTTTGGAAACCCGGTATCTTTCCATTTTTGAAAATGATATGACAGAATCTCTTTATTTCGGCTTAAATCGGGAGTCCACCAGGGTTTGGTATAAATAGTTTGTTTTTTCTGGTTGCGGTATTTGGAATGAGCTGCAGTTGCCTATTGATAATAATTTTATAAATTTGGTTTAGGTCTTTTTCATAACTATCAGTTGTAAGGTTCAGGTTATTAAAACTAGCATTTAGGTGGTCTTAATATGAGTTTATAAAACTGTTGTTACTTCAGACATAACTTGAAATATAACTTTTTTCTCCTGTTATCTTGTTAATATTTTCTGGTATGATTTTTGGTTAATTTTATTGAAAATATATGGTCATCTTTAGATAATTATAGATAATTATAAGTATGTAGATAATTATAATATTCTGAAAAAAGTATTTTCGCACAAAGAATGCATTTCCGCCAAATGGTCGGCTTTGTGTGTGTTTATTTTCTTAGTGAAAATAGAGTGAGAATTTTTATATATATTTGTTATTAATGAGTATTCAAGTTTCGATAGCCAATGCTCGCATACCAAAGTTTTGTCATAAGTATTTATAATAGAAAGTATTTATAATAGAATAGAATAGAATTTGTATATTCAAAATTTGACTTGTATATTCAAAATTTGACTTGAGTCCATTACAATTGTGCAAAGTGCACAAATTGAATGTTGTTGGAAGTTTTTCTTCCTTTAAATTTAACTCTTTTTTTCCCATTATGATTTATAATTAGACTGTCGCATGAATTCTCTAGAGTGATGTAAGAATTGTGGCAACTGTTTTTCGATATTTTGATGTTGTTTGAGTGTTTCTCTATGCATTCTAAACAGTTTAATAATAATTTTATTATCCCATACATCAGGTTTAAGTACCATTTCTTTGTTGCTCTTTTTGATTTTCACTTTAAAGGATGTATATGTTTTCTCTGTTAAGCTTGATTTCTAAAGGTTTAGTACCTATTTATTCATTCATGTAGTTTGATAAATCTTCTTCGGATATGGAGTTACAAACTCCGCCTACAATTATGTAAGCCTCTTGAATAATTCATTGCTCTGCAATCGAGCTTCTGTTGTTAACATTTTTATCTCTGAAAACGGGTTCTATCCTCTGCTTATCTATTTGGCTTTTTTTAACTTTATTATTTTTTCCTATCACTTTGAAATCTTGAAAGTCTGTTGTGAAGTCATTTTCTTTCGGCAGTTTATTCTTTTGCATTTTAATCATAGTAGCGTAGGGGTTTTATTTTTATTTATATTTGAAGCTTGATTTTTTGTTTTAACACTTGAGCATGCTTTACCACAATATTGTTTAAACTGAAAAATTCTTTTCATTTTGAACATGATAATCAAAATTTATATTTGGAACTTGATTAGGTAGGAAAATACTCCAATTCAATTCCAAAGTTTTTTGTTTTAAGGTCTTGAATAAGATTGATTTGAAGATTTTCTCTCTCAAAAAACTGAGTTCCTCTTTTATATCTTTGTTTTCCATTTGAATTGCTTTCAAAACAATTACCAATTCTTTTAATGCAGAAACAAGAAATTTATTACTAAGCAGAGTTTCATCATTTTTTGTTGATATGATTGCTTTCTCTATTTCTTTGTGTAATTGTTTTTCGCATAACGATATTGAGAACAAATAGATATCTTCTATACATAATGCTTTTTTGTATCTTTTACGGAGATTTTTATCAACAGGATTTTGATAGTCTATATTTATCTTGATTTCATCGAATCGCTCAGTATCTAATATGTCAAGAACTTCAGCAAATAGACGTTCACAAAGATTTCAAACTAAGTTTTCTGGAACTAAGATCATATTTTGAGCCATTAGATCTTTTGGGTGAGAACAGATTTCTTCCATGTTTTTCAAATAACTATCTTCAAATGCATTAATGTTGGATTTTAAATACGAAAATATCTCACTGAGTGATTTTGGCGCCATATTATTATTGTAAAAGAAATCTTTTTTTCAATCACTTTATTGATAAATAACCATATTTTAAATATTATAATATTTTTTTCTCTTTTTAAAAAGAAAACACGCCTTGCTCGTAGCTCTTATTGCGCATTATTTGCACATCTTTTTTTGCGCATTATTTGCACATCTTTTTTTGCATTTTTTGCACATATCTATATCTACACATTTATATCTTGAGTCTTTTATGAATTTTATGTTTGTAACATACCACACACCTTCTTTGAGCATTAATCTTTTATTATCATTTTCAGTAATCATTCATAGAATATGTCTTTTCATTATTGATTCATCAAATGTACAATTTTTTATCTTTTCGTGAGTAAATATTTACTTTTTGATAATTGTTATATTTATATTATTGAAATAAACAAAATTATCAGGAAAAAAATTTAATTCAATTCGATTTATTAATACCAATATGCAAAGTAATAAAATTTTAAATAATTGTTAAATATTTAAAGTTCAATGTAAATTTTGAATATCGATTCATGTTTTTAGCTCTCCAAAAGTAGTGGGGAAAAAAAACGAAAAAGTTGAAAGTGAGCCAGAAGTTAATTATGAAATTGAAAGAAACTTTCAAAGGAACATCGATAAAGATGAATCTGATGAAGATGATAGTGAAGAAGAAGTATGAAATAATTGCAGTACTTAACTATATGTATATTAATTCATATAAGTTTGT
Source organism: Hydra vulgaris (assembly GCF_038396675.1). Classification (NCBI taxonomy): domain Eukaryota; kingdom Metazoa; phylum Cnidaria; class Hydrozoa; order Anthoathecata; family Hydridae; genus Hydra; species Hydra vulgaris. Next base: position 67,173,270 of record NC_088922.1, on the reverse strand, counting down.
ATGGTTACCTTTACATTTTAAAAATTTTCAGGAGAGCGCCTCAGAACATGAACGTCATCGTCATAAAGCTCGAAAGAGTAAGAGGAAATCTCAAAGTAGTCGACGTAAATCCAAAAAGAAGAAGCGAAAGTCTACAACCGATGAGGTTAGCAGCTAAGATTTCACTAAATCATTTTATGTTTCATATTATAAAATAATTATACTATAAAACAGTATATTAATAAAGTGATATGTTTAAAAAGTATATTATGTAGTGAAGAACACTTTGAAAGTGTTCTTCACTACATCATGTTAATAATTTTTATGATATAAAAATTTTGTTATTATTTAATTAGCAATTTATATGTGTAGATATTTATCATAAATATGTAGATACATACATATGTAGATATATATCATAAATATCGCGTATATAAAGTGTAAGGAATGTCTTTTATAAAATCCATTAATGCACATTTTATATTTTTAATGCATATATTTGTAGTATATGTTAGTTGTAATGGTTCAGTTTAAACTTTGCTTTTATTATTATTTAGAAATTATTTTAAATAATTATAATTTAATAGTTTCAAATTTTTAATTAAAACTTTTTTTTTTCATACAAAAATAACTTAAAAATTAATGAATTCGAATTCCTTTTAAAATAATAATTTTAAATAATATCAATTTTAAAAATAACATGATTTTTAAAATAACGTTCATATTACCTGCTAATGTTAAAAGTAAATAACTCTCGCGCGCACAGATTTTTATTCACTTAAAAAAATAATTTTGATAACTTCCAAGTAATTTTATGTTAATTTTTTTTTTTAAGATCAAAACATTTTTTTAAAATAATTAAAACCATTTTTAAACTTTTATTTTTATTAGCCAGGTTGTAGTTGACATTGGCGGTGAAAATGTGCTTTAACCATCCAAAGTTAAAATTTATAAAATTTTAAGGCGCAATCAAAGAGTGCTCTCTAATCATTTTTTTTTTCTTGTTACCTCCAATACTACCTCTTAAATTTCTTCCTCTCCTTTCTTTTCTCCTAAATTTTAAAATGTTTCTCTTGAATTTTAAAAAATCACATTGATGCAGGGATGTGGAATCTCAAGTGGACCCCAGCTTTAATTTCTATTTTTTCGTGGTCTCTGGTGTCCGGGAGCACTAGAAGTATACTTATGATTTGCAATAAGGAAAAATCTATTATTTTTAGTCCGGTATCCTTGCTGCTCAAAATTTGCAAAAAACTGCAGGTTCAAAATTTTATTGTTCCATTAATTTTTCCCCAAAAGTAGTTCTTAAGCCTTTTTACATTTTTGGTGTTCCTGGATACCAAAAACCTGAACAAAATCATATTTTGTGACTTTCAAATCCAGTCCATTTTGTGGCTTTGCATCCCTGCATCAATAACAAGCCTTTTCAGGAACCGCGTGCCTTGTTCTCACCCCTTGTTCATCAATGTTTTAAGTAAATTTTTAGACACACTGACCACGGTAGTACACATCTTTTAACTTTTTTTTTTTTTTTTATTCACCTCCCCAAGGTCAAGAAGGCCACTACAGATGAGGAGGCTACTTGTGGTTTTAACCCTCTGTCAACTCTATAACCCTGAAACACAAACCTTGATGAACAAGGACGTTGCATGGAGAAACAAGTTGAGTGCGTTACTACCAGGGATGTAGTGGGGATCAAACTGGGAATCTCTCGCTTATGAAGCAAGCGCTCTACCACTACACCACTACCACACTTTTATAGTGTTTCATTAATTTTCGGCAAAAAGTTAACTAATCTACTGTGAATAAAATACCAATACTAAAAAAATAAAAAATTGTAACGAAATATTAAATTTTAATAAAAATAACTAAAAAAAAATTGATAGTTTAAAAAAAAGCTTTTTTATACAACTTTTGTATTTTTTTTTATGTGGTTGTTGTTTTTAGCTACCAAATTTAATACAAGTTAAGGAAAAAATGTATTTTATAACATAATTTAACTACTATGAAAAGTTTTGATATGTAGTTTATTCACAATTTTTATCAGTCCGGATAACTAAGAAGCTAATTTGCTATGTACGCTAAAACTATGAGAAACTTTGTTAATTTTTTTTCTTATGTTTATTTGTTTTCATATCTTTCCGCTTTTAAAAATTTTTTTGCTTTACTTGACGTTTTTTCTCAATACTTATATAGTAGGAAAATAGGTAAATAAATTGCTATTCATTTGTAAAATATATTACTTGAATAATAAATTTTGTAGTGACAAAAGAAATTAAATAAAAGAATAGCATGGTTTCTTTTATATATGTATATACAACATTTAATGACTGTCTGGTATTGTTTCCTTTATATTGCCCTAATTTATAAAATTATATTTTAAAACTTAAAAAAAAAGTTTTAAATAAATCTAAAAAAAATTTTCAAAAAGTTAAGTAAATTAACAATGTACTAACCTACAAGCTTTTGGAGCACATTGTTTATAACAATAGTTTATCAGGAAATAAACTATTGGGTTTAAATGTACAGTTTTGAGAATCCAATAAAAGTGCAGACTATTTTAATGGGAGTAGTGAAAACGACCAAATATTTTATATTTGAATACGGTAAAATTGCCTGAGCTCAGTCACTTAAGCTTTGAACATTTATTTATCACACATAAATAAAAAAATATTAATTTTTTTTCTTGAAACATACAGAAAATTATTTTAATAATTGAAATTGTAAAAATGAAAAATAAAAACTTGTACTCAATATTTAGTTTAAAATGAAAACATCTACTTTGACTGAACTTTCAATACCATCTCATAAGTTTGGCCGCTATATAAATACTAATAACGTATCACAAACTTTACGTCACAAATAATGAAAAGTAATTTTTAAATGTTGTTTTATTGTTAAGTTATGATTCAGGTAATACCAGTAACTAAGGTAATTCAGGTAATACCAGTAACTAAGGAAGGCATCACCCTGGGCCCAAAAAAATAAGTCTTTTGGGGCACTAAAGAAAACAGAAAGGAGTACATAAAAATAGGCCTTTTTAAATATAAGTAGTAGTATTTTTAATTTTTATTGTAGTTAGTCAACTATTTTATTACTTTGGCCATTATCACATTTGCTATGCCACTGGTTAATAAAATTGAAAATATATTTTACAATTAAATTAAAAAGATTTTTTCAATTAATAAAAAAACACCAAATTGCTTTAAATGAGGTTTGTATGTTTATTGGCAATTCTTGCATGTATTATGACCATAGTAGAACATCAAGATTTGCACAACCAATCGTCGCAGGATTTGCAATGCATACATAATTGTCTTTGAGCTGTAATTTCATCTCCATAAAAATGTCACAAGCTTGATATTTTTTAGAACTCAAAGAACCGTCAGTTAATTTTGAAATTATGAACAAATTTTTTATCAAATAAAATACCATGATGTGTATCCATTATAAAAATGTCAAAATTTACTGTTAAATTTACAGGTAAAGTTACCGGTAAATTTTACATTTGCAACACTTATCTACATTTCACAATATTACTACTAATTGTCTCCTTCGTTGTCTGTGAATGATCAAAGTTAGAGTATTTCAAAATTTCACTAATTTTTATAAAAAGAGTAGTTAATTTTCAAAAGTTAATAATTTTTTTTTTTTTTTGTAAATATAATTAATTTGGTGATTCTTAATAATAGTAAGATTAAATATAATCATTTATTTTAATAATTTGCTTATTTTAGATTTGATAGTATGCATTTTTTTAAATGTTGTTTTGCTAAAGAATTATTTCAACAGGTTGCATATAAGCATTATTTTTTTATAGGTTCATACTTACAAACTAATTACAAATATTATTTGAGAAAAAAAAAAAATTTAAATTTGAGTGTTGCATACTCTTTTTATATTTTTTCTTAAATAACCAAAGTTACATGGTAATCGAACTTAGGCAATTTTACGGTATTAGTATTAATAACTTTTTATTTTTTTACATTAAAAACTTAAAAATTTAAAAAAAACTTAGAAAATTAAAAGCCTTAGATTTACTTGACATGATGCGGTATATTTATTATCCAATTACTAAAGGGTAAATAGATTCTATCTGTTGACCAGCCTCGCACCCCTTCTTCATCTATTAGACTGGCGCAGATGTATTTTTAATACATTGTTTCCAATTTAGGATGTTGAATGCTGGATCTTCTTGACTCAATGCATGAGTTTTGCTTGTGTCTCTATTTTTATAATTAAGCAACTCATTCTATTATCTCCTAATGAGGATACAGCTCTAAAACTCAGGTTTATGGTTCTAAGGCTGGCTGGTAGTCAGGTTTCCCCAACTCTGTAGTAGCTCTCAGAGAGACTGATTCCATCAACAGCTGTAAAATATCTGAGTACTAACAATTGCACATTAATAGTGTCCTTGTTTGTACTTTTTGTGTGCATTGTCAAGACCACATTTGGAGCCCTTTGTTATGGTTTAGGGTTTATTAATAGTAATTTGGCAGTACCTTGGACTATTAAATAGTGTACTGAGTACTATCTGTGCTTTTAGTCAAGTTCTTTAACACGTTTAAAAAATGACTTAAGTTCAAAAAACCATAAAACACAAAATACTGTTGTCATCAAGTTCTCTGAGTCTATTATTCACTAATATTTGTGGTTTTCGAAGTAACTTTTCTTCTGTTGAGTTTTATCTCTTGCAAAGTTCACCTTGCTTGCTCTTTGTGAGACTAATTTGAGTTCCACTGTCTCATCTTGTGATCTTAGTGTTGATGGTTATCTTCCTTTAGTTTGTAAAAACTCTAATAGTCACACGCTTTGCCTGAGCATTTACATTTATAAGAATTCACCCATGTTGGGAAACTAGGTTTCAATTCAGACTATTCTTTTATGTGCTTTTGTTTAGCACCACTTCACTCTATCGTCTTTCTCTTTGTTTTAAATCACTCTTCTTCATCTCAAGACTGCACTCTTTTCGATCAAATTATTATCTTTTATTTCTGATCAAATTGACCTAGCCATTTTTCTTTATTCTTCAACCAATATTGTTGTTGTTGTTGACTTTAATGCTTATCACATTGAATGGCTTGGCTCTAGTGTCATTGACTCTGCAGGCATTAAGGCCCACAACATTTGCCTTTCTCAATCTCTAACACAGATAGTCAACTTCCCAACTCACTTTTCAGACAACCCAAATCATTTACCTTCTTAACTCGACTTATGTCTTTTTTTCTGATTCTAGTCAGCACTCAGTTTCTCCACATTTATCCTTAGGTGCTTCTGATCACGGTTTGATCTCTCTAAAACTATTACCTTATTCTTCTTCGTCATCAAAATCCCCTTATCATCTTACCTCTTACAATTAACTTAAAGCTCGCTGGGACTCTTTCTGTGATTTTCTTTGTGATGGTAGAATTCTTTTGTCTTCCTGCTGATAATTGTGCTTCTTACATAACTTCTTATATTTAGGCTGGCATGGAATCTTTTATTATCTCTCGATGATTCCAAGTCAAGCCTCACTCTTCTCCATGGTTTATTCGGAACCATTGCTTCCATTTCTATCAGCAAAACAATTCTTTAGAAAACAGACGTCTGTTTACTATTGCTAGAAACCATTGTTTTGTCTAATGCTAAAGCCTGCTATTCTCAGATCATGAAATCTCGTGTTTCATCTCAAAAATCCAGAAACTTATGGAGAATCATTAACAGTATCTATAATAAGGGCAAGTCTGTTATTCCATCTCTCTTGTTTAGTTTAGATTTTGTTACCTCACCTAAAGACAAAGCTGAATTGTTTGCTAAGAACTTCTCATCAATATTATCTCTAAGTCGTGTTTCTACTAAGATTCTACTAGTCGCGTTCTACTTGATATAGCCAACAAATAGGTTGAATGATTGCTTGATGTTCATATCACTTCAACTTGTGTATCTAAAGTGATTTCCTGCTTGGACTCTTCTACAGCTTGTGGTCCGGACAACATACCTGTTTTAGTCTTGCAAAAATGTTCTCTAGAATGTTTCTCTATACTTTCAAAACTATTTAACAAGTGCTTATCAGAGTCTTGTTTTCCAGCCTGTTGTCAAGCAGTATCTGTTATCCCTATTTTCAAAAATTCTGAAGAATGATCTGACTCGTGTAACTAACGTCCCATTAGTCTTCCTACTATTATAAGCAAGGTTTTTGAGTGTTTAATTAACAAACTCTCATCTTGAATCTAATAGCTTACATTCTAATCATCAATATGGATTTTGTTCTTCTCTTTCTACTGCTGATTTGTTAATGGTAATAACATATAGGTTTTATCATGTATTAGGTATAGATGTAGAAAGGTTAAGGCTAACGCTCTTGACATTTCTAAAGCCATTGATAAAGTTTAGCATGCTGGTCTTCTCCATAAGTTTTCTTCTTACGGTGTTTCAGGTAACATCTTTAAGATTGTTGAATCCTTTCTTACCAATTGTAGTATAAAAGTTGTTGTCAATGCGCACTACTACTTTTCATATCCTGTAACATCAGGGGTTCCTCAAGGTTCAGTCCTTGGTCCTGTACTCTTTTTAATTTATATTAACGACTTGGGGTGAGCAAAACCAGATATCTAGTCCGTTTTGTTGAAATTGGATTCGGATTTTAACAAACTGGACCAGATAACCGGTTTTGCTCACCTATAGTTAAAACTTTCAAGTTGGAAGTTTTATTTAGGCAAAACTGGATATCCAGTCCGGTTTGTTAAAATCACAATCCAATTTTAAGAAACAGGTTATCGTTAACAGGGGTGAGCAAAACACGAAACAAATATACGGTTTTGCTCACCCCTTTTAACGACCGCCCAGAAATTCTCTCATTTAAGGTAGCATTGTTTGCTGACAATACTACTATTTATTCTTGTCTCTATAAGAAGCAAACTCTCTCTCTGATTGCTTGGAGGAGACATTTGAGCTTGAATAAGATCTCACTTCTGCTACAGCATAGGACTCTCGGCGTCTGATGAACTTTAACTGAGATAAACTCATTTTTTACTAAATGTAATGATGAGTCATCTACTCATAGTGTTCTAGATTAACTATTACTTTCGATCTTTCTTGGAAACCAAATATCAAATTGATTGCAAAATTATCATCGGCTTTGGTTGCATCTCTTTATCGTGTTTGCCACTTTCTTACTCCTATTTTATTCTTTATCTCTATAAATCTCAAATCCATTCTTATATGGAATTATGTTGCCATATCTGGAGCAGATTTTTCAATGATGCTCTTTCTTATTTAGACAAGTTGAAAAAATGGATTGTAAACCTAGTTAACCTCCAACCATTATCACAGTGTCATATTGTTGTTTCTCTTCCTCTTTTCTATAAATACTATAATGGGCATTGCTCTAAAGAGCTAGCATCTCTTGTGCCATCTACTAAAATTCATTCGTGTGTTACTCGTCATTTAATCAAGTCTCATCCTTTTACTGTGACTGTTCCTAAGTGCTCCGAAAATTCTTATTTGTCTAGTTTTTTTTCCTCAAACATTGGTTCTTCAGAGTTCACTCCCTTCGTCTTGTTTTCCTTATTTATATATAATTTGCAATTTTTTAAGTTAATCATTATCTTGCTCTATCAACTCTTTTCTCTTCCAGAAACTTTCAACTCTGGTAGTGGTTGCTCGCAGCCTTGTTGAAAGTGAGGATGTTTAAAAGAAAAGTATTAGTTAAACAAACATGTTCAAATTTTATATCTGAATTTTTTCTTTCTGATATTATTCTAGAAAGCCAGTCAGTAATACAATCAAATGCAGTTGTTATTTATTAATGACCAATCAAGTTTTATTCATTTGTGTTTTTAATTGAATTATTTAGAATTCTTTTTAATTTTATGAGTATGAATTTATAAAAGTTTTTATTTATTGTGTGTGTGTTTGTGCATATGTATACACACACACAGAGGCCTCAGCAGGAATAAATGAGCGCGAGAGCAGAGAAAACGCTCTTCTAAAACAAACGCGGCCAGCCGTGCGAGCTGCTCCTCTAAACAGTTTTTTACGACAGCTTTTAGTTTTTGCACAAGCTATCTGTTTATACCTTTAAACAATTTCTCATTAAATGCAAAACTTAATTTCATACTTTTTACAAGCGTATGTTTGTAACATTAATATAACAAGAATATATACATAACATATACATAAGTGTCATTTATTGCGTCATGAAAAAATTCTTTAGACGAGCGTTGTCTTTGGGTTTTTATTTGTTAACAACATTTGATAAAATTACTTATTAAAAATTACTTATTTGATAAAAAGTTTAACAAAGAACTATAAAAGTTTTTAGTGCTTATAAAAAATTTTATATTTTTTTATTGTAATAGAATTCAGGCATTTTAAGAAATATTACAACAATTAAAAATTCCTTATTAAATAATGTATAAAATATATAGTTCATTGCAAAAAATAAGAATTATTTTGTAATAATAAAGTGAAATTAATTTATAATTTATCAGTTAAATAGTTTTATATTTTATCAATATAATTTATCATATTTATCAGTAAGTCCAATCTATCAAAAACTTGTTTATTTCAATTAGCGCCCTTTTTTAATTATTATTTTGTTGAAATAAATTACTTAAAAACTTATCTTTGTTTTGTTTTATTAAAGTTGCATGAAATGCTTTTATAAATTACTTCTAACGATTGTTTAATAAATGAAATATTTTTATTTAAATTGTTGTTTATTTAAAAAGTGAACTTAAATTATTGAAATAAAATTAATTTATTTTTAAATTGTATTAACAATTTTTTTTTTTTTTTAAATAGTTGTGAAAAAAAAAATTTTTTAATAATAATGTAGTCTTTTTAAAATGGTAATTTTTAATCATTTCATTAGTAAGTCAAGTTTAAAAAAAAACACTTTTAAACACTTCTTTGTAAAAAAAGAAACAAAAAAAATTTAAGCAATAAATCATTCCATTGCAACAGGAAGATAATTAAACTTATTCATCATTTATAGTATTTAAAAAAAGTAATCTTATGAAAGATTTTTAAAAAGACATGGAAAAATAGTTTTAAATGTTTAAATTTATCATAAAAAATACATGCCTATTTAAAAAAATTTACATATTTAATCTACACAAAATGCGTTTATTTAGACAATCATTATAATTTGTTTTTTAGTTTATTTAAAGCCTTAAAGATCTAAGGTTAATTGTTATTAATAACATAATGATTTTTTTATTGCATTTAAATTGTTAAAACATTAAAACAGCCATGGTGAATATGTGAAAAAAAATTATTAGCGTGTCAGATACAGAGTGTGATCGCTCGCCATTCCTGTCCAAGCCTCTGTTTGTGTGTGTATAAGGTTCGTTTATATTTTCAATTCAATAATTAATGAGACAATTTACTATTAATCTAAAATGGTTGAATTGATCCATAGGTAACTTCCACGACATAAAGTTAGAAACCTTGTGATGCCCTTTGAACAGCTATTTATCATATTTTGTAAACATAACCTCAAGTTTAAAACGATGGGGAGTCTGCTTGAGAATCACACTGTGGAAAAACATCTGCTGTGATTTTTAGTCACGGAGACAATTGTTTAAATTGTTTGAACGTTTACAACCGTTTCAAAGTGGCTGTACAAAAGTTTCTGACGAGCTGCGCATTAGATGACTTATCGAAGTGTTAGTATTTCCTCTCTCGAATATCGATTGTCGCATTAATTAATTAATGGATATGCATTTTTCATGTCTAATATCTGTTTGAAAAAACCTCTTATTGATAAATATCCTCATGAGTAGGTTTTACTTTAGATGTTAGTCTTTTTAGTGTTGTAATACTAGGAAGTATAAAGTCTTTCCGGAGACAATTATATGTACCATGTGACATTGTACTCAATACAAGTACTCAAATGCTCTTATCATTATTTCAACAGAATACTTTTTATCTGTAACACGTTTATGGTCCATTGTGAAATGATTGCTGTTCAATAATATATTTGTTTTTACTTTTTATCTCATGGATTTAAAAATCGAACTGCTTCTTCAATATGCGACTATCATTGCAATATAATAGTTCTGCTCTGGGAGAGTGTTTTTCTTAAACATTTGATTCCAAAGTGAAAAGATACTGAAAATTTTTATTTATTTTCAGAACAAACAATGGCACACCTGTGTTGTGAACAAACTCAAACGATTAATTTAAAACTTGATTTTCTGTTTTGGTATTAAATCAATCAACTCCATTAAATTTATAGTTTCCTATGTGTTTTTTTCTAGAGAGTTTAAAGATTTTATTCATATTCAACCAGTCGTCTGGTTGAATATTTCTAATTTCTGCATGTGATTTTGAAGTTGTTCTGTGACACGTTTGTGTAGTAAACTTGGTTTAACACACCAAAAAAAGATCACAAGCTCTTTCTTTACCATAATCTTTTGTTGAAACGTATACAACAGGCCAATGCCTTTAAAAACAACGGTGTTTTTCTTTTCTTTTTTTTGGAATTTTGTCTTTTGGTGTAACAGCCATTCGCTTTTTTCTTTCTTCTGGTGTTCGAGGAAGACGAAAAGTTTTTTCTATAAAACTTTTAATCATCGTTTCAGTTGTAATTCGTGACACGGCATTTATTTATATTTATTACAAGTTTAGTTTTTTTTATTCTGTAACATTAAGCCAAAAACTTTGGCTTAATGTTACAGAATAAAAAAAATACAAAATGTTCGCCTTCAGTTAATGACGTCATCAGCACAGTGAATAGACCTGTTATAAAGTACGCCATGTTTTAAACATAAAGAGTTCTACGTTAACGCAAAGTGGACATGTGTCTTTTGTGCTTTAAACCATTGCACAGTGGGCCAGAATGCACTTTTACTGGACAAAATTCATAACTAATTTAATATTAGAGCTATATTCACTAAAATTAGTATGAGTACTAATATGATGTCTGCGCTTTTTATGAAGGTAATATTTTTTTATTTCGTTGCTATGGATACCTTTATTTTGCTTAGCAACAACCTACTTTTGTTATCTGCAGATATTTTATAAGTGCTATATTCACTAAATTTGGCATGAGTACCAATATGAGATCACACTTCTTACAAAAGTGATAATTTTTTAAATTTAGTTGTTATGGATACTTATATTGCTTAGTTACCGGATACTTTCCTTAGTTACAAAGTGGTAAATTGATATTTGAATATCTTATCGGATTTTTGACCCACCTATATTGAATAAAAATTGAGTATTTAGGTAAATAATGTTTTAGGAATAATAAAAGCAAAAAATAGTGCAAGAAAACGTTATCAATTTTAAATTACATCAAAAAATTATAAAACAATAATATCGTTTGAAGATTGTTTAAGTAATTGTAAAACATCTGAAGGAAATGCTTTATGATTTGTTTGGTGTGATGTTGATTTACGCAATGATGAAATAACAGGATCACTGAAAACTAGGAGTCTATTGATAAGATCAGTATTTGTTGTTTTTCTGGATGTTTTTCGGCTGAAATTTTCGCGATAAGATTTAAAGTCTTTATTTCTAGCCTCTTGAGCTTCCTCTGACATAAGTCCGATGGATAATGTAAGGCTTTTAATTATGTCATGTCCATGTATCAATACTTTGTGAACTGATTGAGCCATGTAATACCATGGATAAAGGGACACATAGTCTAAAAGTGTCAAAACAATAATCCTTGAACTTTAAGCAGTCTATTTCATATCCTGAAGAGAGCGTTACCAAGATAATGTAAAATCTGAATATAAGGTTTTGGTCAATACCCAGAATTTCAGCTGTTTGTTCATATGCTGCAAAAGCACGCCTTGAGGTATTGCCATCATTACTTGTTCCAGAACCACCACTTTTAGGGAAATCAACAACAAGTCCCATTTTGTTCATAAAATCAGTCTGATTCTTTTGTTTAGCTACAGATGCCTTTTCTTTGTGTTCTTTAGATCTTGCTTGCCACTTTCTTGTTTCTTTTTTATATGCAATGTGCAATAACATCTCAAAAAATCGAATCCATGCATGAAGACTGGAAAGACCATATTTGAACTCTCTGTTAGTATAATCTATATTAAGGATATCAAGACTATTCATATTTTTTGGAGAGACACCACACACTGAACAGCATTGGTATGAGTTATTTTTTTCAGATAATATTGTTTGAACCTTCCCATCAATCATTGTAAGTTCAATAATACAATTCACTTCAATAGAAGATCCGCAAACCTCTAATAAAATCATACCCAAGCTTTCTATCTCACTTTTAATGTACTGATCTTCTTCAATCACAGATTCCTTGGATTCCATTTTGTATGCAAATCTTATGGGTCTACAATAGGCTGTGGAGGATGACTTTTGATTTCTCCAAATAGGCACCTTTTCGTTGCTGTTGTTAAATCCAGTTAATCCAATGGGACAAGACAAGTAATAAATAATGATTCTTCACGCTTTAAATCTCTGTTAATGTCGGGTTCTGATAAAACTTGTTTATAAATGCTTTGGCCAGTAGCACCATCAAAACCAGCCTTACACGTTAGTGTCATTGTTTTTATTGCTTTGTCGTTCAATATCAAGTGCCTTAGCACAGGTTCCTGAACTGCACAGATTCTTTGCAAAGTATGAATCATTAAATCTTTTAAAGGAACTGAAGCTGAATAGTCCTCCACTGTTATGTTTGCAGGATAACATTTCAATTTTGCATCTCTGACATCATTGTAAGCGGGGTAGATGTTATATTCTTTCTCCAAGGCTCCGCTTCTAATCAATTGATAGGTAGCTTTTGTCAGACTTGCATCAATTATTAAAGCCAGTGCTTCGTCTGCTGAATATTTAGTTGCTTTATCTGTATTAGATATATTTAAAACATTCTTGGTAGCAATAACAACAGATTCATCTCTAAATTTTTTATTAGCAGCAAAAAATAATTCATTGGATGAATGAGATTCAATTAAACAAGATACACGCCGTTTTTTAGTTTTATTAGAACTATTATCAAATGCAACTGGTTTTCGACCACGTCTACTTGCAGTTGGTTCATTGTCTTTTTTTCTGACAATTAAATATTCATTAAGCCAGTTCACAAACTTCTTTTCAAAATTTTTCACAGTATAGTTTGCAGATTTCCACTTTTTTTTATACAAGTAAAGAAATCGTTGAACAGCATGTCTAAAATCAACGTCTTTAAAATCAGCAAATTTTGGCTGAATAAATTTTAATATATCTTCAGTAATATTTTGTTTTGAAATACTAAGATTGTTTTTTTGGAGAAAATTATGAATGTCTAAGTTTAACAAAACCATATCTAAATAATTATTGTAACAAGTATTTTGTATTTAAAAGTAAAATGTTATAATATATATGCCGCCTGGACTACTAATACTTGTTAGTAATTAAGTTACTACAAGTGTTAGTAATTAAAATTAAAAGTAATTAAATTACTGTCAGTGTTAGTAATTAAATTACTAACAACTACCGAAAATATGTTGTTGCTATGTTATGCAAAGTAAGGTATCCATAGTAACCAAAAAAAGTTAACCTCATAAGAATTCTGAATCTCATTTTCATACATACCCCCAATATTGTGTATTTAGCGCAAGTAAAATACTGTTAAAACAACGTTAATGTAAAAATGAGTTGTTGCTATGCAAAATTTAGTACCATAGCAACCAAGTTAAAACATACGTAAAATCTGAACGGGGATTTAAGGGAACGAGCAATCAATTAAAACTCGATTGAAGCATCATATAGCTCAAATAAATATAAGACAACACATGGCAAATTGTGGTAATTATTAGTTATTGTTCGGCAAAAAATAAGTTTCTTAAGAAATTTTTTTTTTTAATCTGTGATTTTCAAAGTATAACTGAGATAACATGCTATGACAAATTTATTTCACACATTGGTTTTTCTTATCTCTAAATACTCTAGAATAACATGTACTAATTTTTTGTTTCAAAAACGTAGATGTAATTGAAATATAACACAACGTTGATGTCACCGTTAATTACTTATTTATAATTTTTTTACTTTATCTCAATATTCAAATGCTTAGAGTCCTGGTAACTAAGGGATTTAATATAAATAAATTATCAATAGATTTCTCCTAAATATATGTAGATACTAAAATTAAATAGGTTTTCAAGATTAGACAACTAAAATTTTTCCCATTTTGTCCACCTACTGGCCCACTGTGCATCGGGGTGTATTGTTGAACATTAGTTATGGGATTAAAAATGAGAAATAAGAATTTTTTTAAACGTACTCGTTACTTTTTAGTCAACCTATTATCTTAAGCTATGCCAATGGAAAAGTCTATAAATTGTTGTAAAACGATGAGAAAAGAAAGCGAAATTTAATGAAATATGCTATAATGTTTTTAAAACATAGAATGAAATATACTTTTTATATTTATATGAAATTTAATAAGCAAATACAGAAATGACTATACTTGCATTTTTATATGTAAAGAAATATGCAACCCTGCGTGTAGTGAAACAGACAAAATGTCAGTCGAGCTTTATACATCTCAACAAAATGTTAGAGACGTGGATTTTTGGTGTTAATTACTTACTATTTATTGTTAACTATTATATTGCACCCATTATTTACTATTTATTGCACCCATTGCAAAGTGGGCATGTAGTCCAAATTGCATTACTATATATATTTTTACAATATGGCTAAACTAACTCTGAAATCTATTTAAGAAATCTTTAGTGTATAATTCAATGTAATGTCATAAATTAAATGTTTTATTTAGACTCGTCCGTTGCATTATAACAATCCGTTTTATAGAGATTTTTTTGAGTTAAATTTGATAATATTTTTTGTTAGGATTCGTCGGAAGAAATTTCTGATGTTGAGAAAAAGCTTCGTGACAGAGCACTTAAATCAATGCAACGAGTAAAGCGTCGTTCTGAGTCCGATTGATTTTTCTTTGCAAGTAAATTCCATCTTTCGAAGAGATGTTGGGAAGCATTAATGGCAAACTAATCATCGAGTTAGTTGAGTGCAAGTACTCGGAATATTTTTAATTCTGCATTTTGTAAGGGAAAATTACAGTTTAGTATCCGTTAGACTCCTGTAATATAAGGACTATTGAAAATTATGGATTTCTTTCGAGATATTTTATTATTAAGATTTTTAGTTTGAAATTTTATATAAGATTTGAAGAAAGTATTTCTCAATTTTAAATCTAAATTTTTGAAATCTAAAATACTTATTTATGTATATATTTGCAACAATTTTTTGTAATGTTTACAAAGATGGTTTCTTATGTTGAAATTTTTCTTCAAATGATAAAGTCTGGGTATAACAAAAATAAAATTGTTTTGGCTTAAAAGACAAGTAAAAGTCGTGAATTTCTTTCAAAAGCTACTGTAAACGCAACTCTTTGTCAGATATGAGGGTTGATATTGAAGGTGTCATGGTCTAAAAAGATATTTTATGTTATTGGTTTGTTTCATATTTAATTATTTTTTTAATAAATCAGTTTTTATTGTAATCGCTTTTAAAGCCAGTGTGCGTGTAAAGATTGCTGACTTTTAATCGCATAGCTGGTTTAAATTAGATTAGATATGAAAAGTATTGGACCATAATTTAAGTCTTGGAATTTATTAAACACGATGAAATTATTGTTTATGCGAGGGGCGCGGACTTATATGTCTCTTCTAGAAAGCCTTTATGCTCAGACAGCGGACATTTGTATAATCCTATTTTCGTTAGGTGTTCGATTTTTATGGATTTTGGCGCCTTTTTTTTTTGGAAAAGTAATTACTGCGAGTGAAGTTACTAATAAATTTTGTTAAAAATTTGTAAATGCAATGCATTTAAGTGAAGCTGTACCAAGCAGTGAACGCCTTGGAGATGCATAATAAGTTAAAAAGAGATTGAGAAAATGACTAATGTTCAGTAGAAAATACTAAAAATTATTCATGATGAAATATAAACAATAGCCGAGAAAAGTAAGTCATTAACTATTATACTAATGAAAAGTTGTTAGTGTATAGCGTAAATGTGATGCACAGAAAGTGCCAGTGATCGAGCAAAGTTATTCGTTTTATAAGAAGGGGAGAGTGGGGAACCATGAAACATTGTAATTGTGGCTGCATCTTAAGAGTTGTGACAACCACTTTTATATCGTGAAACTGTTACTACTAGAGCTATGTTTTGAAGAAAAAAATTATATCATATGACATTTCCAGGCGGGTCGAAACTTGTGTGTTTTTTTATGACAAAGTAAATTATTACTTTTTAATGCTCATAAGTTTTAAGGTACCTTTTGCATTGTGTAGATCACTTGGGAATGTTTTCTTCAAGAGTATATTTGAAAATTGTTCGGTGTTGCTTTGCATTCCAACATAGAATTGCCTATACTAAAATTTGATAAGTATCTTCAGGAATTACTACGACTATGCCTACGACCATACCACGGTGAACACACCCGTTTTCGTCCGAATTATATTTTCTGAAATATTAATTTTTACTTTCTTCTTATCCTGAATTAAGTTTTTCATATTTATTTTATGGATCTTCATATTTATTTTATGGATCATAATTCCTTTATATCATCTGAAAATGAATATTTTAATAAACAATAGATAAGTTGAGGATTGATGTTTTTAAAAGTTACTTTATTATTTAATAGACGGATAAATAGGTTTATTTTATTTTGTTGTATGTAAGTCGATATCTCCCGAACTTTAAATGGAGAGTTTATATAGTTTTTGCTATACTTGGAGATATTAAAAAATGTCTTAACTGCATTTCTTCCAAGTTTATTATGTCTTTGCATTGTTGACTTTCTATTTTCACAGATTTCCAGACTATGCGTTAGCGTCGGAACTGCTAAAGATGTATATAATTGAATAGTTGAAGATGGGTGTACAAACCGGATACCAGATTGAATCAGAGTTTGCACTGTTGTTTGGAAATTTGATACCCTATCCTTAATATTTGTTCTTTTGAGTGAGTCTCAAACCCTATCCTTAATATTTGTTCTTTTGAGCTGTCAAAAGCTTTTTCAGTATCTAAAGAACATAAATAAATAGGCGAATTATTGTTGTTCTAATGCTTAATTGTTTCGCTTATGACAATTTCAGCATGCCAGGTCGAACTCTTACTATTGAAATCAAATTGAAGGGGATGTGCTTCTTTTATCTCAGGACTGATGAGTAAAACTAGGTGTTCTAAAAGTTTTGTAAATATTGGAATAATACTGATACCTCGGTAGTTATTTGGGTCGGTAAGTGATTTTTTATACGATTTGACTTGCGGTATAATAGTTGAAGTTGACATAGATGTAGGGGTCCATCCATGATTAATTGAAAAGTGATAAAAATTTCTTATCCATTGCGTTAGTGCATCACACTGGGCATATTTTAAATGTTCTGCATATATATTTAAATGATCTTGGCATTTATTTAATTTTAGGTAAGAAATAGCCACTTATATTTTTATCAGTAATTGCTATTTCATCAGAATTTTCACAAGGTGGAATTTGACGATAAATAGAACTATGATTTAACCTTTAAGTATAAAAATGTAGTATAAAAATTAAACGTGCACGTGTCGGGTGTATCTGTGGAGTAGAATTATTTGTTGCATAAAACAGTTAGCAGGTAGTCTCTAATTATTTAAATAAAGTGTTTCATTAAATAAATGGGTTTCATGGACGTCTCATGGATGGAATGGGTTCACGCCCTGTGGTACAGTATGATCACAAGAAGGTCTGCAACTTTCATCCAAAACTGGCATCCCACAAGAGAATCCACTCTAGATTTGCTCCAGGGTATCTTATTGTAAAGATGATACCTTTGTGTTATTCCAAAAGGTTAAGATAAATGTATCTTGACAATATATGTCATGTGACTGTAATGTTATAAGCAGTATTCAATGCGTAGTGGAATTATTCGTTTTATAAACAGCTAGTACGTAGGTTCTGATTATCTACGATAAAAATAAGCAGAAAAGACGTAGAATTATAATGATTATATAATGATTATATAATGATTATATAATGATTATATAATGATTATATAATGATTATATAATGATTATATAATGATTATATAATGATTATATAATGATTATATAATGATTATATAATGATTATATAATGATTATATAATGATTATATAATGATTATATAATGATTATATAATGATTATATAATGATTATATAATGATTATATAATGATTATATAATGATTATATAATGATTATATAATGATTATATAATGATTATATAATGATTATATAATGATTATATAATGATTATATAATGATTATATAATGATTATCTACGATGTATAAAAATAAGCAGAAGTGAAGTAGAGATATACGTTTTATAAGTAGTTATTATGTTGTTTATGTAATTAGTTGGAAGAATGTGTACCACATAAACATGTATTGTGTTGATATCATATCCATAACAGTTATTTATCGCAGTATATTATTTCACACTTTTTTTGCATAATATATTTCATCTAATTTCAGTTTCTAGTTTTTCTACCACATTATATCCAGTTTTAATTTTCAGTTTTTTCTCACTCCGAATAACTTTTTATGCCAGCCTTTTCTGATTGGCATGGTTTTAAATGCTTATCTAGAGATATGCCATTTGTCTTTCTTTCTGACTTAAGCTCAACAAAACATCAAATAAAAATACTAATTTAATATATTATCTTGACTCTGCATATAATCCAATTAACATAATTTTAGATTTTTTTTTGTTCTTTTATCTTTACAATGTTGTGATTCTATATAACTGATACAAATTTACAATGTTTATAAAATATATAATGGTAAGAGAAAAAAATAAAAATCTCACAATTTTATAGAATACAAAAATTATTACTACAGTGTATCATTAATATTAAAAGAACGCGCGAAACTTGCAGAAGACCAGATGGTCTTGTCATCAAGAAACCGCTTGTACTTGTAATATTTTGTATTTTCGTTTTACATGATTGTAGTTTCACAAAATATAATGGTAGTTCATTTTATATTGGATTCATGTATAACAAAATGTACGATAGTAAATAATTGATAAAAGATTTTGTACACATAAATATATGATTAGGCATAAATAATATTATTATTGATTTTTTTTTTTATATATTGAAATTTGTTATTAAAGTTTTTGGGATTTTTGTTTCAACGTTAATTTTGGTTCTAGTTTCAGTATTAGTTTAGTGTAAGTTCATATAATTGCCTATATTTAAACGAATTTTTTTAGTAAGATTTTCAAAAACATTTTTTTTTTTTTTTGCCATATAAATTTATTAAAGTCGTAAACCATTATATAAATACAAATAGCAGGGGCAAGAAGAAAACATTAATTAATCTTTTCACTAAGCCCCTTAATCTATACCGTAAATATAAGACAACAAAAATTAAAAATCGTAACACTATATAATATAAAACATTTTCCTAAAGACTTAATAAAATAAAAATCATCGGTCCTTAAGTCCAACTTTAACTTTTTGTTTTTGTATTGGTTAAGAAAAATTAAAAAAAAAAGAAAAAAAAAAGAATTGGTATAAAGAAACTATATTACTAAAAAGTATTCAAGTAAATACGCATAATCCTGAGGCTTTCCTTTTACACCAGCATATACCTTGAAAAATAGTATAATTCATATAAACCATAATTTTTTATATATATATTTTAGAAAAAAAAAAAAAAAAAGAATTTAAGCAATAACAATCCTTTTCTAAGACCGTCAAGGTGATAATGACAGACCTCTAATTGTTTGGTAAGTTTTACAGTAGCAATCATTAAAACTTCAGAAAAAGCTGAGCGCAAGGTCGTTTATCAGTAGTTTTTGCTTCAATTTGTTCTTAAACTCATTAAGCGTAGAAATTGTTTTAAGTTCATTAGTTAATATTTTATTCCATAATTTTGGCCTTCTAGTAGAAATTGAAAATTCAGACGCCGCAAAATAACTTTTGGGTTGAATATAACTGTTATTTGAAAATCTAGTTAGATATCTATTCTTATTTATTTTGAGTAATGGGTAAATATTTAATATAAAAAAATATTTTAGGAATTTTTTATTAATTTTGAACATAAATATAAGAATTTGATAGACATTTAATTGATAAAAATTCATTATATTTGAATTAACAAATAATGCTTGGGAGTGTGTATAACATTAGAAATGATTCTGATTGCATGCTTTTGTTTATTAAATAGTTTTTTTATTTTATTTTTATTTGTAATGCACCAAGCAATATTTGCATAATTAAGATGGCAATGAATGAACGAAAAATATAAAAGCTTTAAGCACGTTGGATTTAAAAAAAGGCTTAGCTCTCCATAGCAGGCCTATGTTTCTTGAGATTGTATTTTCGAGATATTGTATGTGATCTCTCCACGTCATATTTCCATCAAAAAGAACGCCGAGAAATTTTAAAGTGGTTTCTCTTTTTATGTCCTGATTGGCAATACAAAGTTTTGAAAGTTTTAAATGAATTTTATCTCGGTCATGAAAACGATGGAAAAAAGTATATTTTGTTTTGGTTACATTTAGACATAATCTGAATGCATTAAACCATTCAGTAAGATTTAATCTTTGTTCACTGACTTAAACAGAAAATGATTATGTGCATAAAATAGATTTGTGTCATCTGCAAATAAAATTGTATCTATTTCAGTACAAGCTTTGCTTTAATCATTAATAAAAATGAGAAATAGGAGCGGTCCTAATATAGATCCCTGAGGAACTCCACATGTTATGTTCATATTGATTGTTTTACCTTTATTATAAGAAATGTATTGTTTTCTATTTGACAAATAGCTTTTAAACCACGCAATATTTATATGCTTAATATCATAGTTTTCAAATTTTGTTAATAAAATGTAATGATCGACAGTGTCAAAAGCCTTACTGAGATCAATAAATACACCTAATGTATATTTATTTTCATCAAACGATTTAAAGATATCATGAACAAGATGAACAATAGCCTGATCAGTAGAGTGGCTCTTTTTAAATCCAAATTGCTAACTATATATTGTTTACATCTAAAAAGTAATATAATCTTTTATACATAATGTGTTCTAATAACTTTGAAAAGCATTAAAGTATGGAGAGGCCTGTAGTTGGAGACACTAGTCTCATGTCCTGATTTTAGTATAGGTATTACCCTTGCAACTTTAAATTTATCGGGAAAGATTCCTTGGTTTAAAAAGAGCGTAAATATATGGAAAAGCGGAATTTTAAAATAAAACATTGATTTAATTACTACATTACTGCTTACATCATCAACTCGATTACCTTAATTTGGTTTAAGTAAGTACATGGCATCAAGCAATTCTGTTTCCGTTAACTTATTATTGTCCATTGTATTATTATTAGAGTTTAGGTATGATTTGAAGCAAGTTTTACTTTTATTTATTTTTGATGCTAAACTTGGACCTGTGCTAACATGCATGGTTAAACGAATTAGCAATTATTGCGTCGTTAATAATTTCACAGTCATTTATAATTAGCTTTTTTGGTAAACGACTAATATTCATATCTTTTTTACCCATAACCTCTTTTATTATTTTCCAAGTTTTTTGTATATCATTTTTGTATTTTAGTAATTGGCTACTATAGTAAAACTTTTTTGAGCGCTTTACAATCGTCACAAAAAGACGAATAAAGTTTTTATAGTTTGTTTCATTTTTAAAAGTTCTTTTTTTAATGAACTTCTCATACAATCGTTGGTTTTTTTTCATAGATTTAATGATTCCGGGTGTTATCCAGGGATTTTGTAGAGTTTTTTTTTAATAAATTTAGTTGCTATCGGGAATGCTTTATTGTAGTGACATTCAAATATAAGATAAAACTTATCGTAAGCTTCATTAACATTCTTTGTATTTAAAACAGATTCCCAGTTTGTTGTCGATAAAAGGCTAATAAATGTCACAAGAGAAGGGTCCTTAATTACTTGTTTTTTAGCTTTTACTTTTTTAGAAGGTTGATTTAACGATTTTTGTACTGTTATAAAAACCGGAAAATCAAATATGTCTGTAATAAATATTCCAGTTTTAAATTTTATGTTTTTGAAATTATTAATTATAACTTGATCAATTAAAGTAGCAGTATTTTTTGTAATTCGAGTAGTTTAATTATAGTTGGAATAAATCCATTTTGAAACATAATATTGAAAAAAGTTCTGACATCTTTATTTTTGTTGTATTCAAGTAAATCTAAATTCAGATCGCCTACGAAGTAAACGCATTTGCCACATTATTCTTCGCTTATAATTAGGCTTTTAATTTGTTTGTTAAATGCTTTTTTATTACCAGAAAGCGGTCTGTATATGACGTGTACAATTGCGTTCTTGCAAGTTTTGTTTACAACGTCAATCGATAACAATTCAAAATCATGCGTAACAGCAAAATAATTTTTGCGTAGTTTGAAATCTAAGAAGTTGTGGATAAAAATGCACAATCCTCCAATTGTTTTTTCAGAGTCTCTAATTTGATGAAAAACTTTATAATTATTAAGTTGATAATTAGAATTGTTTTCAGTTTCCTCATCGCGGCACCATGTTTCGGTTAGACATAATTTGAAAGTTAATTTTGACGCTAAATAAAAATTGTTTAAATTTCTCCACATTTTTTTTGGAGGCGCCTTATATTAAGGTGTAGGATAGATAATGCAGTTGAATTTATGTCAGCAGTAATATTTGAGATATCTGAACTATAGTAATAAGGACTTATGTTTAATAATCCCTCCTCACCGTTATAAAATTTAATATCTATATCTGATTGTTTTTTTAACGGAATATATTTGTTTATTAGGAAAGGTTCACGATTATTTATGTCAATATTATAAAAAGCGCTATTATCAAAATTATTCCTAAATAATTGATTAGTTTCCATTTTAAAAATATAAATTTAGGATAACAAATACATATAAAAAAAATTAATTACTTTTCTTTTCAAATCCACTCTCGAACGATTAGTTTATCGTAAGATATTACTGCAAACTTGCCAAGCTCTCGTTTCTTTTTCATTCGCTCTTTTAGATCTTTTCTTATTAATATTGTTTCTGCGCAGTAATCTTCATTAACGAAAACTTTTTTTCCTTTTAATTTTTGGACGTTTTTTAAAATAGCAACTTTATCTTTATAATTTAGAAGTTTTATAACAACTGTTCTAATCTTTTCCGTGTCTCTAATCCCAGTCCTATAGGCCCGTTCAATTTTTATATTTTTCAATCCAAGTAAATCTTCGAAGAGTTTTTGCACTTTTAATTCAGTCTCATTCCAATTCTTGTTTTCACTTTCTTTTAATCCGTCAATTCTCAAGTTATTTCTTCTTGAGCGGTCTTCTATTTCTATTTCTAAGTTTACTTTTTATTTTTGTGATCTCACAATAATCTTTTATCTTGTTATTAATTTTGTTTTGTTTTTTTCTTCAGTAGTTCTAATTTACCTGAGATAATAGGGGGGAGGGGTGGTCCAAAATTAGCTTTTTTTAGATTTTTTTGTAGTTTAACCACTTTTTCTTAATTAATTTTTTATGCTGATTTCGAATTTCACAATGTTTTTACTTCATTATCAATATTTAGCCTTCTACTACAACTTTAATAAAAGTGATTGTTTTGACAAAAAAATTTACTGTTAAATTAATGAAATAATTATTATTTTCAAATATAAGCGATGTAAAACACATGGTAAATTTTTTTTTTCATTTTATTAATAAAATATGTAACCACTATGCCTAGTTATAAACAACACAAAAAATTAGACATTGTACATCATCAAGATAGTCTTATATTAATTATTTGTTTCGACTTCTATTGGAAGTGCGAAATAACTTTGTGGAAGTCATCATAGGTGATTGTGGACTGCTGTGATGACTTTCTAAGTAGAATCTTCAAGTTAGTAGCATATTCTTCTATAAACATAAGACGATGCTTTTTTGTATTTTTATCAAAAATCATGATTTTAGTTGATTTCTGCGGCAATGACCTACTTGTATCTCTAAAATAAATGACTTCATTCTTCAATTGTTTTTGGCATTTTATCAGATCTTGCTCTTTTTCAATATATTCACTGACATCTGATCCACTAGTAAATGGGCCGCCTTGTAGTTTTAAACAAGTTAAAATAGAATTTCTCCTAGAAAATTCTATTTTAACTTGTTAAATTAGAACACATGGCTCTTTAAATTCAAAGAATTGTTCATTTATGACATCATTAGATAAGCTTGCATACATCTTGCTAAAGAATATTTGCAGTTTCGAATGCGTGGCTTTACCTTTAGTTTTACAGAAAAATGGTGAAATAACTTGCATTCCAAAAGCTGCTACCACGACTAAAGTAACTATAATGTAATCAAAATTCATAGAATCTCGGACTAAACAAGCAAGTTTATTTGTGATATATTCATATTGGTCTAAAAACTCTTTCAAGTCATCCCAGTGAATGCAAACTGAAGAAGAACATTTCGAAAGACATTCAAATCGGACATCTTTAAATTCAAAAAGAAAAATATCGTTGTTTTTACGCTGCATAAAAGTTTTAAATTCTTTATGATAGTTCCATGGTTTTTGAATAAAACTCGGACCAAACAAGTTAAGTACCCATGATAGAAAGGTTAAGGATAACATTTCCGTACTTCTGTTAATAGATATATCTAACAGAAAGCCTTTGAAAAGTTATCCATATTTATTTCATTTTCAATTTGGTTTAGAACTTTATCAATAACTCTGTCAAAACCTAAAGCTGTATGTGAAGTGCAAAACAGTTGACCAGCAGGAATAACTTTATCGAGTATATCAGCTGTGATTTTAGATATTCCTATATTATGAACAGTACTGACAGTCATATGAACATCTACCTTCTAGTATAGTTCTTCTGAGGTGTATTTTGAGGCTTCCGGTAACATTTCGAATGTTGTTTTTATTCTATCTGCAATATTTGCTGTAGTTTCTGAAGCGATTACTAATGTAGGCAAAGGAAAATAATATTCTCGGTTAATATGTAAACCAGAAGATGCAAAGGTCCCAACATGCTTTCGAGTGGTAGATTCAGTTGCGAGAGTTATTATATCGCCACTATTTTTAGCTTGATTAACTCTGTCTGCAATCGAGCCAAGAGAATACGCGTGCATCTGTTTTAGTTTTTTACGTATGGCACTGCGTGTTGGGAGTGTGTGAGAATCAATAAATATGCTCTCAATAGCTTACAATCATTTTTATCGTACTTAGATATACGGTCAGTTTCATCTAGAATTTCACTTACAGCAACAAGCATAACTCTCTTTTTTTTAATTGGTTCAGTGTCTTTTTCAAAGAACTGATATTCATTTTTTGTTAATTCTTTTTCAAGAAATTCATCTTCGTCTTCAAATTCACTTAACTCACTATCATCATTATCAACGTACATTGTCTGATATACTGCTGTTTAATTTCTTATTTTTTTCTCCATTTTTCTTTTGTCGTTAATAACTTTTTGATGGAAAGTTTTATCAACATTTTAACAGGTAAAATTTCTGTTACCGTGCATGTTTTCTAGATACTAGTAGTCTTCAGCATTCGTTGAAATACCGAAAAACTTCTCTAGCTTTACATGACGCACAGTGACTCAAAACAACAAAAAAATGGCAATAAACCCCTCCCAACTTTTCTCTAAATTAAGTGCCCTTTTTTAAATAATATTAAATTGCAATAATTTTTTATTTCAAAAGTATAAATAATTTTTTAATAAAAAATTTTATTTTGTATTTAATAGTAAAAAGAAGTGAAAAAATTTGTTATTATTTTCAAAAAAATCTGAAAAATGTGAGATTTTTATTTAACTAAAAAAGAGTTGTTTTAATTTAAATAAAAGTGTATATTTAAATAAAAGTGTATAAGATAATCTTTTGCCCCTATATATTTCAAATTTACTAAAAAGAAAAAAAAAGTCTGATTTTTTTGTTTAAGTTTAAAGACTTTTTTTTAAAAAAGGAAGTAAGTAATTGTATTTTTTTGGTTTATATATCAGCTAAAAAAATGTTCCACCGAGTTCCAAAAATATATATATTTTTTCTAGTTAATTAATATTTCTACTTTTAAAATATAAAGGGATTACTGCGGTCTCCTGCGGTATTGGAAGTTATAAAAGAAATACAAATGTTGGTAAACACTTAAAAACCTTGTTTTCCGCCATTTTTGAAAGTATTTTGTTACAATCAAAATAAATGAAAATGGCGGGAAACTTAAATTTTAATTTTTTACTTGTATTACCTGCTTTAATATAGTTTTTAAATCATTAGTATTAAATATAGTTTTAAAAACGTGCTTTTGTCATTATATACTATTTAAAAGTTTGTTAAAATATTTATTGACAATTTTAAAGAACGATTTATTATTCGATAAGTACAACTTGTTTGAAAAAGGATGTAACAATGTGACAATTGTTAAAGCCATAACAAAATAAAATTTTAAACAGTGTAAAGTAAAAGAATATATAATGTAATTTAAAATGTTTCTGATATATTAGTTTTATTATATTGATGATTCTTAAAAACAATAGCAATGAAAAGATTAGATCTTATCCCAAATATACGTAGATTAGGAGTGGATAAATTAAGATTATGGAAGGATTTACTTAATGAAATAAAAAATACTGAAGAAATTCGCAAAGCAAACTTAAATGAAGTAAAAGTTGCTTTAGTTATACTTATTTCAAAGGTGAAGAAAAAACTAAAACAATGTGGACGAAATTATGATACATTTATACAAAAAGAAAATAGTTGGCTTCAAAAAAATCTTATGAGCAATAAAAATAGCCATTTTGGCTCTGGCCCCATTAATTTGGCTCTGGCCCCATTAATTTGGCTCTGGCCCTATTAATTTGGCTCTGGCCCCATAAACAATCAAGTGTTCTTGGAGAGCGAAGCAAAAGAAGAAAAAAAAAAGAACTAGCCGCAGAACATCATGAAGCTCTATTTTTAGCTTCTGCAAAAAGTGAAAATGCTGCTGGAGAAAAAAAAAAGCCTCCATTATAAAAAACAATACTTCTAATGTTTTAGTGACTTTGAATAAAACCTTTCCCATTAATATGAGTGTAGAGGAAGCTCTTGCGTTAAAAACGAATACTGATCTCAGCGATAAACAATATAAAATGATCAAAAACTCAGCTCTTGTACACAATGTGCGTATTTATCCTACCTTCCACGATATTTTCGAAGAAAAATTGAAATGCTATCCTGAGAATATACACTTTTCTGAAATTTCTGCAAAGTGTACTCTTCAAAACATGTTAGATCACACTGTGAGTAGAATAACTGAAATGATTGGTATGCCTAATTGTGGTCAAGGTAACGAAATATTTGGAGTTATATATGGAACGATTGGTTTTGATGGAGCATCAAGCAAAAGTATTTATAAACAGAAATACGAGACAAGCAACACAACTATAGAACTTAAAAGTGAAGAAAATCTTTTTAGTACAGCTTTTGTGCCTCTATTGCCCAAAGTAGAAGATGTCGAAATTTGGAAAAATGGAAACCCTTCACGTTGTCACTTTTGTAGACCTCTTTATCTACAATATAAAAAAGGGAGTCCAATTTTATCAAGAGAAGTAGAAACAGATTTAAAAAATCAAATAAATATCTTAAAGACGTTTTGCAAAGTTTTTGATATTGCAGGAAGAAAGGTGACTTTTAATATCAGCTATAGAGTTGATATTACAATGTTTGATAATAAAGTAGTTAACGCACATCGAGATAATGTGTTTGTCTTGAAGATTCTAAATCTTTTAGAAAAATTTGTTTGTACGCGTATAAGTCACCTTTAATGCGCGCATACGCGCATTATACGCGTTGAAGCTGCGCGTAAAAAAAAATTTTTTCAATAAATTTGAAATCTTTGACCCAAAAAGTATTATTTTGATATATAACATTATTTATTTACAATTATGTCAAATTTTAATTAATTTTTGCCGTTTTTTGATCGTCCTGAGTCACTGTGCGACGTTGTGGATTGAATCAGAAAATTTCAAAAAGTTTTTTAAGGGATTCGTTCATAGAAATACATCTTCTTAAAAAACTATCACTTTGCAAGTTTTTGTCAACACCTTTTAAGTAGCGATATGCATTGATTTCACTTTGCAAACGTTTTAAAATGGCCTGATATAAAATTGTGTAGATATTACGCGCTGTCCAATGAATTTCTACTAACTTTGCAACTCTTCGACAAGCACTTTTAAAAGATAATTTATTGTTGACTTCGATAAAGACAAGTGAAAGAACATCTCTGAGTAAAGGCAACTTTGTATGATAAAATTTATCAACTACAGGGAGACTTTCTAAAGGAGTTTATTTATTTTGATTTATTACTATTTTGTTATTACGTCTTGTTACAATTTTTTTCATTTTAATTGATATCTAAATTTAGTTAAAAATAATAGAAGCAAAATATTCTCTAGTAAAGAAAAACAAAAGCTCTTTTTTAAGTATTTATAAAGTTTACGTTTTAACAAAAAAAGTTTTATTACATTTTTTTTAAAACGCAATTATCATTCATTTTAATTCAAATTTATCCAATCAAAATTTAAATTGCATAAATTTTAACGTTAAGTTGCGTAACTTTATATGCAAAGAAACGCTGCAAAGATTTTTTTTTCATGTTTTTTTGTTTTTTTGTTTTCCAGCGAAAAGATCAGGACAATGGCAGCCCTACCCTAACCCAACTTTTAAAAGACCAAGAAAAAAACTTTGCTATTATTACTTCTGCAAACATGAAAATTTTAACGGAGAGACTTGATAAACTTGAAAAAGATACAAATACAAACATGGCAAAAACTAACGATATTGCAAATGATTTGAACGCAACACGTCTAAAGATAGTATTTTTAGAAACCGAATTCAATGAGATTAAGAAATTTATTTCTGCGCAAGATGAAATAATTTTGTCAAAGTTTGAAACAGAAAACGAAAAAAATTAACATTGAAATTAAAGATATAAGTGAAATATTAAAAATCAGGAACAAACTAAGGGTGATGGAAGATCGTTCACGTAGTAACAACTTGAGAATTGGCGGGATAAAAAAAGCGAAAATGAATCATGGTTAGAATCTGAATGTAAGGTGCATAAATTATTTGAGGAATGCCTTGACATTAAAAATATAAAAATCGAAAGAGCACATTGATCTGGACCGAGAGATGTCAATAAACACAGACCGATAGTCCTAAAGTTATTAAATTATAAAGACAAAACTGAAATACTTGAAAAATCGTGTAAACTCAAAGGAAAAAACATCTTTATAAATGAAGATTTTAGTGCTGAGACTACAGAAATAAGGAAGGGTTTAAGAGAACGAATGAAAAAAGGAAGGGAATTCGGCAAATTTGCGGTCATATCATACGACAAACTAGTCGTTCGTGATTGGACTGCAAAGAAACAAGATGCTGTTTCCACTGAATCTATATAAGTATTCATTTAATTTTTATTTTTAACTAATTTTTCCCTAGTCTTAATTTTATATTTTAAAATGGATGATAATTTATTAATTAAACTTTGTGATGAAAATGTCACACTTTGTGATAATGATGTCACTAATTATTTTAACCTAAAATCGTTAGTAAGCAAATACTATTCAATTTCTGAATCTAATTTCTATTTTCAACAAAGTAAAACACATTTTCAATCTTAAACATTAATATTCGAAGCCTAAACAAAAATTTTGAAGATTTTAAAATTCTAATGCATGAATCAAATCATGATTTTAAAATAATCTGTCTTACTGAGACCTGGTGTAAATATGACGAGCATAATTTTCAATTTGGTTTGACAAATTACGCGTCAATTCATCAACCACGAAACTTCCGTACCGGTGGAGGTGTATGCATTTTTATTCATAACTCAATTAATTTTATACCACGTAATGACCTCAGTGTGAATGAAAAAGATTGCGAGTCATTGCTTACTAAAATCGTCAAGAAAAAAACAAAAACTTTATGAAAAATATTTAAAAAAAAACATATTCAAACGAAGCAAAATATAAAAACTACAAAAATGTATTTGAAAATATATAAATACTCTAAAAAAATTATATTATTCGAAATCGCTAGAAAATGCAAATGGAAATACTCAACAAACTTGGAGTGCTATTAAAGAAATAATTGGACAAAACAAATTTTAATATAACGCTCTGCCAAAAAAACTTTTAATTGACGGCGAATCAATTTATGATAAAGCACAAAAAGCTGAAGAATTTAACAATTTCTTCATTAATGTTAGCTCTAATTTAGCACAAAGTATTCATTTACTTCTTCAACACTTGATTCTTATCTAACAAATTCTAATAAAAAAAGGAATGAGTCAAAGCTAGATATACGTAAGTTGCGGACTGCTTTACTAAGCTTAAAAAGTAACAAAAGTGCAGGATCGGATAAAGTTAGCGTTAGTATATTAAAATTGGTCTATGATATAATTGAACCATCTTAGTTTCATATCTTCAATCAGTCACTTAAATCAGGTAAAGTTCCGGATAATTTAAAAATTGCTAGAGTAACTCCAATATTTAAGTCTGGAGATAAGTCAGAACCCACTAATTACAGACCTATATCTGTTTTATCTTGTTTCTCGAAATTGCTTGAACGTATAGTGTACAATAGGCTGCATAATCATTTAAGGTGGTTCACCACTAAAAAAAAAAATCCCTAAATTTCATAATTTCAAATTAAAAAGTGTATAAGAGCATAACATAAGAAAATAAAAAACAACAAGTGTCATATTACAACAATTTATTCCTAAAATTACGAAAATATGTCAAAAAGGTTGCAAAATAAGTCAATTTTGAACAAAATTTTGAAAAACGATAATTAGGAAACAATTAGAAATTAGAGCTTCATATTTGGCAAACAGTTTAATGCACATAAAATGAAGGGTCTGAACCAAAATCACTGCTTTATTCTTAGTAAAAGTTGAAATTTTGATTTTTTTGGCAAAAACATCAAATTTTGCAGGGTTGGCTAATGAAATAAATAGTAAAAAGTAAATAATTCATTTACTACTTTGTTTTTAGCATATATTGTGGTTTAGGTCCTTCATCATTATATGTAGAACATGTTGTAAAATTTAAAGCGAAAAACTAAAGTCGTTCAAAAGTTATGACATTTCAAAAATTAAAAATTGCACAAAAAAGTGAATGCAGAAAAACAACAATAAACATTTTATAACTAAAAAAAAATATCAAAAACTTCCAGAAAAGTATGGATCAAAAGTTTCCAGTTGTTGTTCTTCATCTTGCCAACCCTTATTAATGGCTTTTAAATGTATCTTCTACATTTTTTTTCATGAGTCTTTTTTATTCATACTGGTAACGCGTTTTTGATCCCTACAAAATGAGGACACAAGTTTTGTTGCTTGCAAATATGGTACAACAAGTTTTGTAGCTTGCAAATATGGTACAGCAAGTTTTATGGCTTGCAAATTTTTTTTGATAGACGGCTCTGGCTTACCTTCATGTGGTGTCTATTGTTAAAAATGATTTAATTTTATTCATTAATGGAATTGAAAAATTAAATCATTCACTATAAGCCAAGACAAAACTTAATTACATTTTTTATTCCAAAATACTTATTGTTTTTGTGTGTTTTTTGTTAAGGTTGGAGTGGGTAATCGGTCCCTTTAAAGGACAAAATGGAGATTCAAACTCATCTTGTCATGTGGTAAATTAGTTTTTTTTTTCTAATTTCTCTCTGTTTAAGAAAGCATTTTAACATTTTTATATCGAAAATTTGTTACTAAAAACGTCAAAACCTTTTATAGAATTGTCCGATTTTCGTAATTTTTTCACCTTTGAAATACTGTATTTCAGAGCTTTCTAATGATATATAACATTCTAGTATTTGAATAATTTAAAAAAATCAGTCCACGTACCTACACTAAGGCTTGGTGTCCTTTCCCAATTTCACGAAAAGCAATAACCATTTTAAGGTTGATATCGAAATAATTTCTATCTTTTTTAGGTACAGATTTTTTAACATCATTAGATGTATATGTGCAATAATGAAAGTTACACTTGGTACATTTAAAATTCCACTTCGTTTACTGTTGTCATCTGTAAAAACAATACAACTCTGTTTCTGAATTACTAAAATTATCAGCTTTTATTAAAGAAACTTTGCTGGCAACTGAAACACGCTCAACACTTTTGTCTTCTTTTAGGGTTGGTGTTTTGGTCCACTGGTTGCCATGAAATGCTCTTTTTCTTTTTAAACCTTTTTTTTTGTTGCTTCCCATTGTATATAATATTCTAATATTTTAAATTATATAATATAAAACTGATAAGTTATACTAAATAATAAGAAAAAATACAAAGATTTTCCATTACAACAATAAATTATAAGAAGATAGTATCTGATGAATCATACAAAAAGAGCAACTTCCATACACGTTCTAAAGTTTTGTCAAACCATGCTGGCCTACTAAACTAATGCGTAACTTACCAATTTTGACAAAAAAAACTTAAATCAAAGCAAAGAGACAGGGCAATTATAAACATAAGTTTGTGTTGCTAGGGGCCGTTGCTAAGGAAAGTTGTCTGATAAGGTCTAAATAAAGTGAAATATCTTTAAAAATGCTCAAGTTATATCAAAACAGACTCCAGAAACGTTTACAGCTATGTTAAATTACTATAAAACAAACGTAATCTCAAAAATCAACTTTTGATAAAAATTTAGTTTTTTTTAGTGTTGAACCACCTTAACTAAAAACAACATGTTATACAGTAAGCAATTTGGTTTCAAAAAACAACATTCAACAGATCATCCAATAGTAGAGTTAGTTAATCACTTATCTAATGCTTTTACAGAAGACTGTTTTCATTGATCTGTCGAAAGCTTTTGATACGGTGAATCATTGCATTCTAATAAAAAAACTGGAGTATTACGGAATAAAGGATATAAATAATAAATAACTTACTCTGGTTTGAAAATTATCTTTCAAACAGAAAACAATATGTACAATTTGAAAATTAGATACGACCAAAAAAACTGTAAACTGCAGAGTCCCACAGGGTTCTATACTTGGACCTTTTTTTACTATACACAAATGATTTGTCTTCGACATCAAACCTATTAAATTTTATTTTATTCGCAGATGACTCGAATCTTTTTTATTCTCACAAAAATATTGAAACACTTTTTACAGTAGTAAATAAAGAATTAAATAAAGTAAATGAATGGTTTATATGCAACAAATTGTCTTTGAATGTTCAAAAAACTAAATTTTCTTTTTTCCACACACCAAGCAAAACAAAAGAAATACCATTTATTCTTCCCAATCTTTTGATGAATAAAACTAACATCATAAGGCAAATATCTGTAAATTTTTTAGGTGTATCTTGGAAAGTTCATATAAATTCTATAAAAAAAAAATCTCAAAAAACATTTGTATGGTCTATAGAGTTAAGCCACTTTTAAATTTTAAGTCCTTAAAAAGTTTATATTTTTCCTTTATACATAGTTACTTAATTTACGGCAACATTATGTGGACAAGTACTAATCACACTAAGCTAAAAAAAACTTTATAGCAAGCAAAAACATGCTGTTTAAATTATATTTGGAGCTGGTAAAGCGATTCCTTGTGAACCTCTTTTACGTATAATTGGTGCCCTGAATATTTTCAAACTTAATATCCATCTTGTTCTACAGTTCGTTTATAAAATAAAATATGGACTGTCCCCCAAAATATATAAAGCTATTATATATTCACTTTTACTTTTACCCCATCTATTTATGATATTATGTATTAAACGATATCTTACTTTATCTTTTATATATTTTTACATAAAGTTTATTAAACTTATATAAAGTTTTATATATTCACTCTTACTTTTACCCAATCTATTTATGATATTATGTATTAAACGATATCTTACTTTATTATATATATATATTTTGTAAACATTCATTCAATTTTCTTTTATACTATAAATTCTTGAAACAACTTTGTAAAAATTATAAATTGTAACACGGTGCTCGGCTGTAAGGTAAATCAATGCCTTCTTCTTGCTCCGGCCATTGGCTTAATTGTAAATTTATGGAAACTGTTATATTTAATAAACAGCAAAATATAATGTTATAAACGGCAAAATATAATGTTATATAAGGCAAAATATTATGTCAAAAAAAAAAAAAATCTTATATCAATATCTGATCATATGACACAATCTGCATTTCTAGTAAAACTTCAAATCCAAGGATCACAAGTGGCATATTTAAATCTATTTCTATAAAAACAGACTCCATATAAAATATGAAAAATGGAACAATATTAATAAATATTACTAAAAATGAACTTTTTTTAAATTTAAATTTTACAGAAACAGAATCAGCAATCTATTAAAACTTAGTAATAAATTTTATTAAATGATCTTTTTTAGTAAAAACCGAGACAATATTAGAAATAATTGGAAAGGAGTAAAAGAAATCATTAATATTAAACCTTCCTTCTGTAGTTCAACTCTTAAACTTAAATTGAAAGAAAATATTATCACAGTTCCAACTAATGTATCGAATATATTTAACAACTTTTTTGTTTCTCCAAAACAATCTACAAAAAAAATTATAAACTTGATATCTAAATTTATTGACTCTCAAGTCTCATTAAAATCCCTAATCTCAATAAAACTAGATGATAAAATCTCTAGACGATAAGATCTCTAGATGATAAAAACTTTGCATGTGGTATTTTTGTTGTTCAACAAAAAGCTTTTGATACAGTAGATCACTTTATCTTACTCAAAAAATTAGAATTTTATGGAATCAGAGGAATTCCTCTCAAATGGTTTATTTAATATCTTCACAACAGATCGCAGTTTGTTTTTATTAATAACTTAAAATTTATTTAAATAAAATGTTCTAATGGTGTCCCCAAGGCTCAGTATTAAGACCTCTGCTTTTTCTTGTTTACATTAATGACCTTAAAACCTCCATTAAGTTTACAACCACTTACCACTTTGCTGATGATACTAACTTTTTAATTATCACCAAATCTTAAAAAAAAAATTAACAAACTGCTTTTCAAATAAGGGGACAATCCTAATAGCTAGCTGTTACAAGGGTACCTCATCTTCAAAACAAGGCATTAAAGATAATTTATTTTTAATATTACAATTTCAATTTTGGTGTACTTTATCTTACTTCTAAGATTCTCAAACTTTGTTACCTTGTTCAACTCCTAAATTGCCAGTTTACCTGGAACCACCAACACAAAACCTACCTCTTAACTTCAACAACTTCTTCCATAAAAGTGCAAATAACCGTTACTTTCCAAGGTCCATTAACAATCTGAACCTACCAGTCTTAAAACATTTTTCTGCTGCTTATGGACGTAAATCTATAAAATATCAAAAAATAAAATCTTGAAATAAACTTTCCTATGACCTAAAGATATGACCTTTTAATAAATCCAAGAATTTGTGTATCTATATAAGTGTGTGTGTTTGTGTGTACTTATGTGTCCGTGCGTGCGCGCGTGTGTATGGGCGTGCGTGCTTGATCAGAGGTGACCGGCTAAGGGAAACAAACTTGTTTTTCTGACACTATATATTTAACTACGTTACCGAGCGTGGATTTTCTATATCTATTATAAAGAGTTTTTTTAAAGTTACGTAACAAAAACATTGCAAAATTGTTGAACTCATTCATTTTAAGTAATGGCAATTTTAAATAACTGAAACTTTAAGACAAAGGGAATTTTAAATAACTTGTGGCACCCTTCCTGCTTGATTTTTCATAACATTAGTTAACAACAACCTTATAAAATTACTTTAGTATGACAACTTTATTATTGCTTATTAAGTCATTGAAATAAAATTTTTTTTTAATTATTCGAAATTTTACTTACAATTTTTATGTTTATGGGTATTGCCGTATTTTCATTAGGCTGAATTTTTTAAATGCTGCATTTTTTAATGCTGTAATTTTTAAAATGTATTTACATGCTTTAAAAGTATTTATATTTACATCTTAAAAATTATTTTTGACCCAAAAAAACTGCTATTACAGTTTAGGAGGGAAAGTGGGTGCAAGTATATGTGATCGTTTCTGATAAGAGAGAAGGGGTTAAAAATTGAAAAATATAGGGTGACGTACCTCGTTGGCAATCCCGCTTAATTACATTTATCAACGATTTGTTTTATTAAAACGAAAACATTAACCTAATAAGAAAATACTTTAAAATAAAAGTTATTTCATCCTTTTATTTGTTTCAAATGCAATACGGTGACTTTTTTTACCGCTTCGATCAGGCCATTATTGACATAAAAGTAGTAGGGTTTAGAGATATCTTTCAGCTGGATAATTTGGGATATTTGCAGGGTAGAATTGGGCTCTGACTTTTCTTCCTCTGACAAGTAGGTTAGACCGGGACGATTTCGTCACTTTTAAAATTTCAAGAAAAAGATGTTATTCTGGCATAGCACCATATTAAGATGATGTAAAATATTTATTATTTTAAAATTATAACCTTATAACTATTGATTAATTATAGTTGCCGTCTAACTTGATTGGTTGTTGTAAATTTTAAATGAGATTTGCCGTTTAATATTATTAATTGATATTATCGTGTCACTCTTGCTCCAAGTGGCCTTATTATTAATTTTATGAAATTGATTAAAACTACTATTTAAGAATAACTGCTGAGGTGAGAGCTTCATAAATTTGTTAAAACTATTAAACTGGCGTTCGTGGTATATATTTTAAATAGGTTTTTTTCCAAGTAGAATATTGTGGGGTGATTTCGCCATAGAATGAGAGAATTGTCCCACAGTTAAAAAAATTAATAATGTACAATATTTTTGCTTTTTAAACAATACTTAGTATTAATATTTATAATTATATAAACAATTTCATAAAATCATTCGACATATATCAGGAATTATCGCATGATAGATTTATTAGAAGCATTTTGAAGATATAATAAATCAATAATATATTTAAAACTAAAGTACTTTATAATTTAACTTATAATTTAGTTTTCTAAAATTCTCTTAAAACTTTATATTTGAAAATGTCATTTGTTGCAATTGAATGCATTTCTTATACTTGCATTTTTTATCATTAAATGCTCACCATCGCTGATTGTTTATAGCCACTATATCGATTAAAATGTTTAAAATCCACCATTATAAAATGCAAGCATCGATATTTAAAAAGATAGTTATTATGCCAATCGGTAATAATTATCTTGTTGCATTTTTACCCCTAAAGCCAAAATCAAAAACTCGTCGTATATTACCTATGTTTCAGATGGTACGCAAGTATCTCCAAAAGAAAAAGAAATCCTATAGTAATACCAATTGGCTCAAGAAAGAAAAAGAACTTTCTTTCCAATTAAATAAAAGCATATGGCTTAAAGAAGAGGAAATCCCATTGTTTAAAATCATTATTAAATCAAAAGCTACCAAGTACATCAAAAACACATAACCGAAACAGCAAAAAACAACTCATTGCTATGTGTGCGGTGTTGAATGGGTGGGTTCATCAGAAGATCAGCTCCAATGCGTCTCTTTTCATATGTGGGCATGTGAAGTCTGCTTTTGCATCGGCATGTGCATAGAATGTGCTTAATTCGACAAAATATAATAAAGCTTTAACTCTTTTTACATTACCACGAAATAGCCCCATAAAAGGCGAAATCGCCCCAAATAATTGTGTAATAATAATTAGTGTTCATGAGTATAAATAATTTTTTTTTTGAATTTTTAAACGTGGTCAAACTAAATATAGTTTATTAAATATTATTCAGTTAACGGTATACGGAAAAAGCGTATCAGGTTGAACAGACAACATTAAAGCAGAAAAATGGCGAAATCGCCCCGGTTTACCCTACTTGACTTTGACATTATTCTTAAAGAGAATTCATATCATATGCTAAAATCATATGCTGATTGGATTTTAATTTTTTCCTGACTTTACTTTGTTGGTTGCTAAACGCTTAACAGTAGCCCCAACGCCACCGATAACTCTTTTGCCATGCATTGCTGCAAAAAAATTCTTCTTCAAGGTGCATTATTGCGCTCACCATGACTTTATTTTTGAGCTAAGACTAATTATTAAATGAAATAAACTCCGAGACAAAAACACTTAAAATTTTCTGCATAATCAATCTGAATAGTAGCGACATTTGATGATGGATTCATGGATTTAGAAATGCTTAGTTTAAAATATCTAGATTGGTTACGCTTGATACTGGCATGAGTTGTGTATTTTCTTTTTATACTCATAATGTGAGTAATCAATTCTTTACTACTTCAAACTTTTTCACATTCATTTACAGCATAATACTTTTTATCTGGT
This sequence comes from Hydra vulgaris, assembly GCF_038396675.1. Lineage (NCBI taxonomy): Eukaryota > Metazoa > Cnidaria > Hydrozoa > Anthoathecata > Hydridae > Hydra > Hydra vulgaris. The sequence continues at coordinate 67,135,020 of NC_088922.1, read as the reverse complement.
TTCTGCCATTGGTACAAATTTGTTTAAAATTTTAGTGGTTCAGCGGTGGTCAAGGATTTGCTGGAAAATTTTCAGATCTTTGCATTTGTTGCATTTGTTGTAGAAACAATCATTTAATGTGTCCTTATAAACAAAAAATTGATAGTTCTTCCCATTTTTAAAGTTAGTCAACAGTAAACGATCAAGTTTCACAAAGGAATCCAAAGCAAATTGAATGTTTTTGTGGTAAGTACAAACGCATACATGTGAAACAACTTTGCGATAGATCGAACATTTATTGGTCGTAGTTCCCTCAACCAATTCAATCTTGGTATCATCATGTTTAAAAAGCTGGTACACTTCTTTCAGGGGGTAAAAGAAAAAATCTTCTTTCAATCTTTCCATTTTCAATAACTGAGACAAAGTCCTTAACATTTGTATTTAAAAATTCCTTAGGGAATTGCAATTATTTTTTTCAACACAATTTATATATAAGAAACTATGGGGGAGACTGGTTCTCCAAGGGACGTTTTTAGGTTAACGAGTGTAATTTTTCATCGGTGAATATAATTGAACTTTTGAAAACTGTATATGAAAATATGGTCCTTTTTGCACTTTTGATGAGAATCTCTGCTTTATTATACAATTTTTAAGTACTTTTTTTTAGCCGCAAAATGAGGTCTGACTTTGTCCCTAGGTACAACATGGGGTTGTACCTAGGGATATAGGTGGTTATACCTAGAAACGGCGGTAGGGACGCTGGGTAATCGAATACTCAGATGGGCTTCTATTGAGCTAACAACTAAATAATAATTAAATACTAAAGATAACTTATAACTATAACTTTAATTATTCATTATTATTGGCATAAATTGAATTACAACTATTATTTCCTATTAGTTACTGCACAACGAGTCACAGTTATATTATTTATTACACCGCGATTCATAAATGAATTATTTATTACATAAAAAACAAATAATTCCTGATGATACAGAAGTTCGGCACTCTGTTGTACCTAGGGACATGTCCCTAGGTACAACAGGGCGCCAAATTGACAAAAAACGCCGACTAAAATTTTGAGTTTAGGATTTGAGAGATATACTAAATTAAAATTTAGTTCCAACTACATATTTCTTTGGTAAATATGTTTTTTTGCACAACTGTTCCCGACACATTGAATTCTCGCACTTTAACATTTCTGTGTGTAACTGTACTCTACACTTTTTACATTTTGCAACTTTTAATCGTTTGGCTGAAGGTACTTGTTTATTATTGTTTTGCTGAGGTTGTTCAGGCATTTGAGTACTTGGCAATATTTACAGTAATTTAAATTGTATTAAATGCCGAAAAAACTGAGTTCTTGATTTCAGGTAAAGCACAAACACAAACCAATACGATAACAATTTCTAGTAATTAAAAAAATCTTCAGAATAAACTTAGACATCTGGGATTTACATGGGATATTAAACATTCAATTTTTGCTTCGCTCAGATATAAAAATGTTGATGAAAAAAGCTCAAACTTTAGAGCTGTTGTTCAAACTCTTATTCAATCTAGAATCCGGTTTGCTCACCAAAGTTCTATTTCCTATATATATAAATTATTGGCAGTCCCTACCTTAACTTATGGTATGGAGCTATGTGAAAAAAATTCTGTTTTGATAAAAAAGCTTGATGCAATTGGAAGGAGTGCGCTAAAATTACTTTTAAATGTTTCGAAACACATTAAGAACTATACAAGTTCAAAATGATTTGAAAACTTTTATAAATATATAACTGTACTGTGACATTTTAATGTAAGCAAAATTTAGGAAAAAAAGAAGTTGAATGGGTTGATTTTTTTTAATTTAACGGGTAATAAGTAATTATCTGGATCGAATTCGTTTTAAAATTATTAAGTCATTTCTTGCACGTCGACAATTATGTGGTTTTTAATAATAAACTAGATTTAACGCACCACAAAAGTCTTATTTATCTTTTTAAATTATTTTAAAGGCTTAAATTATAAACCATGATAGAAAAAAGCTCTTACGAAAACTTATGTACGAGTTTTATAAAAATAATATAAATGTGATTTATATCCTTGATTTTTAAAAGATTCAAGAAGACTTTCAGTGTAAATGTTATAGAGGTGAGGTGAAAGAATCTATCCTTGTCTTACTCCTTGCTTTAGAAAAAAAGAGTTTGATTTACAACCTTGATATAAGACTGTTGCGCTACTATTGTTATATAACAAAGAGATAGTGCTAACTATAAAGAGTGCTAACTTTTTATCGAGATATAATTTATCAAATAGGATATCCCAGTTACAGCTATCAAAAGCTTTTTCTGCATCTAAAGAGCATAGGTACCCAGGAGAGTTGTTGCTGTTGTAATGTTTAATTATTTCACTAATTAGAAACTCAGCCTGTAGCGTTGAACAGTTAGCATTGAACCCAAATTGTAGGGGGTGAGTATCTCTAATATCCATATAAAGAGGATTAGGTATTCTAGAGCCTTTGTAAAAATTGGTGTAATGATAATACCGCGATAGTTGCTCGGGCTATCTAAAGATTTTTTTGTTTGATTTAACAAGGGGTACAATAATTGACGTCTACATTGATATTGGTGTCCATCCATAATTAATGGAGTAATTAAAAAATTTGATGAGCCATTTTGTTATAGTATCACAATTTGCGTATTTCAAATGTTGTGCTGAGATACCGAAAGAGTCAGGATATTTTTTAATTTTAGGTTCGAAATAGTCATAATTATATTTTCTTCAGTTATTGTAACATCATAATGTTTTGTACACGGGGGAATTCTCCGAAGATTTTGATTACGAGGTGTTACTTTTGAAGTATTCAGTACACTTTCGAAGTGGTTTGCGAATTCTGAAGTAATAAATTTCTTTGTTTTTTTTATTATTTATGGTAAATAATCTAGAATTTATGTCTTTGTTTAAATATCAAAAAGCATTCCAAAAGTTTTTAGGCCTAATATTTTTTAAGTTTTCAATTTTAATATACTTTGCGCAAATTTTATTATTTTAAGTAAACTTGGCGGTTTTACGAAAGCTTTTACGAGCCGTTAGTTAATGATTGAAAATTACAGAGTTTAAATCTTTTAAAAAACCAAAATCTCTCCATTTTTTAAAATGAATTGAAAGAATAGTTTTAGATCGACTTAATTCAGGTGTGCACCAAGATTTTGAATACAAACATTGCTTTTTGGTGGCGTGTAACAGAGTGCACGGGTTTATTAATTTTACCAATTAAAATAAAGTTGTCATCTTTATTCCGTTCAATACTCATTTCCAGTTTTTTTGTCAATTATTACTTCAGAAATCTTATCAGAAGTTATTGTAGTTGATTGAGTTTGAGCCACAACGTTGGCAAACATTTTTGAAAAATGTTGTTTGTGTATATTTTCAATTTCAATAATTTTTGGATTTGAGGAATGATTATTTATTGAATTCGAAACAATAGGTTTTAAAATTTCTTGCGGTTTACAAATACTTGCGTTGTTACCCTATGCGCGCATCACTAGTGATTTAGTACTGCTCAACGGTGATTTAGTGGTGATCACTAGTGATCGCCACTCAATCACCGCTCTATCGCCACTAATACATTACTTATTTATACGCAAAAATCAAATACCCGAAATAATTTTATATTGGTGGTGATTCAATGCTTATTAAGTAGTGACTGTTTAGTAATATATCAAAATGCGAAAATAAGTTATAACTCATCTCAATAAAAAATGGCAGATAATAAGCGCAAGCACTACATGAAAAGCTACATGAGAGATTATAGAAGTTTTAAAAAGTTGTTTAATGAAGAAGAAGAAGGTAAAGAAGAAGAAGAAGGTAAAGAAGACGGAGAAGAAGAAGGTAAAGAAAACGACGACGAAGAAGAAGCTAATAAAAACGACGACAAAGAGGAAGAAGGTAAAAAAGACGACAACGAAGATAAAGAAGACGAAGAACATAAAGAAGACGAAGAACATAAAGAAGATGATGAAGAAGTAGGATATAACGAAAAAAATGGTAATACAGAAAGTGAGGTTTCTCAATCTGTCAAGACTCGAAATTTTCTTCATAAATGGGCTGTTGAAAATAATATCAAGTCTAAACCGTTAAACGAGCTTTTGACACATTTGAACTCTTTCATAAAAGACATTCCTAAAAGTGGAACATCTTTAAAAAATACTTTAAGAAGTGTGGATGTTGAAAACGTTGCTGGAGGTGATTTTGTTTATATTTCTTTAAAAATTGCACTTGGCAATTATGTAAAATGCTTCAGAAAGCCAGCAGAGTTTGATCTTATTATAAATGTTGATGGTACTCGAATATACAATAGTAAAAAAAAACAAATGTGGCCTATACTGTGTACTATAAATCAACAAGGTCCATATGCAATTGCTTTATGGTATGGTGAAGGAAAACCTACAGTTCTTGGAGAATACCTCAAAAAGTTTGTAGCAGAGTTAAAATTCTATTTTATAAATGGGTATGAAGGCCTAAAGGTAATAATTAAGGCATTTGTATGTGATGCACCAGCCAGAGCATTTTTAAAATGTATAAAAAGTCATAGTGGATATGACAGTTGTGAAAGATGTGAAGAACATGGTGAGTATCATAAAGGTATACGATTGTTAGGTACTAAATCTTTAATACGAGATGATAAAAAGTTTAAAGAAAAATTTTATTCAGAGCATCAGATTGGTAAATCACCATTATCCAAACTTGAAATTCCAATGGTGACTGGATTTGTACTTGATTACATGCATTTAGTTTGTCTAGGGGTTACAAAGAAACTTATGAAGAGTTATATTAACAATATAGGTTCCTCTGTACACAGCAAAATTTCTTCGCAGTTGCTCGAAATAAGAAAATGCACACCAACAGACTTTCAAGGTTGGCCTAGAAGTTTGGATGAATTTTCTGATTTTAAAGCAACTGAATTTCGCTTTTTTTTATTATATGCAGGAATTGTAGTTATGAAAGGTAAAATATCGCATGATGAGTATAAACTTTTATTGGCTTTATCAGCTGCAATGCACATTCTTTTATCTGAGACAATGATTAAAGATAACTCAATGGTTTCTTACTGTAAGAGTTTGTTAGAATGGTTTACAACAGAATCAATTGTTTTTTATGGACCATTGTTTGCATCTTATAATGTGCACAGTATTATTCATTTAGCTGATGATGTAATAAATCACAAAGTATCATTGAATAAAATATCTGCATTTCCTTTTGAAAATTACCTTGGAAAAATTAAAAGAAAAATTCATAGTGGTACATATACAGTTGCTCAAGTTGTTAAAAGGCTTGATGAACAAAGTAAAGTAATACATCTATTACCAACAAAAAAATCAGTGATCTTTAATACAAATTTTAGAAATAGAGTTTATTATATCAGCAAAATAGGTTTTGTAGTTGTTGAGAAAGTTGTAGAAAACAAATATTTTTGTAAATTGTTTAAATTTTCGAAACTAACAAATTTTTTTGAAAGTCCTTTACCAAGTTCACTCATTCATATTTACCACTTAACAACTTTGTCAAATTGCAAGGAAATTGAATTGGAACAGAATGCATTGCTACACAAAGCCATCATGATGCCTTGTGATAAAGGAGGCTATGTACTTATTCCTCTTCTCCACTGTGACCTTAATGACAATTTTACAAATCTATAATTTTGATATATATATATATATATATATATATATATATATATATATATATATATATATATATATATATATATATATATATATATATAACTTTTACACATTTGGTTTTACTATTAGAATTGGAAGTTACTGGATCAGAGAAAGGATGAAGTTTATAGAGCAAGATAACGATTGAAAGATGACTTAAAAAATTGCAAATTATATGAATCAGGAAAGCAAGATGAAGGTACCGAATTCCAAAGAACTAATATTTGAGAAAAAAAACTAGGCAAATAAAAGTTTTTGGAGCACTTAGGAATAGTCACAGAAAAAGGATGAGACTTAATTAAATGACGAGTAACACGAGAATGAATTTTAGTAGATGCCACAAGAGACACTAGTTCTTTAGAGCAGTGCCTGTTATAGTATTTGTAGAAAAAAGAAAGAAAAGCAACATTAAGACGATGAGATAAAACTATGTTTACAATGCATTTTTGCACCTTGTCTAAAAGAGAAAGGGCATCATTGAAAAATCCGCCCCAGGTAAGGCAACAGTATTCCATACAAAGACGAATTTGAGATTTATAGAGATAAAGAATAGAATCTTGAGTATGAAAATGTCGAGCACGATAAAGAGACACAACCTAAGCAAATGCTAATTTTGCAACAGATTTGATATATGGTTTACAAATTAATTTTATAATGATTTTACTCTTAAATTTTTATACAATGTAGCATAACAAAATGAATGAAATTGTTTAGTTTTATGATAACTGTTGTTTAAAATGACTTTCTCATTTTATATATGTATATATATATATATATATATATATATATATATATATATATATATATATATATATATATATATATATATATATATATATATATATATACTCTACTATACTCAATACATATGTTAGATCGCAATTTCCTAATAACATTTTTGCTCTCTTAAGGTAAAAACAAAGAATAATGAAAGAAAAGATAGCTGCCCCTGCTTAACCCTCAGTCGATGTAGTAGCACTCTGTATATATATATATATATATATATATATATATATATATATATATATATATATATATATATATATATATATATATATAGTTTATAATTTACTTATCGCCTCATAATATTATTTTCGTTTTACTTTTCTTATGATGAAAATGTTTAATTATATTATTCACTCTAATTTTTTTATTGATACCTGTTTAATACTGTCCCTAACTATGTATATATAAATAGTTATTAATAATAATAATAATAATAATAATAATAACAACAATAATTATAATACTAATAATAACAACAATAATATCAATGATAATATTCGTTTATTTTTATTATTGTAATTACTTTTTTATTATTGTTCTAATTGTTAATTATTTATTACTTAATTATTTATTTCAGCTTTTATTTTTAAATTAAAAAAAAAATGGATAAGTTTGTTAAAGTGAAATGGCTCGAACCTCCACATTCCATTGAATATGGAACAATTCCTTCAAATTGGATAGAAGAAAGAAATGATAGCTTTTGGGTGTGCTGGCCTCCAGTTCCTAATGTGAAGCCATTAATTTTAAACAGGCAACTACCAAAAAAAGACTGGTTCAGGTTTATTTTGTTAAAGAAATATGGAAGTGGAAGTAAGTTTAAGTCATATTCAACTTTTATGAAACAATTATCTATATTTTATAGTACTTGCATTTTCATGTTTTTATTTTTTATTTTAGGCAGCTTTTCTGAATGTGAGCTTGTCCCCTCAGCCATTGATACGAACGAAGATACAGATGATGATAATCTTTCCAAGCGAAAATGTCGAACAGTTTTACCATATTTTATGAGTGATTCTGATGATTTGGGTTATTTTAAGTTATTTACTTTATTTTGTTTGGTATTATACTAAAAAATTTTTTGCAAAAATTTGTGAACAGGTGTATTGTTTATTATAGATAATGATATTGTTTCCAATCAACCAAAAAGGCCTAAATTAGTTTGCAGCAGTGATGAAGAGCAAGAGACAATAATCAACAAGTTTCCATTACTTCCACCATCACTACAAAAATGTTCTTTATTTTATCTATAATTAAAAATTTATATTTATAAACTTTTTTTTTATTGTGTTTTCAATACTGGTGTATACATTTTTCTTCTTTGAGACTAATTTTTTACACTTTGGTATAGCAAATAATATTTAGTAAGATCAATGAGTATTATTTGTTATGCTAACAAAGATCTTTGTAAGACTTTACAATATACATCTAAAATATATCAGATATCTTTTAAGAAGTTTATTTTTGCAGATATTTTAAAGTGTAGTTTTCTATAATTAAATTTAAGGTTGTTTTTTTTTAAGTGCCTTCAAATCTGAATTTGATTACTAAAAAGAGGCAAAGAATTGATTTGGAGATTGATCCAGAATCTCAAACTAAAGTACCATCTTCTCAATCTTATCTCCTGCAGCATAACACAAGTAATAGTACAGTTTTTATTCTTTATATATGTTGGATATTAAATTCTTATAAAATTTGTGTATATAAATAAACAAAGTTTTTTATTGCAGGTTGCAGCAGTAAAACTTTGGATGACATAGATAGTACACCCAGTGTATCACAAGATGGTATAGTTGAACTTTAAATTTAAATTTTTATGCTTTCATACAAAACAATTAAATAAACTAATAACTCGATTTCTTGGTATTTAATTATATATATATATATATATATATATATATATATATATATATATATATATATATATATATATATATATATATATATATATATATATATATAACACTATACTAATAAATATATGTACATATATACTAATAATTAGATTTCAAGGTATTTAAATAGGAATTTTCTTGGTACAAACATTTTGACACTTAATTTTTCATAATGCTCTGGGACATTTTTATTTTATATATAATATAACATCTGATATTATATTATATATAAAATAAAAATGTCCCAACCAGAGCATTATGAAAGATCCAGTGTCAAAATGTATCTTTTTGTAACTTAAAATTTCTTTATTTTTAGTTTTCCAGAAAAATGTGATGAAAATTTTAAAAAATTTAAAAAAAGATTTATCTGATATTAAGCAAACCCAAAAAGATCTTATAGAAAAGTTTTCAGTTTTGCAGCATACAGGGGTAGATAATGTTAATACGTTTGTCTTAATTATTATTGACAATGTTGAGGATTTGGGGAAGTTAGAAAGTAAATTAGAAGACAAAAGTATATATTTGCAGCTGGTATGTTCACTAGTATATTTTAGCAATTTTGTTATTATTTGTAACACATAATTTATAACACTGTATTAGTCAGTTAAAAATCTGGTTCGAGCTAAAGATATTTTTTCAAATTTCAAATCCATACAATGTTAATTAGTAATATCGTATTATATTGCTGTTAGTTTGTTACAGGTAGGTAATGTTCACTGTTTTTTTTTGTTGCAGTAATATTTAACCAAATAGTGAAAAGTAAGCAGCGATAGATGCAGGAATTCACAGTAGAGGTGTGGAATGAGTTTAAACTTATTCTAAAGATCAAAATCTTGAATAAAAATTCATGAAAATCTAATAAAAAATATTATTGTAAATGCCTTTTACATCTCAAGTCACCTATGTCTTATTTCCATAGCAATTTGATATAGTATTTTCAAGATTTTTGCTGGCTATACTGATGCTTTAAATATTCTGGCAGAGGGGGATGCATACCCCCTCCCCCTAGATTATTTACTGGTTACTTTAATTTATCATGTTATTATATATATTAAATTATTATTACAGGTGGCAGTTTTAGCTCGTGCTTGTGGCATCCACCCTAAAAAAAGTATCTATGAGGCAATGAATAAACTTTTAACTAAAGATGTTGCTTCGAAATATAATATAACGGGGACTGCCAAGAAATGTAATTTTTGCACGGAATTCAAAAATATTTATTCAGCCATTATAGGTATATATACAAAGGAACAAGTTTACACATATTTTATTAAATGTGACTAAGTCACGTTTCAAATATACAAAGGTATTTCAATTTCATGTTTTAAAGTTCTGTATCTTTTTTATTTAGAGGCAGTTAGTAGTCAGCATGCTGACACCAAAGATATTCAACTCCACAGTTTTATTGGAGAGTGGTTGCGACAAGCTGGTGTCTTGAATATTCGAACTGAGAAGAAAAAAATTGAAAATCCAAATAAAACTTTATAAAAAAAAATTTGTTTTTCTTTTACTAATAAAAATATTTTTTAACTGCTGTTTAGTAACTTTATAAAATAACATATCATTTAACTTTTGTTATTTACATTCAATTTAAAAAACTGATTTGTGCCTTCTATTATTTTTTAATTTGTTTATGATTTATCATCATACTCTAATAAAAAAATTTTGTTAAAATATTTCTTTCTAAATTTTATCAATGTTCAGTTTTCTTTTTTTTTAGATGCAGTCAGGAGTCAGCATGAAAGTGTAAAAGATTATGATAACTAAATAATCAACTCTACAGTTTTAAAGGAGATAGTCACAATAAAACGTTATGAAAATATTTTTAATTATAGTTTATTTTTCATTTTTATGTATTTGATCCTATTTTTTGTAAAACGTCACTCGTTTGTATTTCTTTATTATATATTTCTTTTGTATTATGTTTGTATTATTTCAGAAATAAAATTTCAGAAGTCTAACTGTAGTTTTTTATTAAAAACAAATTAAGGATTTTGAATGATTATTTTTAAATATGTTAATTATCGCAATCCCTGCTAACACTGGAATTTGGCGTTAAATAAATAGTATTTTATCAATATTACTTAAATATACCATAAATGATATATAATAAGTACCTTATCACTATTAACGATATCTAAACTAAATCACGAGTGCATTGGCGTTAAATCAACTGTAATCATCTTTACATATTTGCTAGTGATAAATTACCACTCAATTACGGTAATACAAAGTTTACAAAATCACCGTGCAATAAGTACTTAATCACCGCTTACGATTAGTATTGAATTACTACTAAATCAATAGTGTATCGGTGTTAAATCAGCGGTGATAATTACTACTTATTCACTAGTAACAAATCACCACCCAATCACTAGTGATAAAAAGTTTACAAAATCAACGTTTAGTAAGTACTTAATCACCACTTACAATAAGTATTGAATCACTACTAAATCATCAGTGATGCGCGCATAGGGTAGGTTGTGACGGATATTTTACGATTTTATTACGTAATAAATGCAAATGTGTCGTAATTTTTTTTTTATTGTTACTGTAACTCTTTTAATCAATCAATAATTTCTTTTAGAATCAATACCATATTTATATCTGATGGTTGATACATTTGTTGACTAACTTGTTTGGAGTTGGAAAGCAATTTATTGAAGTCCAAATGAAGTTGATTTTCTGCTAAAGTAATCGACATCAGATATAGATCATCGATACATGCTGCTATCTTAAACCGCTTCTTCAGATTTCTTTTCACTGGGTCATCAACGTCTAGAATAATGTTTAGCAGCAAGAACTGCTCTATGTCAATAGTGTTGTTCTAATATTTCTGTAAATAAGTGTTCCAATAATTCTGTAAATCGACTCTAAATTTGAAAATTGACTCTTAATTTGAAAATTGCAGCCTCTTTAAATTACGAAAGTCCATTAATAATGATATCCCTTGGAAAGGAGCAAATTTCCTCTACATTCAATACGTAATTCTCTAAAATGTTATCACTCGACTGTATTTTAAAAAACAACTCTCTAATTTCTCTTGGCGCCATGACAACATAAAGTTTAAGTACATCAAAAGTAAAAGCTTGCTATTTTTTTTAAACTTTATTATTATTATTATTATTACATACAAAGTTACAGTTACAAACAGTAATAAACTGACAAAGCGTAACAACTAACGATGACATAAAAACGACTATTGCTAAAAAAGTTATAAAGATTTAGTAAATATATTAATATAATCATAGTTGTTTTAATATAATAATCAAAATATTTGCAAATATTATAACCAAATAAATAAATACAATATAACAGAAAAACACTGACAAAATCAAAACAAAACAAAAGTAACAACAAACATTACAAACAAAACAATAAATTACCTTTGGCAAAAAAAACAAAAAAAACAAAAAAAAAACTAAGGATTAAAAAAGATAATAATAATACATGGTAGAATAAAACATATATAATAAATGGCTAAAATAAAAATAAAACAAATTATATATAACTGTATAAAAATTTATATATAACTAAAAATAAATAATAACTAAAATAAATAAATAAATGAATGACTAACAAAAAATAATAAGAAAAACTATATACGCTAAAAAACTGAAGAAAAATAAATAAATAATAAAATAAATAATCCTAAGAAATATATGAAAGAAAACTAAAGAAATATATCATAAAATAATAAAAATCTTTATTTGCCGATCGAGGTTCCGATGTTTAAATAGTTTTTTTTTCTTTCTTTTCCATTCTTTTTATATATTTCATTCATTAACGTTTTTTTTTCACTTCTATTTCCATTACTTTTTTACTTAATTTCTTTCAGATATTTCTTTTTCTTTTCTTCTTTTAATTCTTTTATTGCTTAGGCGACGAGTTAAATTAGTTACACTACAATGTACTATCATTGTAGTAAAATTAGGAAGGGGTACCTTATTTTTTTAGTTATCTGTGCTTAAGAAAAAATTTGAAAATTATTTTTAAATTTTTACTTTAACACGTATTTCTTGAAAAAATAATTTTACTTAATTAATTATCTTACTAATCTTACTAATTTAACTATGTAATCTTTAAAACACAAATAATTCACTTAAACACTAAAAAAAACATAAAGTTCTACTATTAACCAAAACCCAGTTTCTGAATGTAATACTAATAATTCCTACTCAGTTCTGACCAAAACCGACCAATCCAATAAAGTGCCGAGTAAAAAAGCTTATTATTCCTACTAAGTTCTGACTAAAACTTGTTTATGCGGCTAATAGCTGAATAAAAACCTGAGTATTCCAACTAAGTTCTGATTAAAACCTGCGTATACTACTAAGTTAAATGCGAGTACTCGTCAGGAACTTAGTAAGTATTACCAATGCGACTTACTAAATACTTAAAAGGATTAGCCGGGTTTTTTCCTCGGGTGATCAAAATAAAATTTTTATAACATTTCTTAAATTGAAAATGGCTATAAAAGCCCTTAAAGGAAAAGATGTACAGGTGATTGTAAAGTTTGGATTAAATGTGTTCGTGGTTTGTAGTGTTAAAGATTTATTTGATAAAGATGGAGTATCTGGAAAAAAAGCTTTTTCAAAGACGATGCATTATTGCTGCATTTTAGGTATGCATAGGTTTTTAGCATCTAAATTTAACAAAAAACATTTAAAATTTTCTTCAGCCATTACTTCTAAACGCCATTCATACTAACAAGTGCTACTAACGCGAATTCTAATTATTATTAATAATTATAAATGTTACAAATACTCATTAATATAAGCCTCCATAAAATTAAGTGAAATAACTCTTTGTCTTTGTAACTTAATAAAGTAAATACAAATCAAAAATTTGTATTTAAAAAGTGCTGTAGAATTCTGTTTACTCGGACCCTGAATAAGTCGGACTTTTACTAAGTCGGACAGGTTTTCGATTCCCTTTAAACCATCTTTATAAACTTGATATAAAGTTATCCGCTGAAGTCGTGCCCAGGTTTTACCATTCACTAAATCGTACTGTTTTTGGGGTCCCTTCGGCAAAAAATTTCGCTAAATTGTATATGATAACAAAACTTCCAATACTTCAATGAAAATTTCAAACTTTGAGCGCTCGAAAATTAAATACCTTTCCGTCAAATATAATTAAACTTAACTAAACATTTTCACTGATACTTTTCGATTTGGTTAAGCTTTAATTAAATTTAATTTATTGATGGCTATTTTATTAAAAATTCAAAAACATAATTTAAAATTCAAAACTTAGAACAATCGAAAATTAAATACCTTTGCGTCAAATATAATTAAACAAACGTTTTCACTCTTCTAACGTAATCTTCAAAATAAGTTTAACGTAATCTTCAAAATAAGTTTAACGTAATCTTCAAAATAAGTTTAACGTAATCTTCAAAATAAGTTTAACGTAATCTTCAAAATAAGTTTAACGTAATCTTCAAAATAAGTTTAACGTAATCTTCAAAATAAGTTTAACGTAATCTTCGAAATAAGTTTAACGTAACCTTCAAAATAAGTTTAACGTAATCTTCGAAATAAGTTTAACGTAACCTTCAAAATAAATTTAACGTAATCTTCAAAATAAGTTTAACGTTATCTTCGAAATAAGTTTAACGTAACCTTCAAAATAAGTTTAACGTAATCTTCAAGATAAGTTTAACGTAATCTTCAAAATAAGTTTAACGTAACCTTCAAAATAAGTTTAACGTAATCTTCATCTTATTTTACATGTTAAAAATGTAAAAAAAAATAAAACTTCTGCAAAAAAGTATGAAGATACGAGTCTCCCTAAATGAGGATTTGGATAAAACAGCGCCCCATGGAATGCGCTTTCGCAAAAAGCAGTGAACGCTCAATCCATCAACGCTTTCAAAAACAACATAAGAAAGTAACTTTATAGATACAATTGCTGCTTTGTCTGTAGCTTCTGTATCTCCATGTTCGTCAGCATATGGGGGCCTGGTGTAGCACCTTTTCATCAAATTATAAATAGATTAATGTATTTGTATTTGATCACTGAATAATAATAATAATGTTATACGTGGCTTTTTAACACCCGGCACCAAAACATTCCCGTTTCATTCAGTGTCGTAAAGTCACAAAATCTCAAAAAGTCGGACATTTTGAAAAGGTCCGTTATGACAAGAGCTTCGCTTTATTCGGACATTTGTTAAGTCGGACAATGTAGAGACCTACTATAGAATCCCGTTAACCTGGACCTTTCAGAGTCCAGGTTAACGGGATTCTATAGTAGATACATTTAAATAATATAAGAGTTATGGAAATTACATAGACATATTTAAAAATATACAATTCTATTTAATTTGGTAACGTAAAAAATTAAAACTAATAATATACTTTTATACAAAAGTTTATTATTTTTATTTTTCGAAACGTTTCTGGATCCTTTAACTTGGCAAATGATATAATTGATTTTAATATTGGTGAATCAAAAGAGCTATTTGAATCAGGGCTGGAAGTTTTAACAAAGAGGCAAAAGAGCCTGATAATTAATACTTTAACTTTTTTTTTTTTATTTTTTTTTTTTTTATATTTCCGAAGAATATATTTTCGTGAATAAATATTATTAGATTATTAATTTTTGTATTTTTTTTTCATTACTTTTAGTTATTATTTTTTTTACTTAAAATTACACTTGCTCTGAAGCGAGAGAGAATTCTTATGATTAGCTATTAGTTAGCATTATTAATGGAAACTAGTGTGGCATAGTCATAAACCACGAAATTTGTCCCTAATTTAAAAAATGAAACCTAAAATAAATGTCCCAAGGACGCATCAGTGAGTATGAGTTGTCTTAAGGACGCCCATAAGACGTCGGACGTGCATCCATAGAGAAAGTCTCATGCGACGTCCTAGTTACGTGTATTTTTCGTCTCTTTGGGACGAACGAAAAGCATTTAGATTAGCACGTCCCTTGTATATCTTCCCTTTGTCCAATTGAGACGTCTCCTGGTTCAAAACGGACGTCTTCAGGACATTTCATGGACGTTCCTTTGCCCACAGGGTAGCCGATCAAGAACTAAAATCTAAAATATATACAAATTTTTAGCAGATGCTATGTGTTGAAAATAAAAAAAAAATACAAATTTACATAAATGTCATACTATTGTATTTTGTTATAAATTGTATAAGTGCAATTTTATTATCAGTTTGTAAACTGAAAAAAATTCCTAAATAAAGCTGAAATATTTTTATGCGTTAATTCTTTTTAATGCGCAAAGTATTCTTTGAAACGTGCGCAAAGTGTTCCTCGAAACAGTGTGCAGCAAAAATAATAACAAAAAGATTTGTTTTAATTTTGGTTTTTTAAAGCTTTTACGTATCTACAAATTTGCAAATTATCTTGCAAAAATTGTCTTTTTTTAAAAATGTCTATATTTTTATACGAATATAAAATGTAATGTTTTGACTTCACAATTATGACGAAGCGTGCAAAAAATGAAGTTTTTATACATTTTTGATTTTTATGACTTGTGTTATGACGGTCGGAACATTTTTGCTTCTTGTTTTCGTTGGCCTAATTTTAATTGCAAACTATTTGTTTATACATCATAACAGATTTAAAAATTTAGATTTACATCATCCAATACCGAAAAAGATGTTACCAAACTTTATGACGCCCTCTTATCAAATGTTATCAAACTTTATGACGCCCACCTACCAAATGTGCTGCAATCCTTTATTTTGTCCAATGCAAGGAAAATGGGTGCTACGTAATGACATGTCATACATTGATTTTAACGATGTCTTAAACACAAACATAGAACTACGAATACGAAAAGGTTTGCCGAAAGTTTTGACTCGCAATGATTTGAGATGCGGTAGAAAAAATCCTCTTTCGCGTACCCTTGTATACAACAAAACACTCGGGCTATACCCAGATATTGCTTCGCAATGTGATGGATTTAGTGAAACACCTTGTTGTAATGATGATTTTGGTTGGTGTGGCAATGGACAATTATTTTGTTCATGTAAAAAATGTATTGATTATTCTAGAATTATTTACGCAGAACTTTATACTTGGATACACACAAACAGGTGTCAGTATTTTAATTTCGATAAAAACCAAAGCTGCACTTACCTTAAAAATCAATTTTCATCGACTACATTTATTGGCGATTCTTTAGTGAGGCACGTGTTTTCTTCATTGTTACTTAGTTTAACGGGAGACCTATTGTTTGGAGCTTTAAAAGTAACGTTAACTCAAAGTGATTTACGTTTTTGTTCCGGAGAAAATCAGTTTATTGACAGTTCTTGTCATGTAAAACTTGCGACAAAATGGAGTGAAATACAACAAAATAAAATGTATTGTCCGTCATTAATTAGTAAACCAGAACTGTCATTTGTGCAAGCGTATAGTACGTCACAGTCACAAATGGCTTTAGAGATAATTAAATTAAAGCTTAGTGAGCCACGCCCCCTTTTTATAGTTGGAATTGGTATACATGATAATTTTAACGCAGAAAAAGTTATACAATTTTATCTTGATCCCATTGTGCAACTAATTCGGCAAGGCTCTAACTCTAAACCTATTCTTGTTTGGTTAAACTCTCATTCTGCGGGACTTCTCAAACCTCTTAGCTTTCAATTGACTCAAGGAAACGAACAAATTCAAAAGTTCAACAATGAACTTTATAAATATTGTTTCGAAAACTCTATTATAGTATTCGATACATTTAATATAACTAAAGGTGTTCATAGTTTTGATGGCACGCATTACGGCAGCGCACTCAATCAGCTGAAAGTAAATCTTCTTATTAATGGATTATTAGCTGTTACAAACCATGAATATTAGCTCTTACAAACCATGATTAAGGAGTTATTATATGTTATAAAAATTTATTAATTAAAAAACAAACTTAAAAAAAAATAGTTACTTTACATACCCTTACCGTGTGGGAAGGATCATTGGGTGCGATTGACTTCCCTTTTTGTATCGTGTGCTCTTTGTATTCGCCCAAGTTTTAAAAAAATCAAAAAAATAATTTATTTGAAAAAGAATAAATTTTCTAAATCCTTTTTAGAAAATAAAATTCTATAATTTTATTTTCTAAATAGGATTGTTGTTTGTCATTAAACAAATTTGTAGAACAGACACCAGCAATTTTCAACTTTTTTTTTTTAAAAAAAATCAATTACTCCAAGCGGGAAGCATATTTTGAAACCCTATACAGGCTCAGAATAGGCAGAAAAATGAGCAATCTGATTCGATGATTTTGAAAAAGAGGCAAGTGCAATTTTGTTGAAAAATATAATTTAACTCAAAACAAACAGATTTTTGAAATAAATTTCAAAGTAATGATATACTAAGTTTATCAATACAAGTCATGTGTTACTATCAACACAGAAAAATCATTTTATTTTAGCACTCTTCAGAGTATTTAAAATGTTTCAAAATCTATTTGTACAAGAGAATTTTCACTCGTAAAAATGTCAATAAAGTTTATCTTGATGATGAAGATTTTATCAATTGTTAATTTTAAGAAACGAAAAAAAAAGATGTGTTGAAGTAAATTTGAAAAAATCTACAAATGTGTTTCTCTTATCATATGCTCTTGGCCTTAAAGCATTCTCAAATACATAGTTTATATAAGTATGTTGTTCGAGACTAATAGTGAAGCACTTTATTTATAAGCTGATTTACATGTTTATTATAAAGAGTTGAAAATTAGAGTTTTTTAAAAAAGAAAATTTGTACTAATTGCAAAACTAGCTCACATGTTCCATGTCAATATATGAGCTCTGAGGAGATTTTGTTTTCATGCCTTTCTATAACCATAGTTTGGAGGAGGCTGATATATTTTTTTATTACGTAACTTTAATAAAACATCGTGTTAAACCATTAAAAACTTTTTTTAAATTTAAAAAAAATTTGGCAGGCTACATTAAGTTATAAAATATTTGAAAATTTAACAAAAGAAGTGATATTTATGTTTGTCAACAGAACAGTAATTTTTGTACAGTTACATGTAAACACAGACATTAAAAGCAAGAAAAAGTATTGAAGTCAAATAACTTAACCAAATAAAAGTGGATTATGGCATAAATAAAAGTGGATTATGGCAAATGATTATGGCATTTTTTGTATTGTATTAATGAAAAAAAAAGATTTAAACAACTAAACTAAGTGGTTAAAATCAAACGTTTTAATGAAAAAAGAGTAATAAAAAAAGAAAAGAAAATTATCAAAAAAAGAACAAAATAAGTTGTCATGCTCTAAATATTTTTGCTATTATAAAATGTGTTTTGTATGTATAAACTCTTGAAATATTTCACTTGAATTTGCATGTGTGCAATTTTGCAAGATTTCTAAATATGTTTCTCATCAAATATAATGTCCGTGTTCTATAAAGCATGCTCGATACAAATTTTATATGCAATTGCACCAGACTACTGGCAAAGTACTTAAAATTTGCAAAGTATAAATTTTAAGCTGAGGCAGAGGTTGTTCTAAGCTTGTTACTGCATCTTTATACCAACTTGTTAATTATAAACAGTTTAACATTTAAAATTTTGGAAAAAGAAAATTTTTACAGCTGTTTTGCCAAACTAGCTTACATGTTCCATATAAATCTACGAACCCTGAAGAAGTTACTGCTCAACCTAAATTTTGAGAAGGCTGATAAGGCGTACATCAATATTTTTCTTTATATATATTATAATGGATGAAAATTGGATATAAATCTAATGGAAATAATTTGAATAATAAATTGGATTATAATCTATTAGAAACGTTAACAAAAAAAGTGATGTTTGTTTTTTTACTGAACATTAAAACTTTACTGAGTATTAAAGTCAAAAAATTTAACCAAATAAAGATGAATTATGGCAATTTTTGTAATAAAAATAACTTCATCAAAATTAGCTTTTACATTTGAAAAAGCAAGTTTTCAAAAAAATTATTAATATTACATCAAAATAAATCATGACACATCTCTGTTTTTATATTAATAAACAAGAGATATTCACAGAAATTTAAAAAAGAACACTTGTTTTTATTGGTTATACCAAAAATTACATAATGAAACTATTTATAAAATTTGTAAATAGTACATTTTGTACATTTAGGAGTACATTTTGTTTAAGGTTTTTTTTCTAATTTTTTTAGAGCAGACATATTTTCTTTTTCTTCTAGAGTATAAAATGAAAAATAAATTATTAGCATTATAAATACATAAACTTTATCAAAGTTTGCTGCTTTATTTAGTATTATTTACCATCAGTTGCTATTAAAGGATACACATTTTATATTAATTATAGAATACAATAGCGAGTATTTTGTTCAGGTTAAAAGCTATATATCAACAAACATGAATTGAGTTTTGAAATTTAAATAAACAACAATATGAACTTGCATGTTTGCAATCTTTCTTGTTTCTACCTTTTTACACTTAGTTTTTCATAAAGGTGTGGTAAGTTGAGAGTTATTGCTTTTGGTAATCAGTTTACTATATCAAAACACACTTGTGGACATTAGGTTATAGATTTTTTCTAATAGTTTATTATTATTATTACCTTTTATTACTATACATTACCAAAGGATATCTAAATTCGCTCTACAATTGCTTTTAATTTAAGAGTGTTGCAAATCATCTGGGCTAGCTATAACAACAAATAAGCAATATTCTAAAAACTTTTTTAGTGTTGTATATAATTTATATATGGGAGTAATAAGTGTAAAGTTCTAAAAAGGAATTAGGCTATTTTTTCAAAATACTTTTTTTGCTAAATGATTGGATAAATGGGAACCTAATTTGAAAAAAAATTATATCAAGTTAATAATAGTCTATTGATATTAGTAGGTAAATTTTATAACTGTTTTAAAAAATCTATCGTATGAGAATCACAGCATAGTCAAGTTTTACCATCTGGTTTATAGTTTGTTACAATGGGTGTCTTTTTTGTCTTTTTTATCTTAGAATTATAAAAACAATTAGAAAAACAAACTAATTTTTTTAAATCTTTATCTTTAAGAAAAAATTCTGAAAATCACGGATGTTTTGAGTTGTGAGGATTTGTATAAGTATTTGTAATATATTGCACAAAATTGGATAGAAAAATCTTAATTTTTTTTGCCATTATTATTTGGTTTTTTTATGAAATTACTCGAATTCACTTTTATTATTCAATACGTTTTTTGACATTTGTTTTGATTTAAACATACGCGCAAAAGCCTCTCTTTCAAAATCAGCGAATCAGATTGCGCATATCTCTGTCTATTCTGAGTCAGTGTAGGGTTTCAAAATATGCAAGCGGGAATACCTTTATTTAGACCATAAAACTTTAATGCGCAAAATTTGAAAAAGCCTTTCCGATTCTATCTTATTTTAATTTAACTTATTTACATATAATTCATTATTAATAATTAATAATGAAACATAAATTAGAGGGAGTTATAACCAATCAATTTTTAAAATGAGTGTTTGTGCAAAGCATTTTCCCCGCGTATTTTCATATACATGAATGAAACGTACATAATTTTTTTTTTTTTAATTTTTATACCTTTTAGACATGTTTGGATCCTGTAAAAATTGGTATTTTACATAAAAGTCATATAATTAAATGAACTCATAAAAAAAACATGGTTTAGAATGTTGCAAGTTTAAAGTAACAAAAACAAATTTTAGATATTTTTGTTTTCAAGTTAAAAAAAAAAATCATCTTTTCAGCTTAAAAACTTTGAGAAAAAATAAATAAACCGCTGGAAAGTTAGAATTTTGTTTACGTTTCCTTATAGACGTATTTCGTTTACTTATTGACGTATTTATTTACTAATGACGTATTTCTTTCCAATTCTACAAAAAATAGCGTATTTGAACCGGTTCTGTTAATGTTGATTTTTCAAAATTTATTTTTCAAATAAGATAGCTAAAAGCTAACTTTAAACTTTTTTAATTTTTGAGTTCACTCTTATTTTCTTATAGACTATTTGCTCCAGCCTGAAGCAACTTAATACCAAAATGGTATTAAGTTGCTTCTAGCTGGAATTAATACCTACTGTAGAAACGTCATTCAACTCACGTGGTTTACATGTTTGTTTTTGTTATAAGATAAATAAGGTTTGTATTACATTTGGATGACCTTTCAAATTGACTCGAAGTCAGAAAATTTTAAGCTATTTTTGTTTTAATAATCTCGACTAAGCAATCGCAAAAATACAGGATTTTAACAGATTTATCTCATATAATTAAATGTAAAGTATGAATAAAGCTCTCATCGCAAGATTTTCAAAAAAAAAATAGTTGTATTTTATTTAGGTTTACCCCCAATAAGCAGTGCGTGCTTCAAAAGAAAACTTGATGTTAGAAAAATAATTTGAGTACATTCTTCTCTACAATGACATTCAGAATTTTACAACAACATTTTTGTAAAGACAATTTCTTGTTGAATCCGATCAAGAACGTACAAATAGACGGGCATATTATGCTTTGTTTATAAAAAAAAAACCTTTTGCGTTGGTTTTGATTCATTTCAAACATTAAAAGACATAGATAACAGCTACGCTATTTGGGATTATTTTATTTTACGTCAAACACACAACGTTTATACTTTCTCACATGTTTCATTTGTAAACAATACAAAAGGTTGTTTTCGTTAAAAATTTGGAATTGAAATACTTATCTATCCATCTATCTATCTATCTATTTATATATATTTATATATATATATATATATATATATATATATATATATATATATATATATATATATATATATATATATATATATATATACAGCGAAGAAAATAGAATTAGCTTCACCTTTTATTTTTCGTTCTAATTTAACAAAAATGGCAATGAAACAATTATTAAATCTACCCTTTTTCTTATTACCTTCTTGTACAATTAAAAAGTTTATAAATTGGTTTAATTAATTACAAGTGGAAAAAAAAATTAAAAGTATTTAATTTGTGGAGAAAATAGAATTAGCCTCATTTACGTTATATACAAGAAAATACAAAATATATTTTGTTTTAAGCTCATTTAATATTTAGTATTGCTTCCTGAATTTTTAATGACTTCAAATATGCAACTTAGCATATTAGTCACAAGATTTTGGATAGTTTCTATAGATATTTCATTCCAAGCTTCTCTGATACAAGTTTTCAGCTCCAATGCGGGTTCATATTGCTTACCATTTTCAAAAACCTTTCTAGAAAGTGTTCCTCATAGATTTTCAATTGGGTTAAGACCTGGAATGCATGCGGGTCATTCTATTACGTGAATATTTTTCTCTCTAAACCAAGCTTTTGTAAGCTTTAAGTTATGGATAGCAGCATTTTCTTGTTAAGACACATTTTTCATCACTAAAGAAAACTTGATGCCACTCTTCCTGCGAAGACATGTGTTCTTTTGCAAATTGTAATCTAACTTCTTTATGACAAACAGTAAGTTTTGGTCTTGGTTTACGCTTTTCAGAACTGAGTTTGGATCTTCATATAAGATTTGTCTCACACGTTGAACAGTTACATGTAGTTGTAAATCAACACGAATTATAGATGTAGTCATGTGCCGAGCAGCAGCACGACGTTCAATAACTCGTTTAGTATGATTATCAATTTTACGTTTGCCACCACTTTCCTTATAAGCTCCATAATTAACGCCAATCTTGAAGTAATTATTAACCACTTTTGTAGATGTTTTAATTTTCTTTTTAATTTCCCAATTAGATGAGTCTGTATCTCTACATGCTTTATTACTGCTAATACTTCATTCCTTAAACGCTTACCACGTCCATTTCAAATTCAGGTATCAAAAACCAAAATTTTAAAAACTTTATAAGCCATGATTTCACAGTCTTTGTTTAACTTACAAATAATAATAAAAAACTAAGTCACAAATGCGCATCACCAGATCAAAATATACAATTAAACTGAAAATAATTATTGATGGAGGCTAATTCTATTTGCAACCCCAAATATTAAGTATTATACATTTTATGATTTTATCAAATGTACCGCAATTTAATTATGCTATATTTTAATCTAAAAAGTTGTTGCTTGTAACAATAATTATATAAGTGTGGATACAAAAGATGCACCACACAAATTTGCTTAGAGATTTACAAAATATTGGATCAGTACATGGTAAGGCTAATTCTATTTTCTCCACTGTATATATATATATATATATATATATATATATATATATATATATATATATATATATATATATATATATATATATATATATATATATATATATATATATATATATATATATATAATTATCAATAGTCATAAATAAGTCATCTAATTATATGTGCATATAGGGTAAAGTAGTCTAATACCGCCGGCGGCTTATACCACCATTTCATTTTTTAAAGCTGGCTTAAAGAATATTTAGTGGCGCAATTAAGGAAATATTGTCAGAACTTCTAACGGGTGATGCGGAAGTTATCGGACAAATCCTAATTTCATTATTTGAGCATATTAATTAGTTTTTGTGGTTTTATGCGTAGGCATAAACGTTCTATAAAATATAACCTTTATTATTTGAAACACAATTATTTAAAATGAGGTTAAATGCAGCTGAACGAGAATCTTTTCGAAAGCGACTAAAAATGTTTTTTGTAAATAAATCTAATATAAAAAATAAATAAATCGTAAATCATTTTGAAAAGGAAGGATTTGCTCGAAGTACAATATATCATAACCTAATAGAACTTAAAACTGTTCAATCGTTTTCTGATAGAAAGCACCCTGGTCGTCCGACATCCTGGACTAGAGAAAAGAAAGCCGAATTAACGAGACTTGTCAACAATCGAAAAGGGGTCAGCCAGAGAAAAATAGGTTTTAAATTCGGTATAAATCAATCGACAATTGGTCGTCAGTTAAAAAAAATGAATATTAAATATAGAAAACGTGAAAAGATTCCAAAATACACTATAGAACAACCACTAAAGGTAAAGAAAAGAAGCAGGAAACTAGTTAACCAACTCTATAACACAAAATCGCTTCTACCCAGTAGGCACAATGACGTTGAAATAACGTTAAAACAACGTCGCAAACCGACGAAATGCAATGTTGAAACAACGTTGAAATTTGGTGGAATTGGAAACAAAATCCGACGTTGAAAACCACGACGTTGAAACAACGTCGATGAAAACGTTGTTTCAGCGTTGTTCTAACGTCTTATCGACTACAAATCATCCATATTTCAACTTCGATAAAATGAAAATTAAAAGTTCAACGTTGAAATTACGTTGTTTTAACGTCTTATCGACAATATATCAACCATATATGGTTGATATATTGTCGATAAGACGTTAGAACAACGTTCAAACAACCTAATTTCAACGTTAAATTTTGGTCATTTGATAAAAATTATACAGCCTATTGGGTATAACTTATATCCAATAGGCTGCAGCCATGTTAAATTGCCATCGTTAACATGTTAAATTGTCTCGACTTGGATTGCGAGAAAATAAGACAACAAAAAAGCAATATTTTGCGCTAAAAGTAGTGTATTTCATGTTCAAAAAATTATTTTAAGGGAGTTTATATAAGAAATAGATAGAATGTTACCATTTTATATATACATTTTATATTAACATATTCGAATCGTCATTTACGCACCGACCGCCACCATTGGATCTGTCGGGTGCATATTTCAACAAGCTCATGATATCTGTTCTGACTTCAGCAACCGTAGCAGTCGTTTTACTAAGCATGACGCTCTCTATAAAAAAAGGTATTGCTTGAGTAATTTGCAACAAGTACAGCAAGAACTTGAAATTAAAGCAGCACCAAAGCATCAAATTGTGTTTTTCAATAACAGATAACATTACTCATGACTTACCAACAACAACCACAACAACAAATGTTTTTGCCATTAAATTTCTCTTTACCCTTGCCGCCAGCCATGTTGAACTTTGATTGTAAACCATTGGTCATCAACCTACAACAAAAAGTTATTATTTTTATAAATACATTGATACAATATCAGGTTAAGTATACATTATTGACACAATATCAGGTTAGGTAGCCCAATGGCACCGCGTATACCGCGGAATTCCGAATGATTTTAAAATTTCAAAAATTCAATGACTTTTTTTTTTGTAGAAATAGGTCATTTTTAATAAAAATTATACATATATATAATAGATCATCCAGGTCAAATTTGAAAAATCCGAAAAATTGTTTGCGGAAAAAGTCCGGAGTATCCCCTCCTCCCCCTTATTTTCCCTCTTAATTTGCTTTCATCTGAGTTGCTTTTTATTTTTTAGTTTTAAATTTTATCCTGTAAGATAGAGTCTGAATTATATTCAGAATCTACTATTGCAGTAGCCTCACAATTGCTGCTGCTACAGACATCTTCATTTAATGAAGCTGAGCAATCAATATCAATGTCACTACTAAGAAGCTCATTAACCAAAACATTATTCCGTCTCCATCGCTTTAACCGGGTAGCCATTTCCCTAAACAACAGAAGGCACTTTTATAGTATGTATAAATACACTTATATGTTGTCTGAAAGTTTTCTTCCATATTTTGTTGACAAAAAGTAAAAGTTAAAATGCAAGACCGGATTTTTTTTTTTATTAATTGATAGACTGCCTGCCCCAACCAAACCCTCAGTCGATGTAGCAGCACTCCCTTGCGAGTCAGGCTAAAAGATAGTAGATGTAGCAGCACTCCGTTGCGAGTCAGGCTATTTATCAGTCGATACAGCAGCACTCCCTAGCGAGTCAGGCTATAAGCTAGTCGATGTAGCAGCACTCCGTGCATGATTTACAGTAAAAAAAAATAAAAATAAAAACATTTTATTAAAAAAAACAAAAATAAAAACAATTTAATAAAAAAAATAAAAATAAAAACATTGTTTATAGTGTTAAAAACATTCAGAATGTTTTAAAAAACATTCTGGTGAATTAAATTTGCGTTTTTGCGGCTTTTTTAAAAAACGATTAATTTGTAATTAAATTAATGGTTTGAACTTTCTGACAACTCGCAAATGTTGGACGAAAGTCAAAAGAAATTAAAAGTGACGTATGTGTTGGCGTAAGAATCACTTTTTTCCTTCCGCTCTTCCCAAATTTAAAAAAAATATAAAAATAATAATAACAATAATAAAAATACTATAATATAGTAGATTATTATAGTCTATATGATATATTATTAACATATCATATATTTTATGTATATATCATATGTTATATATAATAATATCATATATATATATATATATATATATAAATATACCATATATTATATGAATATATCAATATATAAATAAATATACATATACAATATATACCGTGAAAAGGGGTGACTATGAACAACGGGGTAAAAATGAACATCGATGCCTAGTTTACTAAATGGTGAAGAATCACGCACTATATAATTAAATAGTGTGTTTTATGTTATTTTAATTTAGCTATTTTATTCTAAAAACTTCCACTTGTATATATATATATATATATATATATATATATATAT
The DNA here is from genome assembly GCF_038396675.1 of Hydra vulgaris. NCBI lineage: Eukaryota > Metazoa > Cnidaria > Hydrozoa > Anthoathecata > Hydridae > Hydra > Hydra vulgaris. Next base: position 67,108,190 of record NC_088922.1, on the reverse strand, counting down.
ATATATATATATATATATATATATATATATATATATATATATATGTATATATATATATATATATATACATGTATATATATATATATATATATACATACATATATATATATATATATATATATATATATATATATATATATATATATATATATATATATATATATATATATATAAATAACATTGATAATATATATATTATATTTATATAATATAAAATTAGTATAGTCAAATATACTAACATACATAGTAAAACAATTTAATCAAACTCTAAAAAACTACTTACTTAAACAAACTCTAAAACAGATTCAAGCAAATTCTTCATGCAATACACACTGATGAAATAAAAAAAAGATCTTTTTAATATTTATCACTAATGGTTCGCAAATTAAGCAATGTGGTATCGTTAAATTGACAAACTCAAAACCTTATGAAATGGCATTAGATGGCCTAATCAATGATTCGTAAAGTCGCGCATGCGTATTTGAGTTCTCAAAATGCAAAACGAACGGGTGGAACTCATAATATAGACATTGAATTAACGTTGATTCGACGTCGCGTTAAGTTGATTGTTTTCAACGAATTTTCAACGTTGATAAAATGTTGATTTTTGGTTATATGACGTCGCGACTAAAAATCAACCGTAAATCAACGTTGAAATAACGTCGTGTGTCCACTGGGTAGTCATCGATGACGAAAAATACTTTTATTTTGCAGAGGACAACATGCCTGGAAATTCTGGATACTACACAAACAACAAAAAGACATGCCCAGAAAGTGTTCGTTTTATAGGAAAAGATAAATTCCCAAAAAAATTATTAATGGGGATAGCCATATCTGACTGTGGTATGTTCGAGCCATTGTTTCGCACTTCCAAGGCTGTAGCGATTAGTTCATCAATCTATATTAATGAATGTTTAGAAAAACGACTTCTTCCATTTATTCACAAGTATCATGGAGATTTTAACTATTTATTTTGGCCAGATTTAGCAAGTTCTCATTATTCTAAAGATTCTCTAAATTGGATGGACCAATATGTCTATTACGTTGATAAAGAATCCAATCCCCCAAATGTGCCTCAAGCACGACCAATTGAAAATTTTTGGGGACATTTGGCACAGAAGGTTTACGAGGGAGATTGGCAAGCTTCAACAGAGCAAGTTTTGATTGAACGCATTAAACTAAAACTACAAGAAATTGATTTAAACTTTTTACAGTCGCATATGAAAGGCGTCAGAGCAAAATTGAGATCAATTGCAGATGGTGGTGTTTTTTCATATAAAAAATAATATTTTTTTATTAAAAGAAAAAATAATAGTAGTTTGTTTTTTTATTTATAAATAAGTTATTGTCGTTTTTATTATGTCCGATAACTTCCGCATCACCCGTTAAGATAAATCATTTTTTAGTAATAAAACATCGTTTTTTTTTGAACTTTCGCCCATTTTATTGTGGTTTTGAGTTATTCGCAATTATTCTATACAGAGTAGAGAGCGTGATTTTAGACCATTCTTTTTTTATCATTGATCAAAAAAGTTTCTTTTTATACTTGCTCAAAACAATGTTTTATTTATTTATTGTTTTATTTTTATTTTTGTTTATTTATGTGCCCGATACATTATTTGATTTTTGAAAGTAAGCAATGTTCACAATGTAAACAAAAAAACCCGTTTTACATAAAAGATTGATATCTGGTCAATATCGTTAGACTGGAATGGGCTAACAACGCCACATATTTATTTTGATTTTCGATATTGAGATTTTGTGTATATGTGTAAGGGGTCGTCCATAAAGTACGTACGCCAAAAATTTTGAAATTTGACCCCCCCTCCCCCCTGTTGCCATGCGTACTTTTATGTCCCCACCCCCCCTTAAAAGTACGTACGTTTCTCAAATACCCCTCGCCCCCTCAAATATCCCCCCCATCCCTCCTTTTTTTTTTTTTTCTTGATTAAAAATTTTAATTAAAAAAAAAAAAGACGGAGGGTACCTTAGATACTTTATACTACCCAAAGCTCTTCGCTTACGCATTTTAAAAACGTCTTTAAGTATAAATGCAAATAACAATTTATATAAATTTAAAATTTACATTTGTAGGCGTGTATTTGGGCGAAAGGTTTATGCGGCGGCAATAGCCGACGGAGATCCAGGTTCGATTCTCAGTGAAATCTCGGAAGACTTTTATTGTTTTTTTAACGAATCAAATGTAAATAAACTATACTTAAGGTGGACGTTTTTTTCAGGCACCCCTCTTTAGTAAGTAAAAAACGAGTCTAAGGTGAGATCAGTAATATTGAAAACAAAGGGTAAAACCCAGTGGGAGGGAGCAACAGCAAATTTTGTGCCCTTTTGCTATTTTAAGAAGCTTTTTATTTTAGCAAAACCTAGCGGTCTTTGAGACGCCATTGACACGTTTTTTTTGGGGTGACTCCGTCCCATCAACGGAGGCCATCCAAATTTTTTTCCAAATCCAAAAGTTATAACCATGCAAAATTTACACCCCTCTCATTTTGGGGGTCGGGAGGGTAAGTGTTTTAAGGCTTTTTGTTCACAGGCCTCCGCCATCCCGATATTTTGCTAGGCCTCCTCATTTGGCATAGGTATAAACAAACTTAAGTTATGAATTTGCACGATGTGTGAAAGTGTCCTATCTGGAACATCAAAAAATTCTGAGGGCGCCCATACATGTGTGTGCATAGAGGAAAACTATACCCTCTACTTCATATACCATACATCTTTTTATGTTGGCAAACTAGAATCTTTAGTCAGAATGTAACTTTTCTATTGATTAGCTGGTTAATTGTGATAAATTAGAAAATCGAAGTACGTACTTTTAAATTGAACCCTCCCCCCCCCCCTCCCATACGCTTTCGTACGCTTTTTGAAGACCCCCCCCTCCCCCTATGAGCGTACGTACTTTATGGACGACCCCTAATTGCACTCGAAGCTTGTAAATTAATGTTTTTGCTCTTGAACTGGAAATCCAGCGGCAGATCCTAACATTCCTTTAAGAACTCTCAGAGACTGGTTAACGAGAAAGGATTGATTACCAAAACGTAAACTAGGTCGAAAGTGCATTATTCCCGAATAATGCACTTGAAATATGTATTCAAAAAAATCTGCCACATCGTTTCAAGAATGAAATTGCTGGTACTTATTTTAATAGTTTTTTATTTTTATTTTATATTCGAATTTAAAAAAATTAATCAAAATCAGTTTTGTCTATATATTTGAAATACAAATGAAATATTAAAATTAAAATAACTATACTAATGAAATAAATAATTTCAGGCAAAGATTGGCTTGCAGGATTTCTCAGGCGCCATCCTGATGTTGCTCCTAGGAAATGTGAAAGTTTGAGTTATGGTAGGCTAATGCGATTTAATGCTAAAACTATTCAAAACTTTTACAATCTTGTCGACAAAGTCTAAGAAAAACTAAATTTGGCACACCATCCTGAATTGATTTACAACGTCGATGAGTCTGGATTGCAATTAAAAATGACTGGCACTCATGTAGTAATGGCAAAAAAAGGAGAAAAGCGTGTATCACTGCAACTCATACTGATAGAGGAAAGCCTTTTACTGTAGTTGCATGTACAAATGCTACTGGAACCAATTGGATTTCACCTATAATTTTGTATATAGGAAAAAATTCGAAAAATGAGTTCGGAGATAATTTGCGACCTGGAAGTATTTTTCGCACGACTCCATAAGGATATATTACTAAGGAAGAATTTTGTACTTTTTTGCGTCATTTTAACAAGCACCAATTACCAGGAAAAACTTTGTTGATTTTCGACGGACATCGTAGTCATTTGGATATTGCTGTTATAGAGGAAGCCGAAAAGTTAAACATCCATACGCTTTGTCTACCAGCATATTGTAGGCAAAATCTTGAACCTCTGAACAAAAGCGTTCAAAATCATTAAAAACTTACTCGAATATTTCCATTGATAATTTCCGAAGAAACTTTCTTGGAAAATCACTGTTAAAACTGCAATTTCCACTATTACTTTCTGAAGCATTGTTGCGTACCGCTACACTAACAAATGCCATATCAGGATTCAGATCAACAAGAATCTATTTCCTGATGGTAGATCTAAGTAAGATCAATCTGAACCACTCGAAAATAATGAACATAAAAATCTGTATACAAAATCACTAAAAATACTTCTTATATCAGATACTTATCATGTCATTTTACAGTCTGCTGTTTAATGTTGCTTATTGTAGTATTAATTTAGTATTTTGGAATTTAAACAACTGAATCACGTGACTTTCAGGATCGAGATTTATTACCAATAGTATTATTATTTGGTTTAGCACTTCGCACATGTTTTTGAGACTTTTTCAAACAAACTATTTATCATTTTCAACAATTAAAACAATATATTATCCCCGAAATTAAATGCTTTCCGACAGGACTTGATTTGATGATTTTTTAAATTTCAGATTTAGATTTTATTTAAATCATTCATCTCAGATCATCATTTTTTCATCTCACTTATTCAAGTCTACAACAATACTTTCCAATCAACCAGCATACGACAACCAATTTAACTTATCTTTTTTAAAGACAACTTTATTTAAACTGTTTGAGACACCCTACATCATTGAAACTGTTTGAGACAATTGAGACACGCTACATGGCTCTAAAGTCTTATTGATAATAAAACAATTACATAAAATAATTGTTTTAATTCTATATCAGTAAGTAATACACACATACTTAATAAATAATATATATATATATATATATATATATATATATATATATATATATATATATATATATATATATATATATATATATATATTTTATATATACATATATATATATTTTATATATATATATATATATATTTTATATATATATATAAACTTAATAGTAAATTAATTAACGGCACTTTGTTAAAGAAATAACTTTATTTAAAAAAAGTTCAATATGTTCAAATAAAAAACTTCAAGTTGAAAATTTATATTTAGTAAGTATGAAATAATAAAAAATTAGGCATCAGGTTTAAGTTAAAATTTAATTATTTAATCATAATTTAAGTTAAAAACAAATAAAAACTTTTTTTAATAGTAAAATTTTTGCATTTAAAAAACAAAAATTTAAACGTTTTAAATTATTCAGGAAACTAGTTTTACATTTTATTTTTATAATACTATATATTTTTTTTATTTTTATTTTTTATTTTAGGTGCCCCAAGAAGTCCTAACGGTCTTATCACAGAGCACCGTAGAAGAGCATTTGAAAAGAAGTTCGCGCCTCTTTCCTTACCGATGTCATAAAACTTGCCCAGAAGTGGTGTTGAACGACAGATCTTTAGCTTCTGTGGCAATCGCACTTTTACTATAATTTGTTATTAACTTAAGCACTAATTATTGTTTAAGTTAATAACAAATTATAGTAAAAGCTGATTTATATAGTTGCATTTTAAAATGGGTTTTGGAAAGCACATAAAAGTTTAATATTTATTATTTTTATTATTGTGTACTTTTTTTTGTTATTTTTTAAAATATCGTCATTAAGTATTCCGTCATGTTTTAAACATATAACCTTATCTGGTTTTCAATTACGTTTTTAGACTTGTGTAGGCCATTTTAGAATTTTATATTCAAATTAAATTTGGACAACACAACTATTTAGTACTAGATAAGTACAATTCAAATTGCAATTTAAAGAACTCAAAAGAAAACTTATAATTCAAAGTTGGCATTTGTGACTTTGCAATAACTTTTAAAATCTTTCAAAGTTAGCTGAGTTCCAACTCGAATTCTCAATGTACATATGTGGCAACTAGCATATACATATTATAATTTTGAAAAGAGGGAGGCTCTTCAGACACATTCACGCGCACGCAGGCAGGCACACACACAAAAACACATATTTTTCTGAGGCACACACACACAAACACATGTTCTTTGGTACGGCCCAAGTTACCCAATATTAAGTAAAGTGAAAATTTCTTGACATTTTAATTAGCTCAATAAACATTTTCAATTACATTTATTTTTGACTATGTTAATTTGAGATACAAAGAATAAAAATGTCTCATAATATATGTGATTTTAAATGTGTGTCCAAGTGGCTTTATGTATATATATTTAAATGTTTTTTATATATTGTTATTCATTTTATATATTATAACGTTGTGATTTGTATAAAAAAATTTATTCTATATAATAGAACTTGCTAAAAATCTTCGTTTTTTTTGTTATTCAAGATTTTTATTTATTTTAAACTCACAACGTTAATAAAATAAAACAAGATAAGAAAAATAATATTATATATATGTGTGTGAGATTGTGGGTGTATATGTTTGTGTGTGTGCATACATCTGTAGATTCACTTACATGGATATGTTTATGAAAAAACATATACCTACGGAGATAAAAAAACCAACGAGGTTATTTTTATGTACCGTTAATATTTTGTCTCCTTAAGTATACGTTTTATTGCACAAAAAGAAAATCCACGCATTTATACAATTTTGTTAGTGTAATTATGTTAACTTTTCGTATAGGTGAAATACTCCACCTCAGAGTTTCAATCTTTTCGTATAGGTGAAATACTCCACCTCAGAGTTCCAATCTTTTCGTATAGGTGAAATACTCCACCTCAGAGTTCAAATCTTTTATTTCACCTAAGAGTATGTAGTGTTATATAAAATTACGTCACAAATTGTTTTCGTCAATAGATAAATTCAATCAACATGTATTAGCATATTAATAAATATTTACAAACAAGTTGGATATCATTAATATTTGAAAACAAGTTAGATTATTTACAAACAAGATTATCATGTGATGTTTTAAAAACTTAGGACTTAACAATGACAAATGAACAGATATTGATGAACAGTTGGAAAGAACAGTCGAAAGAAAAAAAGCTATAAACAAAATTTCAGAGTCTTTTTTCCTTTTTTATTTATTCGTTTATTTTTTTCATCAAATTTTATTTTACATTTTAAAAAAATCTATTTTTAATATAGTATATTGTAGCATTCATATATAAAAATATAAACAACATTTAGCTCATAATTTTTTTAAATAAATGTTTGAGAAGTTTAAGTAAAATGAAACTAGTTTTTTTGTTTGGATTCATTCTTGGCTCTCATGCTTTGGGATTTCAAAAATTACTTAATGATCCCGAATGGAGAGAATATAAAGCAAAGTTTGGAAAAACTTACAAAAGTAATTTTGAAGAGACTCCAAGTTACCTGAATTGGAAAAATAACCTTAAAGAGGTTGAAAGACATAACTCTAAAAAGCATTCTTTTAAGAAAGGAATAAACCAGTTTTCTGACATGGTAAGCATTATATAGCATTATTCATTCTTTTTTCTTTTTTCTTTGTTTGTATTAAATATAGAGTAGGGAAAACCGGGTCTATTTGCAACAGGAGTAATTTGCAACAATGCCTTTTAAAGAATGGTGTTTATATATTATTTCAATTTTTTTTATTATTAGATATAGCTAGGTAAAATTTTACGCAATGCCCACTTAAAATACGTTGTTTTTTGGTTATTGGCGACCTCGTGTTTGTAACCAAAATGATATAAAATCAACGTTGGCGGTCGATGTTGGGCCAACGCAACGCACAACATAGTTCTAACATTTTATCAACGTATGTGTGTGCTGGGTATATTTATAACACGTCAGCTATAAAAAACTTAAAGTAATAAACTAAATTTTCAAAAGTTCTTAATAATTCTAATTTTCATCATCAAAGTTTTTTTGAGTTTTACTTTAAACGAAGAAAAAGCCCATAATAAAATAATGGTTAGTTAAAAATATCTTTTTCAAACACAAAAAGCTAAAAAATATTAGATTTGTTAGGTGTAAATAATTATATACATTGATAAGAGTGACCATGATGTCTACGGGGTAATAATCCTCGTTATTTAATTTCTTCAGTCTATGAAGTCTTTGAATGTAATTATCTGTTTAAACTTGTCAGGTATATGTGAAGTTTCACATAATAAAAGAATTGCAGCTCAATGACAATAGTTTCCTATATTGTTATTATAAAATTTTTGTTGCCATATAGAAATTACAGATTATTAAAATTTTCTGTGAACTTTGCAAGGCTTGTGCTTTTAAAGTATTGTGTTGCAACTTAACCCGTTAACTGGTGCAACTTGCCCCGGTGCGGGGTAAGTTGAAACACTTTATTTTATTTTTTTTTCTTTCATTTTTGTTTCACTATTGTTATATATTGTATTTATCAATGTTGGATTAATACGCATCTAAGATCTATTTTATAACCGTGAAAATTAAAAAAAAAATAATTCTAACTTATTTAAAATAAGCATAATTAACATGAATAAAAAAATTTTAAATACCTTTAAAACTTTACTTATAAAATAATTTATTTCAATCTGTTTTCTAACCTTTAGTCTCATGAAGAATTTAGAAAGATGTATGGAGGATGTTTTAAACTTTCAAAGAGAAATGTCACTAAAGGTTCTATATTTCTTTCACCAAGTAATGTTGTTATACCAGATTCTGTAGATTGGAGAACTGAGGGCTACGTTACTCGGGTTAAAAATCAAGGGCAGTGTGGATCCTGTTGGGCATTCAGTTCTGTAAGTTATTTTTTATTACATTAATGATGTGATAGGTGTAGTTATCATCATCATGAAATAACTATTTAGACTGGAGCGTTAGAAGGACAAACATTTCGAAAAACAGGCGTTCTTCAAGAAATAAGTGAGCAAAACTTGGTTGACTGTACACAATCTTATGGTAACGAAGCTTGTAATGGTGGATGGATGGATAATGCGTTTACGTACATTAGAGATAATAAAGGTATTGATAGTGAAGTTGGGTATCCATACTACGCAAGGGTGAGTTTTAAACAAATAAAATTCATTTCAAAGCTTAATAACCTTAATAACTATAATTAAAAAAATAAAATATTTTAATGAGTAACGAAGTCTTTTTTTCTAGGCTCTAGGGTACTGTTATTACAATCAGCAATACAATGTAGCATCTGATACAGGTTTTGTTGACATACCCTCTGGAGATGAGAATGCACTTAAAGTAGCTGTTGCTACAGTTGGACCAGTATCTGTTGCCATAGATGCTACAAAAAGTTCTTTCATGAGTTATCAGTCTGGTGTGTATTACGAACCAACTTGTGGCAATGGTCTAGAGAATCTTGACCATGCTGTTTTAGTTGTTGGTTATGGTACTGAAGAAGGTCGCGATTTTTGGCTTGTAAAAAACAGGTATTAAATACTTTAAAATTATAAATTGTTAGTTAAGCTTGGTTATTTTTTTTGTTACTTATTACAATAATAAGTCTTATTTGCTTTTGATTGACCTAAATCATAGACTTTAGAAACTAAACACTTATGAATAGTTTTTAATTAATCAACATTCAAGAATATAATACACACTTTTTTAAATTAAATTTTGTTACTTTACAGTTGGGACACAACTTGGGGAGATCAAGGTTATATTAAAATGTCAAGAAACATGTCTAATCAATGTGGAATTGCAACGAAAGCCAGTTATCCAATTGTCTAATTCTTCAATTTAACGAAGCAATGAATGATTTCAGATTTTTATTGTAAAGTTATTAATTAAAATTATAATATATTGAAAATTTAGTTATTTTAAAAGGTTTTTTTTTATTAGTAATTTTGTTTATAGTAGTAACTTGTATTATTTTAGTAAATAGGCACCGGTTGCATTTCCGTCATATTGGAAGTTGGGAAAAGAAACAATCTTTTTTTTTTTCTTACTACAACATATTCTGAAATTATACCTTTGTACATAATATAAAAGATATAGGAAAATCAAAGAGGATCGTTGGATTTTGTCACTAAGAACCCTTTAACAATACAATAAAAATATAACCATATATTTCAAATATAAAATACAGTTTTCCAATACAAATAAAAATACAAATCAAACATTTCAAATATAACATTAAGAAGCAACACACCCATATATACTTATAACCAAAAATATATCTACCTTATAAATACAAATATATAGGGTAAGGAAGGGTAGTTTCGGAAGGGAGATTTTGGTACTCCTTTCAAAAATTTCTAAAAATATTTATTTGTTTGGATATTTAAATTATATTTGAGTATTGTTAGAAGATAAACATTTTCCTTAATAATTCTTAATCTAATTTTTTACACTATTTCTTAATATTTTTTTAAATATTTTACCTTTTTAAAAAAGTAAATAATTTTTTCTAATTGATATTTAGCAAATAATACAGTTATTAAATAAATAATTATTTATTTTATTCAAAAATGTAAACTGAACACAACGTGAATAACAATATTGTTAAACTCTAAGTATGTTACTAGTAATAGATGTTTGGTACGTGGGCTAAACCTTTCAAGTTGATCAAATACTACATTATATATCATTAGAAAACCTTTCAACACAGTATTTTTTATAGTAGAAAAATTATAAAAATCAAACAGTTCTACAAAACGCTATAAAATTTTAAATATATATTTTTTATATATTTGATTTTTATATATATGTGGATTTATAGATACATCCACATAGCATTGATATGCATGATTTATTGGCGCTAAAAAAGCCAATAAATCATGCATAAAAAAAAAAAATATATATATATATATATTTATGTTTATAAATTATAAATTACGTAATAAACATACAGAAATGGTCTTGCTTCAGCCAAGAATAAGAAAGTTTAGGAATCAAATTTAGTGGGTTTGAAAAAGTCAAGACTTGAAGGACGTGTACTACTGTTGTTAAGAGTATTGGTGAAATGAATATGACGCCAACAGAACAGCATATCATTAATTAATTAGCAGCATATCATTGATAAAGTTTGTCATAAAATGTGAATAGCATAAAGGAGAGAGTTGTAATTGTGGCAAAAGAAACTGAACTATTATGGAGAAAGTCGAGTATTCTAATTCTACAAGGAAAATTGGCAGCAGAATAAAAAACAGAAAATATATTGAAAAAACTTGATAAAACTAGTTGAAAACTCTAGTTGAAAACCTGGAAATCAAAATTTAAACCAATTTTTTGACAAAACTGATGAGAAAGGTGAATGGTTGTGCCAAAAAGATAAAGCATTATATGGTCTGCAAATGTCAACATTGGTTAAGATACAGATTTTCTCATAGTTTTGTTGTAAATGCTCAAATATATATATATATATATATATATATATATATATATATATATATATATATATATATATATATATATATATATATATATATATACATACATATATATATTTATATTTATATATATATATATATATATATATATATATATATATATATATTTATATATATATATAAATATATGTATATATATATACATATATTTATTGATAAATGTTGTATACTGCTGGAAATACAACTCTTGTCTGTTTAAAAGTGATCAATATCTTTTTTAAAAAAAGTAGATCAAATAATATTAAAATAATTTAAATGAAAAAATACAACTTTATAATGGAACTTAAAGTTTCATACCATTCGGCAATTATCAGCCATATTATTCAAATATAAAATAAAAACCGTTATAAAAAATACAAGTTTAGCGTTGCAACGGCCTTGGATTACTAAGGGTATTCTTAAATCTTTAAAAAAAAACAACGACTAGATAACAAACTTCTTTAAAAAAAAAAAACATTCGTAATGAAGCTAATTATAAAAACTACAAATGCCTCTTTGATTTAATTGTAAAAAAATCAAAAAAAATGGTATTATTCAGGTCATTTAAAAGAGCTCTCGAATGATCCTCAAAGTATTTGGCGTATTATTAAGGAAGTCATTGGTAAAAATACTTCTGACAGAAATACTATTCCAAAATTACTCAAATTTAATAATAACTACGTTTTAAAGAAACAACTAGTGGCTGAAACACTCAATGAATTTTTTTAAAATGTTGGTCCTTCATTAGCATCAAAAATTGAATCCTCACAAACCAGCTTTAATGCATACTTGGTTTCTAATAACACTAATATTATGTCTAATGAAAAACATACTGAAGAAGATTTATTAGTCACGGTTGATTTAATCAAGCCCAAAAAAATAAGTAGTAGTATCATTATAAATTTAATAAAACTCATTATAAATATTTATCATTATAATCCCACTCTTGTATATATTCAATTTACATTTAAAAGAGGGAGTTTTTCCGGAAAATTAAAAATTGCTAGAGCTGTCCTAATCTTTAAAATCAGGTGATTCTTATAACGTTACTAATTATAGGCCGATCTCAATTCTTACATGTTTTTCAAAAATTCTAGAACAAGTTATGTATAATAGACTCTATTCCTTCCTAAGCAAAAAAAAATTTTGTACAATAAATAATTTGGTTTTAAATCTGGTCATTCTACCGATCACGCAATCTTACATCTTGTACAAAATTTATTTAAAGGGTTTAATGAAAAAAAGTATACAAGATGTTTTTAAAGATCTAAGCAAAGCCTTTGATACAGTTGATTATATAATCCTTTTATCCAAACTCGAAATCTACGGTATTACAAATTCAAACTTGGCTTGGTTTAAAAGTTACTTGTTTAACAGGAAGCAATATATTTCATACGAAGGTGGAAAAACAGATAATATGACTATCACATCCGGTGTTCCCCAGGTTCAATACTAGGAACCCTCTTATTTTTAGTTTATATTAATGATTTAAATACTTTTTCTAGTATCTTAAACTCAATTTTATTTGCCCATGATACTAACTTGTTTTATTCCAATGAAGATATTAATATTTTATTTTTAACAAAGAACTTGATAAACTAAGCCAATGGTTTAAATCCAATAAACTATCCCTAAACATTAATAAAACTAAATACACATTTTTCCATCATGCTTCTAAAAAAACATACTCCATGGAAACAACCGAATCTTTTTATTGATAATAATTTAATAAAAAGGGAAATATCGTTAAAATTCTTGGACGTAGTTCTAGATGAAAATATTAATTGGAGAGAACATATAAACGTAGTTGAGAAAAAAATTTCAAAAAATATTGGTATACTGTATAAAGCTAAACAGTTTTTAATAAACTTTTCTGCAAACAAAAACATACTATTAGAATTAATACAAATGAAGGTCGACTCTCCCATACAAAAATACTTTTTAGTAAACTCAATATATTAAATGTTTTCAAAATAAATCTTTATCAAATTCTTATATTTATGTTTAAACTTGATAAAAAAACAGCACTGCCTTCATTTTACTCAATATTTAAAAAAATAAACCATGTATACAACACAAGGTTCTCAAAAAATAACTTTAGTCAATCCAAAACCTATTATTCAGCCACTAAATACTCAATTACAACTCGAGGACCTAAATTATGGAATACATTTTTAAATGATGATCTTAAAACACTCTCTTCGCTTAACCAATTTAAAACAAAACTTTCAAACTCAAACAAACTCAAGACAAACTCTCCTACTAAAAACATAAAAATAAAAAATAAAAAAATAAAAAATAGATAACAAAAACTTTGTTTTTTGTTTGTTTATGCGAGTTTGTTTGTTTATGCGACACAATGGTCGCGAAAAGTGACCAACGGAGCCGTCCAGTTACGTAGACCTGGGAGATGTGAAAATAGAAGTAGATTGTAGATGATGTCATTGAGTGAGAATCATAAATGAATGTAAAGATTATTCTGCAGTAGGAATAAAATGTTAGGTCTCAGGCATAAGGTGAACAATAAATCACGCTCTACTCATCCTAAACAAATGATGAAACAATGGTCTATGACTAAACAAGTCAATATAGATCCGCTAGTTAATAAACGGCAACCATGGCTAAAATTATTGCACCATACAAAAACAATAAAATAAGTAGATAACAAAATAATTAGAAAAATGATTAAAAAATGATAGTACAGGCAATATAAAAAGAAAAAATAGGCTAATAAATGTGCCTAATTAATGGTCTAAACTCAAGATTATAAATGAAAACTGATAATCACCTGTGTGAGATAAAAGTATATAAATGTCGTTAATGTAACAAATTCATAATATAAAGCTCACAAAGCGCTATAATACGTGGGTGTAAGAGGTAAAAAAAATGTTGGTGCCTTGATAACCAATCAGAATTAAGTAGTGGATTATGGTGATCCCCCTCCTCAGGAATGCACTGCGATCACCAATGAGATTTCGGAGAGCCCGAGACCTGCACTAACGCCACTCGTCAGGGGCGTGTCCTTGCAACAGATCTCACCGCCTGCACTCTCCTACTAAACGACAATTAATTAAATTTCTTCTAAGGCGTTAAATAAGAGTACTCTTATGAATTGATTTATATAATTATGAATATATTTATTAATTTTATATATACGCATATAAATAAATAAAAAATTGTATTGTAAATTTTTACACGATTTAATTTTATCATTTGTTTATTGCCAAGGAATGTGTGTGCATTCACTTTTTATCTTTTTGTTTTTGTTATCTATTTTTTTTTTTTTTTTTTCTTTTTTATGTATTTAAAAAAAAAAAATTTTTCTTAATTATTCTTAACCTAACAAGAGAAATTTAAAAAAAATAATAAATAGGAGGATAAAATATAAAAAATAACTTTTTTTTTAATTAATTTATTTATTTTTTTCTTTCTTTATTTAATATAATTTTATTAAATATAACTTTTAAGAAAATTTAATTAATATTTAAAAGATTTTGTATTATCTTACACGGTTTTTATATACCCCGTAATACAGTATTGTGAAAAAGTTAAGAACCACTAAATAAAAAAAAAAAATTTTTCAAATAAATTTAATTAATTTTTATTTTATAGATAATAAAATAGTCTTTTTTTTTCAAACATATTAAATATAGCATGAGAAAAAAGAAAAATTTTTTTTTTTGAAAGTTAGTTAATAGAACCTATAAAAAATAAGGATTAAATATTATGTGTTAATTTTTTTTTATTTTTTTTTTGTGAAAAAGTTAAGAACCACAAAGAATTTTTTGTGCTAAATGCGGCGGAAACGTCTTTTTAAATTTATTTTTCCCTTTTTTTTTAAATATTCTTTTAATGACCTGAGTTATTACCAAAGAACCAATAAAAACATTTGAAAAAAATTAATTTTTTTAAATACTTTTAAAAAAAGTATTTAATTTCAAACAAAAAAAATTCTTTCCTTTTGAAAAAATGAGCAGAAAAGCTATTACCTATGAAGATCGTGTAAAAGTGGTGCATTTTCACCAGGAAGGTAAATCCGCTCGCGAAATTGGAAGAATAGTAAAGCGATCACATAGTTCGGTGCTAACAATCATCAAAAGATTCAAAGAGACGAAATCTTACGTTGATCGCCATCGTTCTGGAAGACCGCATTTGACGACACCCAATGATGATCGCCTTTTAATCAGGTTGGCAAAGAAAAATCGAACCATGCCGTCGCATGAATTAAGAAGGGAATGGAAGCTTTCAAATGGACGTCAAGCCTCGGCATCACTTGTGCCTAGGAAACTATTAGCTAACAATATGTTATGGAAAAAAGCTGTTCAAAAACCGCGACTTACCAAACGACATATAAAAAAGCGAAAAGAATTTTGCCAAAGCGTCAAAGAATGGTCTAAACAAAAATGGAGGACAGTAATGTTCAGTGATGAGATGAATATCGAGGTTGATAACCGAAAAAACCGAATTATGATTCGCAGGCAACCTTCAGAAAAATATAATCACGATTGTATCGTTCAAAGAACAAAACAAGGTAGCGGGTCGGTTGGAATATGGTGCTGCATGACATATTATGGTCTCGGTATGTTTAAATTATTTGATGGTCGACTCAACTCTACTTATTATGTCGATATTTTAAATAACAACTTGTTACCGTCAATTGATGCACTTGAGCAAAGCGTTCCGTTCATTTTTCAGCAAGACAATGCACCATGTCACAGGGCTAAAATTGTCTCTGAATGGTTCGAAAGTAAAAATATTGAGCGTCTAACTTGGCCACCAAATAGCCCAGATCTAAATTGCATTGAAAATCTTTGGAGTTGGCTTGATAAAGAGATTGCCAAGAAAGCACCAAGGAGCCTTGAAGAGTTGCGCAATACTTTACCAGCAATACTTGGAAATGTTCCCAAACATATTTTAGAGAATTTAATAGACTCAATTCCAAATCGTATAAATGAGTGCTTAAAAATTCATGGTAGAATTACGCGGTATTAGGTGGTAAAAATTATCGTTTTTTATTCTGTGGTTCTTAACTTTTTCACAACTTTTTTAAAATAAAAATTACCTATAAAACTTTAAATACATTTTTTATATTTGTTTAAAAGTTTTTATCACTATTATTATTTTTTATTTTGTTTGTCTATTTTCTGAAATTTATTATTATTATTCTTTTTACCAGAAAAATATATTCGGTTAAAAAAAAATTTAAAAATAAAAATAAATTATGATTTGTTTTTTTTGTGGTTCTTAACTTTTTCACAATACTGTATATACCAAAAGCTATGCTATGTATGGTTAGAGATGTTCGGACTGATTGACGTTTTTCTGTTCGCCTGTGTTCGTACGGTCCGAACCACCGAACCGGTCGAACACGAGCAACAATAATTTTTTCAAACAACCTGGACAACTCGGACACCCCAAACACCGGACAGAAAAACTAATGTCGAACCGAACACGATCGATCACCGAACAGTCATTGAACTAAAAATCTCGAACGCGGTCGGACGTCGAACAAAAAAATGAAAAATAAAAAATGACACAAGAATCGGACAATTTTTTGTTGTTGTTGTAATTCTTCATATTTATTGGTATTTCATATTTACAGGTTCGTAGTAATTTCTAGTACAGATTTAAGTGAAGTATATACCGGTAGTAAATTTAAAAAAAAAGTTGAGTAAGTTTTCAATAAGTTTTCTTAGTGTTTGTCCTTGGCATTGAAATTGGAATTTTGCAGTTCCTTGTCCATCCGAAGTAGCATCAAGGCTTCAATCGTTTTTGGTGCAAGATTGGCTCTCCTGTCATTAGTAATCAGCTTTGCAATGGAATTCATTCGTTCACCGGTGCTGAGGTAGCAGGAATGGCAAGAACAAAGCTAGGTACAATGAACAATACTGGAAATGTCTCTTTATTTTTTCCCCACCACTTTAGTGCTTCATTCCCCAAATTTTTTAAATCTTGAACATTTGGTGCCACAACTTCAGTTCTACTATATTGTTCAATTTCTTTATTCATAAAAGGGGGCTGTTGAGTCAATAAAGGAAGAATGTGAAGGGAAAATGTGGTTAGAAAAAGGCTTGGTAGAGGAGTGCTGCTTTTTCTGAGGTGGAGAATTGGTCGGTGATGAGTTTGTCTTTTCAAAATTACAATATTGTATAAGACGTCGCAGGTTTTCCTTTGTTTCTATAAGCTTGGCAGAAGCATTTTGTCCGAAGACTTTGAAAGACTTGCAAAAAGGAATAAGAAACAAACCAATGCAATGAATATGATTTATTTTGAATTTATCAGACAAAATGTCAGTTGCAAAACATGACAAGTACGTAATAATA
This sequence comes from Hydra vulgaris, assembly GCF_038396675.1. Lineage (NCBI taxonomy): Eukaryota > Metazoa > Cnidaria > Hydrozoa > Anthoathecata > Hydridae > Hydra > Hydra vulgaris. Next base: position 67,090,689 of record NC_088922.1, on the reverse strand, counting down.
TCTCTTTGGTTTTCATAGTCCTGTGTGAAGACCTGAGAATCATATTGAGTTTTAAAGTCAGAATCATTAACCCAACGCAAGAAGTTTTCAACTGGAAGAGTGTTTGCCAAGTCAGTGTCATCATCAATTACATAAGACTTAGGATTGTCTGATTCAGGAGTAATGTTCAAAGGAATCTGTGCAAAAGATGAGGAGAAAGACTTGAAGTAATCTTGCATACTAAAATTTAACAAAATTGGCATATAAATTGGTGGATAGGTTGACCCTTCCAAATCATCACTTGCAGCTTTGAAAACCTTTAAAAATTTAACCAAAACCTCCAACTGATTTTTGTCAATTGCCTCAATTGCTACCATTTTATTAGTTCCTCGTAAATGAATCAACAATTCATCATACATTAGAAGGACTCCTTTAAAGAGTGCCAAATGTGAATTCCAACGTGTAGCTACATATTTTTTTAGAGTCCGGCTTAATTTTGCATTCACATTTCAGTAGTTATGCCTACACCACTTCTTTCTAGTTTCGCTTTGAGTATTCGGCTGATTGTGATTCTAGACTTTGAAACACTAGTTTTCATGGCTTCAGCAACTTTGTGTTTGGAAGGAAGAATGTCTTTAGCAGTAATATGTCCCCGATAAGTAGCACCAAGATGAATAGCAGTGTTTATGACAGATTCAAATCCTTCCCCATAAATTGTTACAAATGGACGAAGATCAGTACTAAATAACGCAAGACAACTATTCAACATCGCATTCTTTTGTTTTTTATGAACTTACACAGATGTTTTGAAGGTAGAATTTTCCTGTTTTATTACTGGCAACATAGACTGTGAAGGATCTTGAGCTGTTGGGGCATGTGTTTTTAAATGTCTGATCAAAGTAGTAGCGCTACTTAGCTTTTGGTGAACAGCTTTTTTACAAATGTTACAAACTGCAATATTTTCGACAGGTTTGGTGGCATGTAATTTGAAGAGCAAAGAAAAATTCATCCAAACTTCTGACTTGCCTACATCAGTAGTTTTCACTTTCAAAAGAACAGAACCACTGAAAATTTGTTCATTTAAAATTGCATTAAGTTCAATGACTTCATCTGAAGTCTCATAGATATCTTTTATAACATGCGCCATTTTGTATTTTTGTGTAATAAGTTCTCGAAAATGTGTAACTAATATTCACCAATATCCTGTAGTCCAAGGAGAATGAAACTTTTAAAAGTCTTGAAATAATTTAAAGCTGTGGTGAATAATCGAAAATAAAACCACAAACAAAAAATAATTCCCATGAAAAAAAGCATGAAAAACATACCTGGAGAATTACTCAACTTTTCTGCGGTCACATACAAAGCTATGATGCGTATATAGAACAATAGACCATTAAAAGTTTACAACAAGATAACAATAGAATTGAAATAAACAAAATATTTAACGTTTATGTGTGCGCACGTTTCATGCTCTTCAGATATCTGTTCACAAGCAACAAGAATACAACCGTAGCATAGTTTCGCATACATCGTGATTTTTAATAAAAAAACTTAAACTAGGATAAAACAAAGGTTTAAACGATATCAACTATAAACTATAAACTAAAATATACAGTAACCATAACTTAGAATCTCCAGAAAAAATAAATATTTCCACTATAAAAATTAACTATTAATTGTAACGCATTTATTTTCCAGTAAACGTCAACTAAATAATCACCCCAGAAACGTCAAAACACAATAATCAAAACAACGTACAGAACACTTAAAGGACACTTACTGTACACAGAACTGGACACTGACTCATATTCCCCTCTGAAATTCACTTCTCAATACTGGACACCTGTCCGAATATGGTAATTTACCTTGCACTCTCTAGCACTTATGTAAAACATCTCTTCTCTTCCTTCAGAACTACAACGGCCTTATGTGTTTCAAATAAGTGGTGAAACTTTAATAGCTTCCACTGCGAAACAATAGCAAAAGTCTTGAAATAATTTAAAGCTGTGGTGAATAATTTGGATTAAAATGGAATAAATTCAAGAGAGATAATAATGCTGAACAAGTCGTACAACCGAACAGTCGAACACTTTCGGAAAAGTCAATCAATTTTAATCGATTTGGCCCAGAAATGCCGGCCCGGTCGGACGCCGAACATGGCGGCCATAAAAAAGTCGGACAATGGCGGACATCGGACAAAACATTCTTCAATCAGAACCGAACATTTCGATCACGGATACCGTTGAAAATTTTTCAATTCAAACCGATCAATAATCTTATAAAATTTTTTTGAATCGGTCGCACATCGGACACAATTTGGGCCATGTCCGACCATCTCTATGTATGGTATATATTACAGGGCTTAGTGATAAGACAACTATCCCAGTGGGCACAGTACGTTTTTAAAACGTTCTTCGGACGTTTTTATTAGGTTTAAACCTTATAAAAACGTCTAAAAAACGTTTTAAAAACGTTTTAAAAACGTACCGTGCCCACTGGGATAATCTTCTTTTTGCTCCTTTCATGTAAATTTTTATTTATTTACTTAGTTATTGTAACTATTGTCAAACGGCGAAATATATATATATTAAAAAAAAAACGGCATCTGACGTCAAGTATCCGATATTTGCTGATCGCCGGAATCAAAGTTAGATAGTAAAAATTTTTTCCTATGCCTAGGGTTGCCAGATGTCCCGATTTTACGAAGGAGAATTCTGAGCCAAATATGTAAAAATATTTTTTTTACTTAGTTCTCCTTCGTAAAACCGGGACATCTGGCAACCCTACCTATGCCTATAAGCAGAAACCAATTCACTTTTTTTGTTAAGTAGTAATCGACTATTAAAAGTCATAATAAAATATTTTTCATTGATGCAAAGATTACACTTTTTTTTTTTTTTTAAGGTTATTAAGGTGCTCCCAGATGTCCTTACGGTCTTATCACGTGGCACCGGGGGAGAGCATTTAACTAGAAGTTCACGCCTCCTTCCTTACCAATGTCACTTATTAGGCTAGAGCTGACATCTAACCTCGGTCCTCTTGATTCTAAGCCAGAACTCTAACCACTGCGCCACGGCTGCTCAAACAGGTTGATACATTGCAGGTTTGCACCTATTTATTGTGCTTGTCACTTTCTTACTCCAGACTCTTTTCTTTATCTCTATAAACCTTAAATCCGTCCTTTTATGGAATACTGTTGCCATATCTGGAGTGGATCTTCAAATGTTGCCTTTTTTTTGACAAGGTGCAAAAATGCATTGTAAACATACTTTTTTGTAGATGGAAAATATGATTGGCATCTTTTAATTATGTTTCACTTAATTATAGGCATGTTACCTACGTCTTTATGTTTCTAGATTACCTTGGAAAGTTCTGTATCATTCTTATATCTGGTTGAATTAAATGATTTAAGGTGGTTTGCAAGTCTGAGCTTGAATGCGTTTCACTAAAACCGATGTAAGATTATTCCGTATGACTAGGATTAGGTGATGCTAAAGTGGCTTTATATACAACATTTTTTGATAGACATTGGTTATTTAACGGGCATGCAGAATTAAAACTACAATTCATTTACTGTTGAATTGTAGTTTTAATTCAGGTCTCTTAAATATTTCCGCATTTTCTTCTGCTTTTGTCATTTTTTAAACTTATTTTAATTAAAATGGGAAAACTTAAACCATTTTTTTGAAACTGCAAAATGTTGTATACATTTACAAAAACAATTAAAAGTATATTAATATAACCTCTGAACAAAATACAAACTTAATTAAAAATAAATTAATGTAACCTTTGAAAAAATGATGTACTTATTCTTTGCTTTATCATTTCTGGATAAAAAAGGTTTGTATCATCAGCAAACATTACTGCCATTAAGTTAAGGCTTTATGAAGATTGTTAGTAAAAGAGAAAAAAAGAAGTGGTCCTGCTTTAGACTATTGGGAGACGCAACATGTTATTTCTAGCAAATTTAAATTTGAGTTAGAGGATACATGAGTTTGTGTAAATTGTTCATAATATGCACAAACTCGTGTATTCTATGACTTTTTAATATTATTTTACATTTTTAAGTACGTATTTGAAGCGTTAAGTTTATTTATATATCAATTTATCAGGGTCCAATAGAAAAACAGCTTAACTTTTTTTTGTTGTTGTTGAATTGGCAACATCTATATAAAATACAATAAATATCTAAATTGGTCAATGAAATATTCCTTATTTTATTAAACAACTAAAGACCTGGAGGTGTGAACTCTTTATTATGAGCTAGTTATAATGTTACTACAGTTAATTCCCGGTAAGTCAAACACCATTAAACTCAAAATATTATTATTTCGAATTGTTTCATCAGGTCTTTTAAAATCGTCTGACCGATTACTATTGAAATAACTTAAACTTTGTTAAGTTTTTCCGTCCCCTTTTAGCAAATTTATTCGGTCAACTCGAACTTTTTGTATGTGAATTAAAGATATTTACATTACTGAAAAATTTTTAAAAAAGAAGTCATTCCATATAAAACAAAATTAACTGTAGCCTAATGTTTTCTTTATTTTTTTCATTGTATTTTGATCTGAATAGATCTTTATCAGACGTAAAATAACGCTTTAATAAAACTGTTAAAAAATAAGTTTCTAAATAAAAGACCGCAACCTTTTAGACGCAACACCAAATAATAAGGAAGTTATTGTGTCTCTAAACATTATCGAATGTTATCTTTTGACTGTATTGCGTGAATACAACCCGTAACCTCTTTCAATGAAACATTAGTATAATTGCGTAAATTTAATGTATATACTTTAGTATCAACTAAATGAAAATTGTCATAACTCGAACTAATATCTCATTTCAGCCAAAGTTCGATTTGACGAAAGTTCGCTTTAGTCGAGCCATTTTCCTTGGTTTTTTGTAGGCTCGAGTTATCGGGAATTATCTGTATTAATTTCGTGAGGACCTATTGCTTTATTGATTTTTAGCATTTTAAAAGCACATTTAAATTGGTCCTATGCAAAGACTTTTAACTCATTTACTATTGAACTTACAGGAAAAGCAGAATCTTTTGTTATCCTATGCTTAAAATTAACATTTCATGCTTGAAATTAACATAATTAAAAAAAAAAAAAAAAGTTGAAAGAATGAAAAGTTATATATTCTACTAAAATTAAAAGCAATGGATTTTACAACTAAAGATATTATTAGCTGTTTCAAATATTCAACAAAAGAAGAAAATATAAATAATGCTTTACTTTTCATAACTTCTAGAGTTTGTACGAGTGATGGTAAAAAAGAAAACTTGGTACAAAAGTTAAATGGAGTTAAATCAAATTACCAAAGATTTTGAAGAGATTCATCAAGAAACACATTTTTTTGAAAAGAAACACAAAAAATGGTTAAATCAAAAGTTTGAAATTGACTTTTCGTCATTGGAATTGGCACAAAATATAAAAGAACGACCAAAAAAAGATTTTGATGATATAAGTAAGAGAAGTAAACGTCGGATAATCGCAGGAGAGCGTACAAATTCAAATTTTGATTCAATTAAAAAATCATAGCCCGTAGAAAAGTATATAATCAAAAAGATTTTTCTTTATTCAATGTGTCATCAACACATGTCATCAAAAATCATAAAGATTCACATCATATGTTTTGTCAGTTGACAAATGACAACGATAAAATGGCAGCTAAAGAAGCCGCTGCAAGTCAGTGATTTATGAATCAAAGTAGATTTACAAGCACTTATGAATCATACCGCTGAAAGAATTATAAAAATGAGGCAAAAAGAAATAATGGATTATTTGGATATCGGTAACAAACTAAGTAAAAATATGTTGCTTTTAAACAGCTTGGGTATGGATGGATATATTGGGCAGGCTTTGTACAACCAAGCGTTTTCCGATTCTGTTGATAGTCAAAATTCAAGCATGTTTGCAGTTGTAACAACACCGTTGAGGCTTAATGTTTCAAATTCAAAAATGACTTTTTGTGGACCAACTTAAGTTGGTTCACAAAAAGTTATTTTTTGCCTCTTAGTTTAAGATTTTGTAGGCTAATTGAGTTTCATTTCATCAAAGAAACTGTTGTAGTCTTTTTAGGAAAAAAACATCAAATAGAAAATGAAATTTTGGGTTTGCATTCAGTGAATATTAACTTGGTTAATGGAAAGTTTGTTATTATTGATTTCAATTTTATTTTGTGATTGATGGAAAGGTTTTAGCAATTATAAAAAACACATCATCAACGCAGTGCTGTTGTATTTGCGGAGCTACACCAACTGCAATGTCTTGTTTGAAGAACTTTCTAAGTGAATTTACAGCAAAATAAGGTACACTTATCTATGGGATATCTTCGTTACATGCTTGGATAAGACTTTTTAGAGTGTTTTTTACATATTTTATACCGACTTGAATTCAAGACAGTATACGATAACAAAAAGAAATTTATCCAGCAATTAATATTTAAACGGAAACAACTCCGAGTTGATTTTCCCGCAGTTAGTGGAGCAGGAACATCAACCACCGGAAATGTTAGCAGAGAAGCGTTTTCTTACCCAAATGAACTAAGCTAAATATTAGGGCTCGATAAGACAATTATTAAACTTTCAAAAATATCTTAATAGCAATAAGTTGTCAGCAAACATTGAATCCAGAGTTATTTGAGCTATACTGTAAAACAGTATACCGTCGATATTTAGATCTGTATGATTGGTATAAAACGCCGTCAACAGTTCACAAAGTTTTTGCATATGGAGCAGAAAAAGTTCCCTTGGGAGTTCAAGCCGAGGAAACGTCTGAATGCCGAAACAAATATTACAGACAACATCGTGAATTACATGCTTGTAAATGTTCAAGACAAGCAAACTTTAAAGACTTTTGTAACCGTGCAATGGGATCAACCGTTTGTAACCGTGCAATGGGATTATCCGATCCTCTTATTAGTTCTCTCTTCTTAGAATCTAGACGGACGAAGAAAGTTGTGCTCAAATTTCCAAAAAAAGTAAAGTGTTTTTTGATTTTAGAAGTGGACAATAAAGAATCAATAAAACTGACAGAACTAGAATCCTCAGAATTATTGGAACCAACAGAAGTTATTAATTTAAAAGATGAAATAACGAACGATTTAGAAGCTACTGATGAAGATTATTTGGAAGATGAAAACATTGACGTGTGAAATAAGTATGGCAATATTAAAAGTATAAATTGTGAAAAATTATCACTTGTGAATTTATCACTTTTATCAATTGTGAAAATCACTTTGAAGAAAGTTTTTTAAATATTCTCTTATTAAAAATTAAAACAAGTTTGTAACCTTTTGTAGAAGTACTAGTGTCCTCTTAGGTATTTATGACCTTTTATGATTGTTCATTATAGTAACAATCGGGGGAAAATTTTTCCACATATAAGGTCCGCGGTGTTGGACTGAGTATGAATTCAGCTTTAATGTAAATTTTGGTATGACAAAGTTGATATATGAGAATCTAGTAGGGTATTTATGGCTTATTTTGCTAAAATAGAATTGAATTACAGCTGGAGTACATATTTTATTTTGTACATAACCTGTAAAAAAGGTGTATGTTAATTTTGTATACATTCGACGCTCCAAATTTGCATAAGAGAGGTTCACAAGACACTTTTTTACTTACTCCAAAGACAATTCTATAGGCATGTTTTTGTTTACTGAAGAGGTTGGTGTTTCTAAGTTTTTGTTTATAAGTCGTTTTATTTTTATCTGTTTTTGACCTTAAATACTTAATATATAGTTTTTGTATAATTTAATTTAATTTTAGTCCTATGGTAACTATGGATAATTTATTCTTTATTTTGTTAAAATTGTTTTATGTTATAAAAAAATATTTTATTTTTCAAAGAATTTTTTATAGAACAAGCTAAAAATTAAATTCAACAGGTTCAATTTATCACGATTCACTGTATTCCACTTTCTAGAATTAAAACCTTTGCCAAATTGAGGAAAATTAAATAGTAGACTTATGCAATGCAATGAGACTTATGCAATGCAATGAGACTTCTTATGCAATCCATAACGAAATAATAATCGAAATCTCTATTAATTCTGTATGATTTATAATGAAGAATGCCTCGATTTTATATAATTTATAATGAAGAATGCCTCGATTTTTTAGAGCATATGTTATATTCATTAATGCGTTTTTGCTTTATACAAACATTTCAAAAATTTTACGATAGTAGTTTTAACCTACTTTGTTGTAAAATTGACAGAAATTAGTAAAGTAGGTTCTACATTCTTTGAAATGTTTGTAAAAATTTACAGTGTTTACAATAGATTGGTAATTTTCTTTATAGTTCCAAAATTTACAATGGATTTGTAAGTTTCTTTATAGTGTCTCATTGAGAGAAACCCAAGTCGTCATTATAAATACGTCATTACTCATTACATTATCATTATTATTTATTTGATTTATTATCATAACAACAACAAAACAATAATTTGATTCAACAATCAAAAACTAAGAGCTTTTTATAAATAAATATAGATTTAAATTCAACTGTTTAATAATATATTAGAATTAACTAAAGAAAAATAGATAAAAATTTATTGGGTTTTTCATAATTACGCCATAATTACGCCACACAACTTTAAATTGTGTAAAAGTTTTTGACTCTTCTCAATTCCACACAATTCCGCACAATTTTTAATTGAGTAAAAGTTTTCGACTCCTCTCTCCACCCCAACCACATTTCATCGACCGAGAAGGCCACTACAATTGGGGAGACTACTTTGGTTGTGGTAATTCTATAACTCTATAATTCCGAAACGCAAACCTTGACAAACAAGTTGATTATTTCCTACATTTTCTCTTTTTTTTTTACTTTGAGTAAAAAATCTTATTTTATATTTTTTGGAAATCAGTGAAGTACTTGCTTATACTTCACTTTGAGGCAAATTTTAAAAATTATTCTCTATTTCTTGACAGCTAGAATATCAAGCTATGTGTTAGATTAGATCTGATCACAGATCCCCTTATCCACTTCTTAGATTTATAATTTGACCCCGAGCCAGTTTAAAATCTTTTGTTCACAGTGTATGGAAATAAGTTTTTTATTATTATTAATAATTTTTAAACAAGTTTACAAAAAAAATTCAAAATAAATTGTTCAAAAGTTATTGCCATATAAGACCTTTACCCAAAATGAGACGGTTTTAATATTGCATATATCACTTGGATATATTAATGATATATCCAAGTGGATATAATGATCCAAGCAGTCGTAGCGCAATGGTTAGCGCGCTAGTCTTAGAAGCTCCATGAAGAAGATCCATGGTTCAACGCCACCTCTGGGGAAGATTTTTCGGTAAGGAAGCAGGCGTAAAACTCCTTTCAAATGCTCTTCTACGTTGCTCTGTGATAAGACCGTATGACCTCTAGGGTACCTAAAATTAAAAAAAGAAAAGATATGACATCCATGAATACGTTATTTGTAAAACACAAACCAATGCAATGGACATTACTTAAGATGTAACATGATTTTTTAACATATTTTTTTGACAATAACACAAAAAATTTATAATTAAGTAAAGTTAAAACATAATTAGATTTTGAGGAGCATTTGCAATAATTGCAAGGTTTTTTTGATTAAAACTGATGACAGATCTTGTTTTAAATATTCAGCAAAGGAGCTCTTATCTTTTTTAAACATCTTAATGAATCTGTTTCAAGATTTGTTAAAAAAGCTGTAATGAATTGCTTTAAAAATTGTTCAGGTAAGTAACCCTTGTCCTCGTTCAGATAACTAACCCTCGCAATATACCAAGGCCTTCTTAAACAGGCCGCGACAGCTCATTTTCCGTAAAATTAGCGAAGGCCGACTTTTTTAGCGAGAAGTATAGTTTCAATGAGGATTTTGGTAAGCAGATGATAGTATGGCTCACAATGTGACTTTTAATTATACGAACTCTTTTTGTAACGTCATGGTAATATTAAATAACGGCGTAATTATATTTGTTAGATTTAAATTTGCTGTTGTTTTCGTTTTCGTAAGAATTAACTTATTTCCACGTGCTCCCAACGTTTTAACGATGGATGAAAGTAAAGATAATAGTAAGTTTATATGTTTATAATACTAAACGATTATAAAATTGTTGAATCATTATTATTGATTAGGGTGATAAATTCATTAAAAAAAGATGATCATCTTTTTTAAATAAACAATAGTATTCATATCATATGACATAGCTGTAAAAGAAAGAATTCAATAGTTGTGAATACTATTGTGTATAAAACAACCAATCATTTATTTCATTTTATAAATTATGATATTATTATTATTTTACTATTTTTATTACTATTTATTACGAGTAGCAGTACTCGTAGTAAATAATAATAATAACAGTAACAAAATAATAATATTATAGTATAATAGTCAAAAACAAAAGAAGAAAAAAAAAAAAACTAAAAATAATAAAAACAACACTTAAATAGAACAATATCAATACAGTAACAAGATCATCAAAAATAGCAATATTATTTAAGAAAAAGACTTAAATTTTAAAGGTAACTCTCAATACTTTCTCTTGAATTCTTTCTTTTACTGATAGACAGTATAATTGAACGAACCCATCTTTACAACGTATGTACCAGTCACTAAAAAATATAGCTCTCTTAGTTTTTTTTGTAATTTATAATCAAAATAAGGTACAATAACTGTGTAAAAAAAAAGTATTTATCCTCCTAGTCAGTTATTTAGCAATTTTTATAAAATAAACTCTCATCTTACTATAGCATTATAATTAATGGGTTTAGTAAAGTTCAAATTATTTTTAATTTTCATACTAAGTACCTGGGCCAGGTAGATAAGGCCTCTTGGTGTGTAGTTTTAATTTTTCATTTTGCCAAAAAAATTTTAATAAAAAGGATATTTTTCGGTGATAACTAAGTAATTTTATTTAAAATTTGTAAACCACCTACCCATTTATTTACATGCATTCAGTTTTAGACCATACTTACAAATCCAACCACAATGTTTTTAAGCTATAAAATTATTTATGATGTTGTTTATAGGTAACAGAAAAAGCCATACATTTATTTATGAAGATGAAAATGAAGCCTATCTTTACATAAAACAACATAAACTTGAGTACACAGTTCGCTTTGCAGCATGGTTCGCGCCCAAAGGATTTGGTATTACAGGTTAAAACCTTTTTTCTATTTATTTAGTATCAATTTTTAGATGTCTAAGTTAAAGCATACTGATTTTATTTACTAAACTTATGTTACAGGTAGAGCAAACTCCAGTATACAAGTAATCAGGATATTCTATTACTCCAAATTTTACAGAAAAGTGAAAATTGCGAAAATAATTTGAAATTGAAAAAAACAAAAAGTGAAAATAAATTGATTCATCAAAAGTTTTTTATTCAATGTGAAAGGGAAAGGGTAATGTAATACATTATGAAGCAAAAAATGTTCAGACGTGACACAAAACATCAGTTTTGAGTGTTAATGAGCATCCGAATCAAGTTAAAAGTGTAATAATATTTTCATCACATTTTCCCCATGGTTTTTTGTTCCCGTATTTTTGTTACCGTATTTTTGTTCCCGTATTTTTGTTCCCGTATTAAAATTGATGAATATGACTATTTTTGTACATTTAAAAAAATTGAAAATCAGAAAATCTAAATTTTCAAATGTTTCTTCCTTAAGTTCTAATACAGATGTTAATTACCCAAACAGCAAAAGGTAATATGAAAATTCCTGTTAAAGTCAAAATATTGTCTTTAAAACTAAATAGAAATGGCTATACTTTGATTTAAGTTGGAGGTGAATCTTTAAGTTGTCTTTTTTTACTAGTTACTAGGGGTTTGAGTTATTAAGAGTTTACTTTATTTCCAATTATTCTAAATAAAATATAGGTTTGTTGAATAAATAATTGGCTAAGCACTATTGGTGTAAATTAAATTGTGTTATATCTAGATATAAATAAGAAAAATCACAAAGTTTTATGAGAAAGTGAAGGTTGTTATGCAAATGTACCATTCATGGTTTTAGCACTCAAAGTTTTGGATTGTTCACATGCAATAGATCGCAACAATGCAGCAAAGAAAGCATACAAGAATAAGACAAAAAAAAAAAAGTAAAATCTTTTATTTTTAATTAATTATAAAATAATAGCTTTATCATTACAAATTAACTTTATCATTAATAATTAATGTATTTATTTAATAATTTTATATAACTGAGCACTCTTGTACAAGGAGTCATATAAATGTGCAGGACACAAAAAAATTTGAATGTCCAGCCCAAGTTATTTTAAATGAAACTATATACTTCAAGGATTACATGGTAATTTAAATGTGGTTTACTATGATTGTAAGGATTTTTACTACTATTTATAATACCATATTTATAATATTTAGCAATAGCATTTTAAATTTTTAATTATCACTGGTTTTAATTCAACACAGAAAGGGTAAACAACCTAGCGATGGGTAAACAACCTAGCGATGGGTAAACAACCTAGCGATGGGTAAACAACCTAGCGATGTTATTTTGATAATAAAAAATTAAGATAAAGTTTATTTAAATGCAGTTCTGGAATGGGGTATTAGCTTATTATGTTTCATTTGAACATGCTTATCAATTTAAATAGTTTTTAATGCATGACACTGTATAATTTATAGACATCAACTATTTCTTTTTTGTTAATTTTTTCATAAATTTAAGCTCACTGAACTCAGCCCATGGAAAAAGAGAAAAATTTCTTTGAAAATAAGAAATATGCTAAAGAACAAAAGTGACATTGGGGTCACTGAGAAGTGAATTAAACTGATGACATTTCAGAACACAGAAACCATGCAGTTGGAGAAGTAAGTTAATATCTTTATTATTTAATTGTGTGTAAATTAAATGTTTTTTTGTTTTTTTAATTTTTTAGTGAAGGTTTAGTTGGTTGTCGGTTTTTTGGTCATTTATCTTTCGGGCTTTAGTTAAGTCTACTATACTATAGTTACTATACTTAAGTTAATATAGTTACTAAATTGTAACATGATATTTTGCATTGATATTATTGTTCAAAATGTCAATTAAAAATTGCGGTTGAAGTTAATGGGAAAATTGAAATGTTTGAAATATGCTTGAAAATATTTAATCATATAGTTTTTCACTGTCTTTACCTAAATTAAAAATACGTATTCCCAACTTTTTAGCTTGCTGTTATTTAACAGGAAATTGATCCTAGATTATCTAAAAAAACAATAGATTACGCCAATGAAGTAAAAAGTATTCAAGAAATGAGACGTCTACTAAAAATCTTTGTAAGAGATGACATGTTTAATAAAACATCTATCCCTGATTTAAGGAATAGTAGGCTTTTCCCGACCAACAACATTATTCGATCGCATATGGCACAAGCACGAAAAAAATTTTAACTTTCTTTTATTGACCAGAAATGCCTTCTTGACAAAATAAAGACTTGACAAAAAAATGATCCATCAGTAAATATTTTTTTCGACCTAAAAACAACTCCTCAAATAATTGCATAACAGTCCAAACTCATAAAAATCAAGATATCAATGAAGAAGATGATGAGTTTACTGAAAACGATTCAGAAAAATCACTCTTATTTGTTTACCAATCAGAATGGCAATGCAAACTTGTGCGTCGAAAAGTTAATGAAATGCTCCTATTAGATGCAACCTTTAAAACCACCAGATAAGTTTTACCAATTTTTTTTTAGTAGTCAAAACAAACGTTGACTACCTAATAGTTGGGTGCTTTATCACAGAGAATGAAACCAAAAAAGCAATCTACGAAGCATTAAATGTTTTTAAGAGAATGAATCCCAACCTTTCTCCTAAATTTTGCATGACAGATTACTGTAACGAGGAAACTGATGCATTGGAAGAAACCTTTCCAAGTAAGTTTTTAGGTTAGTTAACATTTAAATAAAGTTGCTCTGTGTTTAGAATAGTTCTTTGGATTGGTTCTTATAAAAGAGGGTTCAAAATAAAGTTTATAATTTTTGTCTAATTTGGGTGTTAAATGATTTGAGCTTTTTGTTCAGATTGTAAAGTTTTGGTCTGCGATTTTCATAGTGAACAGGCCTGGGAGCGTTTGTTGGTAAAAGTCTCAAATGGTTTTGCTAATCACAAAATTAATATCCTGCTCAAACTGAGAAAAATTGCTCATTCAACAACTGTAGATGAAATGGAATCGCTGTAAAGGATTTAAAACAATCTGATTTTTAGGATAACGAAAACTTTTTCAATATTAAAAAAGTATATTAAAACTTTTTGGTTACCTATTACAGAGGTATTATCAAATGAAATAAAACTATTTAAAAAATGAATTCCTCTTAGTTTTTTAGTTATTTCTTTTTGCATATTTACATTTTTCAGCGTTGGGTTTAGGCATACCGTCAAAACCGCCTACTTGTTAATTTAAACACTAACAATGGGGTGGAGAGGCAAAGCAAATCTTTTAGATATTCGTACCTCCAACAATTTACAAATTTTTCATTAACTGGAATGTTGACAGTCCTAATTGAAGAGTTCTTTATAGATAAATACCAAAGGTAAGCTATCTTATATATCAATTTAAGTTAATAAGTTTAATTTGGTTGAAATAATTTGAAAATGTGCTTGAAAAAAAAACTTTTAGTTATAAGTATTGCTATTAATTTATAATGAAACATATTTCATTATGTTTAGTGCTTTTTTTTAGCTATACTGAAAAGAAATTCAAAGTGGACTCAAGGTATTGTCGGTACGCAAAAATAATACCAAATTTTGTAATAAATCGACCTCGTGCACTGGTCAAACATTGCCTTCAGAAAATCAGTTAGCTGGAAGAATTTATTTATCTACAGTCACAATGATAAATCATGGCATTTTCTCCATTAAAAATGATAAAAGATGAATGTGACATTAGTTTACCAAATTCTAAAAATCTAGAGTTGTCAGAAGAAATAAAAGAAGAAGAAAGATATATTATTGATTTTAAAAAAGTAAGTTTTTCTGCTAGGGACTGTAGGTAGCTCCTTAGTTCAATCAAAAATCAATTGTATGAGGTAAATAAAAATGCTAATCCTTTCACAGAAGTTATATACTTCTGTTACTGAAAGTGTCAAAACTTTTACAAGAAAATACTACCCACGAGAGTGACATACCTATTAGTCAGCACCAACATGATAAATATTTTAAACTTTTAGATTTGCCAAAAAAACGTGAAAAAAAATACATACTTGAATTGTTGTGGATGGCTAAAGACAGAAAAATAGCTGCTGCCAAGATAAATTTTACAACATTAAAATGTCATGATGTTGATGTTGAGGAGGAAGTAGTTATGGAAGACATTGAGCTAGATGGCCTTACTTCAATTACTTCTAATGGTTCAATATCAGGGACCAAGACCTATATGTTGTTGTTTCAATATCACCGACCAAGACTTAAAATCAATTGGTAGCAATGAAATGCTAACTGACAACATCATTAATGCCGCACAAAAAATGTTACTACGTCAGTACCCTAATGCTAAAGGCCTACAAGACCCTATTTTTGGCCAAAACCACAGTTTTGCCATTTTGAACAATGAAGAATTTGTTCAAGTATTTTATGATGGATGTGCTCATTGGTTTGCGATTAGCACAGATAACTGTGTACCAAGACATGTTTTTGTAATGGATAGTTTTTTTCGAGGTAAACTTAGCCACACCACAATGAGACAAATATGTTCAATAAATAAAATTAAAGTTACAGTTTTACCAGTTCAGTAACCGACAAATGGTATTGACTGTGGCATCTATGCAATTGCTTTTGTACAGTACCCGTTAAATTTCAAGGACTATCGCACAAAAGTGAACTTTGATTAAACAAAACTGAGAACCAAGCTGCTTAACTCTTTTAAAAACAACTATTTAAGTTTGTTTGCATAATTTAGTTTGCATAATTAAAAGTCACATTGTGAGCCATACTATCTTCTGCTTACCGAGGATATTAGTTGTTTGATTTAAACTATTATAGTTAAACTCGTAAAATGCCTAATAAATGCTGCGTTTATGGTTGCTCCACAATTTACAAATTAAAAATAAAAGATGTTTATGTCACAATGTATAGATTTCCCTTTAAATCTGAAGATCGTGAGTTATGGATTAAAAAACTTCCAAATGCAAACTTTGTGTTTACAGTTTATAAGCGAATTTGTGCTCAGCACTGGCCTAAAGATGCAGAGTTAAAAAAAGTCAAAGGTGGTAGTTTTGTTTCAGTGCATCCTCCATCAGTCTTTAAAGGTATACCAGTGTCTTGTATTCCAATAGTGTCTAGAAAACGAAATGTCACCGGCCTAATGTGTTCTGAAAGATATAGTTTACCATATGAGTTCAAAAACTTTTAAAAAATGGATGCTATTCAATCCAATTCAATTGTAAAAAATTTGAAGTCAATGATAAATAACTGTGAAGAAAAATTTTATTTTGTTGAAAAAGAAAAAAATATATCTTTAATATCATATGAACATTGTGGACCAGTACCTAAGTTTTTAATATATATAACTTTAGAAGATTCAGAAGATATTTATTTTACTGGATGTAGCCAACTTTTACAAATTAAATTGTCTTTTTTAAACAAAGGAATTATTAAATATTATTCTCAACTGGAGAATGCTGTTGGTTATGTTATTAATAATGAAACAGATTCTAAGCGAGCAATTTATATTAGGCATCAAGTAGCTTTATTAAATAAAACAAACAATACACCATTATCTTTAGAAGACATTTTTGATGTATTGCATCTTTATTCAAAATCTCATTCAGTATATTTTGATCTTGTAGAGAAACTTGTTTTGCCAAGTGTACGAGAGTTACAATGATTGACAAACAAAATAAATAAACTTGAAGATACTGAATATTTAAAGATGATATTTAAAGAGCTTCAGGAATTTCAAAATACTGCTTTAACCGTTACCACAAAAAGCTGTGTCACCAAAAGCAATTGAACGACAAAATGTTGGATTAGTTCTCAAAGTTTTTTGTGATGAAACAGGTGCAGCATTACATGTAAAATTTCCTGAAGCTAAAGATACTGCACTTTTTATTGAAACAGTTGTCAAATGGTGGCTTATTGTCCACAGTAAAGCAAAAGATCTAGATAATAGATTGTATGATATTCGAAGAAAGCCTATTACTTCAGTCAATGATTGGCAAATAAATTTCTTAGAGAACTATGTTACTTATTTTGCTGAAAATTTGAAATGCGTAAATTCAAAATTAAGAGAGAAAAAGTTAGCAATGGATACTGTGAGTGCTTTGCAAAAAACTTCTAAAAGATTATCAAGCTGTGCCAAAAATTTGTTGAGTTGCGGTGTATCTTATGTATTGTTAGGACATATGCAATCAGATGCACTAGAAAATCAGCACATATCTGATAACTGCAAAATGTTATTCAAAAATTTAGAATCGACAAAACTAGATTTTACAGTGGTGGTGAGCGGTAAAAAATATTGTAAAAGCAGATTTTACAATATTTCCTCCCGCTCACCACTACTGTGATAAGTGTGAACTTGATGTGGAGTTTGATATGTCAATATGTGAAAATTGTAAGGATCAGGTGCCAAATGAATGCAAACAAAGGCTTTTATACGTTGCAGGTTTTATTGCTTACAAATTTTCAGAATTATATTCAATTTTAGAAGAAACAGACACCTTTGATATGTTTCAAAAATATAGAACTTTGATCAGTTCTTTGAACAGGGGAAGACTGAGAGAGCCTTCTGACAATTTAGTTTACTTTGTTATTTATTTTTATTTTATATTTGAGTTACACTTGTGAATAAAGCTTTACCATTGCTGTGCAAGAGAGGATTAATTGACATTTTTATTAACTGCAATAGTAAATTTCACTTGCTTGTTCGAACTGTTAAAAAAGTTTGCTGCATTTTGGCAAACATTTTTTTTAAACAATTACTGTAAAAAACACTCTGAAGATTTTGGGAAGAAATGTTTAATAAAACAAGCAAAACTTTCAACTTCAAAATAAAATACTTTAAGTCAAAAAAGTCAAAATAATTTTAATAAAATAAAGTTATTATATTTGTTTGTTTTAATCAAAAAATTTGTTATATGTATTACAAGTGTTAAACAGCTAAAATAAACATATAGTTTAGGGAATCCAATACCGGGATACCGAAAACCGGGATTTCGGTCGATTTTGTCTAGTTTCGAATACCGGGATTTCGGTATTTGAATGGTTGTTTTTTTATTTATTATTCTTAGCAATATTTGTATACTTCATGTACTTTTTTAAATTGATTTATAACGAAAGTTTTAATTAAGGTATTACAACATTTAAGTAGATATTAAAATGCAACTATTTTTGAGACAACATTGCTATATTTCAGATTATAAATAAACGAAAATTCGTAAACATTTATTATTATAGCTTATTTTTAAAATATTTTTCATTCTATCATGTATTTAAACTCTTTTTTTTGAGTAAAAACCTAATATATAAAAGTAAAGTTGTCAAACTCTGGTTCATTGACAACTCTTTGAAGAAACTCTTTTCATTATTAAACTTGACTCATTTTTAAAATTATTTAAATTCCCAGGAGGTTTATAATTACGGGTTGTTGTTTTTGTTCCTTTTTGAAACAATAATAAGTGCGTATACTTTAAAGCAATGCACAGTGGGCCAGAATGCACTTTTACTGGACAAAATTCATAACTAATTTAATATTAGAGCTATATTCACTAAAATTAGTATGAGTACTAATATGATGTCTGCGCTTTTTATGAAGGTAATATTTTTTTATTTCGTTGCTATGGATACCTTATTTTGCTTAGCAACAACCTACTTTTGTTATCTGCAGATATTTTATAAGTGCTATATTCACTAAATTTGGCATGAGTACCAATATGAGATCATACTTCTTACAAAAGTGATAATTTTTTAAATTTAGTTGTTATGGATACTTATATTGCTTAGTTACCGGATACTTTCCTTAGTTACAAAGTGGTAAATTGATATTTGAATATCTTATCGGATTTTTGACCCACCTATATTGAATAAAAATTGAGTATTTAGGTAAATAATGTTTTAGGAATAATAACGTTTGAAGATTGTTTAAGTAATTGTAAAACATCTGAAGGAAATGCTTTATGATTTGTTTGGTGTGATGTTGATTTACGCAATGATGAAATAACAGGATCACTGGAAACTAGGAGTCTATTGATAAGATCAGTATTTGTTGCTTTTCTGGATGTTTTTCGGCTGAAATTTTCGCGATAAGATTTAAAGTCTTTATTTCTAGCCTCTTGAGCTTCCTCTGACATAAGTCCGATGGGTAATGTAAGGCTTTTAATTATGCCATGTCCATGTATCAATACTTTGTGAACTGATTGAGCCATGTAATACCATGGATAAAGGGACACATATAGTCTAAAAGTGTCAAAACAATAATCCTTGAACTTTAAGCAGTCTATTTCATATCTTGAAGAGAGCGTTACCAAGATAATGTAAAATCTGAATATAAGGTTTTGGTCAATACCCAGAATTTCAGCTGTTTGTTCATATGCTGCAAAAGCACGCCTTGAGGTATTGCCATCATTACTTGTTCCAGAACCACCACTTTTAGGGAAATCAACAACAAGTCCCATTTTGTTCATAAAATCAGTCTGAATCTTTTGTTTAGCTACAGATGCCTTTTCTTTGTGTTCTTTAGATCTTGCTTGCCACTTTCTTGTTTCTTTTTTATATGCAATGTGCAATAACATCTCAAAAAATCGAATCCATGCATGAAGACTGGAAAGACCATATTTGAACTCTCTGTTAGTATAATCTATATTAAGGATATCAAGACTATTCATATTTTTTGGAGAGACACCACACACTGAACAGCATTGGTATGAGTTTTTTTTTTCAGATAATATTGTTTGAACCTTCCCATCAATCATTGTAAGTTCAATAATACAATTCACTTCAATAGAAGATCCGCAAACCTCTAATAAAATCATACCCAAGCTTTCTATCTCACTTTTAATGTACTGATCTTCTTCAATCACAGATTCCTTGGATTCCATTTTGTATGCAAATCTTATGGGTCTACAATAGGCTGTGGAGGATGACTTTTGATTTCTCCAAATAGGCACCTTTTCGTTGCTGTTGTTAAATCCAGTCAAATCCAATGGGACAAGACAAGTAATAAATAATGATTCTTCACGCTTTAAATCTCTGTTAATGTCGGGTTCTGATAAAACTTGTTTATAAATGCTTTGGCCAGTAGCACCATCAAAACCAGCCTTACACGTTAGTGTCATTGTTTTTATTGCTTTGTCGTTCAATATCAAGTGCCTTAGCACAGGTTCCTGAACTGCACAGATTCTTTGCAAAGTATGAGTCATTAAATCTTTTAAAGGAACTGAAGCTGAATAGTCCTCTACTGTTATGTTTGCAGGATAACATTTCAATTTTGCATCTCTGACATCATTGTAAGCGGGGTAGATGTTATATTCTTTCTCCAAGGCTCCGCTTCTAATCAATTGATAGGAAGCTTTTGTCAGACTTGCATCAATTATTAAAACCAGTGCTTTGTCTGCTGAATATTTAGTTGCTTTATCTGTATTTGATATATTTAAAACATTCTTGGCAGCAATAACAACAGATTCATCTCTAAATTTTTTATTAGCAGCAAAAAATAATTCATTGGATGAATGAGATTCAATTAAACAAGATACACGCCGTTTTTTAGTTTTATTAGAACTATTATCAAATGCAACTGGTTTTCGACCACGTCTACTTGCAGTTGGTTCATTGTCTTTTTTTCTGACAATTAAATATTCATTAAGCCAGTTCACAAACTTCTTTTCAAAATTTTTCACAGTATAGTTTGGAGATTTCCACTTTTTTTTATACAAGTAAACAAATCGTTGAACAGCATGTCTAAAATCAACGTCTTTAAAATCAGCAAATTTTGGCTGAATAAATTTTAATATATCTTCAGTAATATTTTGTTTTGAAATACTAAGATTGTTTTTTTGGAGAAAATTATGAATGTCTAAGTTTAACAAAACCATATCTAAATAATTATTGTAACAAGTATTTTGTATTTAAAAGTAAAATGTTATAATATATATGCCGCCTGGACTACTAATACTTGTTAGTAATTAAGTTACTACAAGTGTTAGTAATTAAAATTAAAAGTAATTAAATTACTGTCAGTGTTAGTAATTAAATTACTAACAACTACCGAAAATATGTTGTTGCTATGTTATGCAAAGTAAGGTATCCATAGTAACCAAAAAAAGTTAACCTCATAAGAATTCTGAATCTCATTTTCATACATACCCCCAATATTGTGTATTTAGCGCAAGTAAAATACTGTTAAAACAACGTTAATGTAAAATTGAGTTGTTGCTATGCAAAATTTAGTACCATAGCAACCAAGTTAAAACATACATAAAATCTGAACGGGGATTTAAGGGAACGAGCAATCAATTAAAACTCGATTGAAGCATCATATAGCTCAAATAAATATAAGACAACACATGGCAAATTGTGGTAATTATTAGTTATTGTGCGGCAAAAAATAAGTTTCTTAAGAAATTTTTTTTTTAATCTGTGATTTTCAAAGTATAACTGAGATAACATGCTATGACAAATTTATTTCACACATTGGTTTTTCTTATCTCTAAATACTCTAGAATAACATGTACTAATTTTTTGTTTCAAAAACGTAGATGTAATTGAAATATAACACAACGTTGATGTCACCGTTAACTACTTATTTAAAATTTTTTTATTTTATCTCAATATTCAAATGCTTAGAGTCCTGGTAACTAAGGGATTTAATATAAATAAATTATCAATAGATTTCTCCTAATATATGTAGATACTAAAATTAAATAGGTTTTCAAGATTAGACAACTAAAATTTTTCCCATTTTGTCCACCTACTGGCCCACTGTGCAATGCGTTAAACATTCTTGAGTTCTTTATTTTACATTTTTAGTTATACGGCGAGGATCTAAAAGTAAAAAACGAGTTCACATTTATTTACAAATTACAAAATCTTTATATATTTCTTTGATAGTTTTTTTAAAATAATTGCCAAGAACAACTATGGTAAGTTTAAAAAACATTTTTAAGTTTAAACTTATTTAAATTCATTTCATTTAAATAATAAATGTTTATATCAGTCACATTATGTGACTGATATAAACATTGTGAGGATAAAATATGTGACATATATTTACAAATTAAGATAATATTCTAATTTAGCCGATGGAGAGTGAAATTAAAAAGTTTATTGAGCATTCAAAAGGCGGAGATAAATATTCTGTTTGTTTTTTCTTTCTCAAATATGAAAAAGGGCATAGTGCAAAGTGTAAGAAGTGCCCAAAAATTATAAAAACAGCATGTGGCTCAACAAGCGGCCTTCATACACATTTAAAAGCAAAGCATGATGTAATATTACGAAAACGAGATGCTATTGAACCTCTTGGTAAATCTAGTTCAATAATTGATACACCTCCTCCAAAAATTACTAAATATTTTTAAAAAACTACAGAAGACTTGCTGGCTGCAATCTTATCTAGAATGACAGCACTTGATGGGCTTCCATTCAGAATTTTCATAACAACCAATGATCTCCGAAAATCATTAAAAGCATTAAATTTAAGTGATAAACTTCCAAAATCCGCCACGACTATACAAAAAATTGTCACTACTTATAGCGAAACTACTCGACAGTTAGTAACTAAAGAAATATCAGAATATAAACTAAATGGAAAAGGTTTTAGTATTACTTTTGATGAGTTGACTTCCTTAAGGAGCCGGTGATGCATAAACGTGAATCTTCACTCGATCAAAGTTTCGGAATTTAGGACTTCTCCAAATCAATGGAGGTTTACCTGCAGAAAAATGTGTCTTACTTTTAAGTGAAAAGTTGAATCGGTATGGTTTGTCATTAGAAAAAAATATTGTTTGTTTAACAAATGATGGTACAGCAGTTATGCAAAAAGTAGGCAAATTAATACCGGCTGCTCAGCAATTGTGTTTGGCCCATGCCATTCAACTTGTAGTTGTAGATATTCTATATAAAAAAGAAACAACCGAAAAAAGAATATATCATATTCAGATGCCGAAGAGAACGAAAATTATGGTGCCTTTGAAAATATTTCAAATACATACAAGGAAGGATTAGTGATGGATTACGATATACAAGAACAAGATACAGAAATAACACATAGTCAAATCTGTCCCCTTATACAAAAAGTAAGGAAAATTGTGCAAATATTCAAACGTTCACCATTAAAAAATGAGGTACTACAGAGTTATGTAAAGCTCGAATTTCGTAAAGAATACTTCTTAATTCCAGATTCCAAAACTAGATGGAATA
The DNA here is from genome assembly GCF_038396675.1 of Hydra vulgaris. Lineage (NCBI taxonomy): Eukaryota > Metazoa > Cnidaria > Hydrozoa > Anthoathecata > Hydridae > Hydra > Hydra vulgaris. The sequence goes on along the minus strand of NC_088922.1, from coordinate 67,067,355 downwards.
GCCTATTAGCAATGCTCGAACTTTTTTCAAATTAAAGTCATGCATTCAAAAATTAGATATAGATTTAAAACTTAATATAAACTTTACAGAAACTGATTTTGAAACAGTTTCAGCTACTATCTCAGCACTTTTGCCGGTAAATTAGCCGTTGAGTCACTTTGTTGCAAGGATGCTAACTTAATTTCTGCGGATGCAGCATTGATGTTTATGTTTGACAGGCTCTGTGAAATTAAGTCATCATTGAGCATAGAATTTATGAGTGCTTTAAAAAAACGTATTATTGCAAGAAGAACGCAGTTATCCGATTTAATTTCTTATCTGCGTAAAGGTCTAGAAGATGGTATTAGAGACTCAAACTTATTAAGTTTTAACTTTCCACGTGCATCAAAAGCGAGTAATCTCAATTCATTTTTGGGCATTGTAAATCAGAAAGGACTTCGGAATCAAAGCACTGCTGTTGATGAACGAGCCCAGGAAATTCTTCACTTTGAGGTTAGCAAAGTTGAGATTGACGAAGGAAAAAATTCTGAGAAATCAATGAAAAACGATATGTACGAGGCCATTTGTAAACAAATAAAGGTTGTCGGGAAACAACCACAACGCGCTGGTGATATAATCAAGTGTCTAAAAAAAGAAATGAGTCTTTTCGAAGATGAAAGTGTGCGAGGAAAATATCTTCAACAGGTTTATAATTTTCTTTTAACGATTCGGCCAACTAGCGTTGAATCCGAAAGAGCATTTTCTGCTGCCGGTATTATTTGACCGGTATTGGATGCTCTAATATAGTTATAAAAATGAGGTTTAGTCATTGTTAGCTAAACTCTTTAAATTTTTATTGTAATTAACTTATTTATAAATGTAAAAAAAATTCCTACAATATTTGCTTCCGAAATTAAATCAAAATGTTTTGTCGTAATAAAGCTCTTTATTTGTTTCTGAAGTTTGTTTACAAAAGCAAGAATAAAAAATAATTTTAACCGTAAAAAAGTCGGCCTTCGCTAATTTTACGGAAAATGAGCCGTCGTGGCCTGTTTAAGAAGGCCTTGCAATATACGCATGTATTTTTTGAAATTCTAAACAATCATACAAGAAATATTTTATTAAGCTGTTGTTATCGACGGGGTAAATGAAAGCTTGAGCATTTTTTTTCAGCAAAATCTTTTTAAATATAAAAGAAAAAAAAAGAATTTTCTTATCGGAGATTTTATTGTGAATTGTTTTCTCTTTAACAATGATTTCAAAATTAAGAATTTCTATGCCTGAATTTTTGAAGAACGAACTGTAGCCTTGATCAATCGCCCTGCTAGAGTCATAGTAAACTCAGCGACTCAGCTAGATAACATCATCACAACAGATATCATTAACAATGATATTCAAAAAAGAATTCTAAAAACAGATATATCTGAACATTTTCCAATTTTTTTAGCAATTCGATCAAGCTCTAAAATAAAAATTCAGCACAATAAAAAAATTAAAAAACGTACTTTTGACCACGCTAATTTAAAACAGTTTAAAGAACAATTGTCGTTATTGGATTGGAAGCAAATAGACTTTAGCAGCAATGCAAACATTATTTACGAAATTTTTTTTAAAACATTTTATTCCATTTATGATGCTAACTTTCCAATTTGTGAAAAGAGTTTAAGCCCAAAAAAATCATGCTCAAACTACTTACCTCAGATGATTAAAATTGATAACAAAAGCATATATGAGCCTAGTATTATAGCTCAAGAATTTAATAAATTCTTTATCAAAATTAGTCCGAAACTTGCTAAAAAGAATCCTAATACCATAGCCTTATTTAGTAGTTTGTTAGTACCTACGGATAATTGCATTTATTCTAATGAGTTATTTTCTGATTTATCCTTTGAAGAGTTTAAAAAAAGCCTATAAATCTCATTAAAAAAACAAAGCAGTAGGAGCTGATGAAATTAATGGAAACGTAATTATAGAGTGTTATGAACAGTTAAAAGTTGTTCTATTTAAAGTTATTAAAGCATCTGTTGATCAAGGAGTTTTTCCTGATCGATTAAAAATTGCCAAAATTATTCCTATTTTCAAAGACGGTGACAGAACTAATACTAGTAATTACTGCCCTATCTCCGTCCTTTCTACCTTCTCAAAAAATTTACAAAAAATTATGTACAATAGAATGTTCAACTATTTCAATAACAATCTATTATACAAAAATCAATTCAACTGAACATGCAATTATTCAGTTTGTACGCAAAATCTCCAATTCTTTTGAAAATTCTCAATTTACATTAGGCATTTTTATTGATCTATCTAAAGCGTTTGATACTGTAGATCACGATATTTTGCTCCATAAACTTAAACATTACAGAATAAACAGTTTTAAGATGGTTTCGAAGCTATTTATCAAATCGAAAATAATTTGTCTATTATAATGATATATCTCAAAAAGTTTGTTAGAAGTATCCTGTGGTGTTCCGCAAGGTTCGACTCTAAGGCCACTTTTGTTTTTGATTTACGTAAATGACTTTTATAAAGATTCAAATCTTTTAAGAATCATGTTTGCAGATGATACCAATTTGTTTCTTTCTAATAATAATACTTACCAACTTTTTTCGACTATGATGAATTGCAAAAAGTATCAAATTGGTTCAAATGTAACAAGTCAACCCTAAACATAAACAAAACAAAATGGATTCTCTTTCATCCCCTCTCCAAAAAACGTTCCTTAACCACAAATATGCCGCTAATTTTTATTGATCAAGTTGAAATAAAAAGAGATCATCACGAGAACATCACATGGAAACAACATATTAATTACATTTGCGCTTAAGCGTCTAAAAGTATTGGAATCTTATACAAGGACAGAGTATATTTAAATTAAAAAAGTTTAACACAACTTCATTACTCATTTGTTAACAGATATATAATTTACGCAATTATTGCCTGGGGTAGCACATGCAAAAGTAAGTTGAAACGTCTTTACCACCGTCAGAAACACGCTATGCGTTTAATCAATTTTGCAAATCGATTTTCACATTCTAAAAAATTTTTTATGGAAACGAGAATACTCAATGTATACGAATTAAATTAATTTAATGTTTTATGTTTCATTTATATGTGGAAAAACAATGTATGCCCTTTTTAAAGAGTCATTTTCTTTGAAACCCATAAACAAATACGCCTTAAGAAATAATAATTTTGTAAATAAACCGCTTTGTAAAACAAAATTTAATCAACTTTGTATTTCATATCGTGCACCACATTTCTGGAATAGGATTGTTTTACCAAATTTTGATTTGTCGATTACTTTTCCAGTCTTCAAAAATAAATTAAAAAATTTCATTCTTTCAATTGAAAATATTTTTAAATACTTTTGATGACGTTGCTATTACAATATAATATATTGTAATAGCTACGTCATCAAAAGTGTGCAAAAATATTTTCAATTGATAATATAATATATTGTAATAGCAACGTCATCAAAAGTATTCAAAAATATTTTTAATTAAAAGAATGAAATTTTTTAATTTATTTTGAAGACTGGAAAAGTAATCGACAAATCAAAATTTGGTAAAACAATCCTATTCCAGAAATGTGGTGCACGATATGAAATACAAAGTTGATTAAATATTGATATGAAACGATATGATATACAAAATTGATTATATTATAATGAAATTTTATGATACAATGATTATATTTATATTATAAGTTTCTTTTTTCTTTCTTGTATTGTAATATGTATTGTTTTTGAAAAAAGGTTCTGGCAATAAGGTCATTAGGATCTTATATCAGATATCTTTGTTTGTATTTTAATTTTATATACATTTTTTTTGTTATCTAAACTTTGAATTTATAAGTCTACAGACTTTACATATGGTAAAGGATTTTATTATGCAATTCGAACACACACACACACAAAATAGATATGATTTACAGCTCCCTTCATTCAGGGGCGGATCCAGCATTTTTTGATTTTTGAGATAACTTCTAGACATGGAGCAAAACCCAAACATTTATATGTTTATACTTACGTCAAATAAGGAGGCTTGCAAACATTTATACTTACCAATGTCGCCAATAAGCGACATTGGTGAGGATAAATGCATCCAATAAAACAACTTCCTAACTAAATGATTTTCCGCTGTGCTTCGATAATACCGTAAGGACTTCTGGGATAACCACACACACACACACACACACACACACACACACACACACACACACACACACACACACACACACACACACACACACACGCACACACACACACACGAACACACGCACATACATACACACACAAAACATCAAACTGTTAAAAATCTATTATATACAAATCTTCAAGTGCACCATCAGTAACTAAAAATGCCTTTTTTCAGGTTTTTTCATGTAGGTTTTTCCTTTAATTGATATTCTATTTAAAATAAAAAAAGTTAAGATTAACTATATAAATTATGTCTAAAGTTTTATTTTTTATTTTGCTTATATTAAAATGTCACAGTACAATTATATGCCGCATATATGGTGTTACAATTAAAAAAACTCCAATATTAGCATAATTAAAATAAGAAAAACACTCACATTCATTAATGTAAGCATATATAAACTTACAAATGTATAGATGCGCACATATGTAAACTGCTAACAGTCAAACATAGCTAGGATCTGAAAGAAGATCACAAGATCTTGTCGTCAGAACCTTATAAAATACAAGCAAGCAAAATAAAAACAAATATAACATACAATAAAATAAAGTAACAATTAAAATAAAAAAGTAATAAAACCCAAGTTTTTAACAATTTTCAAAATATTAGAAGTATCTGAGTATATTATCAAGAGAAAAAATACATTTTTTTAGATTGAGCTTGAAAAGATAAAAGGAAGTTTGATGAAAAAAAATATACAGTAGGAGTTTTTATAGATCTCAGCAAAGCGTTTGACACAGTTGATCAAAACATTCTTCTAGCTAAACTAAAACATTATGACATAAGAAACTCAAACATTGATTGGTTTAAAAGTTACTTAACAAATAGAAAACAACATATATCGTAAAACGAAGGAAAATCAAAATATACAACAGTCACATGCGGTGTTCCTCAAGGATCAATACTTTGACCACTACTCTTTCTTGTCTATATAAACAACTTACATAGGTTTTCTAATACTTTATCTTCAGTTTTATTCGCCGATGACACAAACTTGTTTTACTCAAATAGTAACATCGACTTCTTATTTGAAACAGTCAATAAGGAACTCACAAATTTAACTGAATGGTTCAAGTCGAATAAACTATCCGAAAATATAATTAAAACCAAATACACTCTTTTTCATAGACTCCACGAAAAAAAATTTTGTATTGATAATTCTATTATAAAAAGAGAGCACTCGTGCGCGTTCTTAGGAGTATTTCTAGACGAAAATCTTTCATGGCGTGAACACATAAGTATAATAGAAAACAAAATATCAAAAAATATTGGCTTATTATATAAAGCTAAAAGGTTTTTAGACCATAACTGTTTAAAAAACATATACTTTTCTTTTATTCACAGCTGCCTTAATTATAGGAACATTGCTTGGTGCAGCACCAACGCAACGATAAAAGAACGACTCAGTAGACAAAAATATGCCACACGAATAATTTCAAACGTAAACAGTTTAACGCCCTCAAAAGGTTTATTTAATAAACTAAATATACTCAATATTTATCAACTAAACATTTATCAGATACTTACTTTTATGTACAAAATTGATAATAAAATGACACCTCTAATATTTAATACCTTTTTTAACAAAATAAACCATGCTTACTCTACTAGATTTTCAAATAAAAACTACATTCAACCCAAAACCTATTATTCGGCTACCAAATTCTCTATTGCAAATAGAGGACCCAAGTTATGGAATTCTAAATTTAATAACGACATCAAAACTACTACTTCTTTTCATAAATTTAAAATAAAACTTAAACAAAAACTTCTTACTATTGACAATGAATTAAGTTATTTCTAAAATTGTTTTTTTTTTTTTACTTTATTTTTATCTTCTTTTTATTTTTTAGTTTATTATTTTCTGGTTTTATTTTTTTATTTGTCTTTTTAATTTACTTTATTATTTTCTGGTTTTTATTTTCTTTATTTATCTTTTTAATTTCCTTATGCGAACAAGCCACCTGGTTTGCTTTTTTCTGTTCTTGATATTATTAACTTAAACAGTGTAAAAAATAACTCTTAATCCTAATAATAATAATTGATTAACAATCAATCAATTTTTTCAACAAATAGTTCTTTTTACAACTTTATTTCAAATCAGCTCTTATATATAATTTTGTTTTGTTTTGTTTTTTGTACATCTTGAGGTTTTTATTGTCTTTTATTAAATTGTGCCTTTTTTTTATTTTTTTTTTATTTTTTATTTTTTGCTTTTGTTAATTAAATAAAAATATATTTCAATTACTTTTTAACGGTATAATAAAATATTTATCTTATAAAACTACTGCTTTATAATGTAAAAATACGATGTAAACTACGGGGCTTAGTGATAAGGCTATTTTTGTCTTCTTTTTGCCCCGGCCATGTAATTATTTATTTATACATTTTGGTATAGTAGCATTTTTTAAATGGCGAAATATTTACATAAAAAAAAAAAAAAAGTTGGTTGATCGAAATTCCGCAGAACAATATTATTCCATCAGTGGGGTCCACGATAAGCAATGCAAAATTGATTAAATTTTGTGTGACAAAACGGCTTATTTAAAAAATTTGTTTCTCATATCGTATTTGTTGTTAGGTTTGAGTTAGAAAATATTATTAAAAGCGGGGATAAATTATTTCTCTATAAATATACAAAACATAAAACTTTAAATAATTGAGTTCAGATAAATAAAGATAAGATTAACTATATAAAATTTGTCTAAAGTTAAGAACTATATAACTTAAAAAGAGTAATAATTAGCATAATTACAAAAAAACTTTTTTACGTGAGCTTATTAGTTAGCTGTATCTGCCTCTTGTTGAGCTAAGCAAGCCTTAATTGAATCCTTATTAACCAATCAAATGGATATTTCTAGGTTGTTTTTTTTTTAGCATCTTATTGATATTTGTAAAAGTTATGCACATGTAGCAAGTTATTTTTTTTTTCTATCCTTGATCATTATATATGCTTGATCGTTATCTTGATGAGGTAACTTCAAAAGCAATCTGTTCCTTAACTTTAGCTGAGGTTAAAAGTTTTTATTTAATATTAATATTTTAACTGCGAGAACTTTATTCTTCCCACATTTATGTTTCTTTCTTTTTACGATGTTTAAATCAAGACTTATACGTTTTATGATGGGCTGAACGCGACATGGAAAACTTGATACTTCTTTTTTAGGTTCTTCCATGCAAACTGGTTAGTTTACAAATCTTAGTGATAAAATGTAATAAGTGATAAACTTCTGGTTAAGGTTGTAAAATCGTTTTTACCCCAAATCTGACAAGTAGTTTTCTCGACGTATATTATTTCTAGGTTTATCCGATATGCCGAGTGGATTCTTTAAATTATTGCAATCTCAATTAATATTGGACACATTTTCTTTTATCGCTTGAACACTTAATAGTCTTCAGATTTTGTGCGCACCAAAATAACAAATTTTTATTCGCTTTTTATGTTTGTATTTTTTTTTTTTTTAACTTTTGCTTCAAATTACATTTGGGGCAAAAATTCCCGAATTGGCCTACTAGTGCCCTGAAAAATGTAAATATTTTGTTAAAAATTATTTTTTTAATTTCAATGACATATCAAACTTAAATCTACACATCGTAAAAAATCCAACGACGTAAGACAATATTTGGAGTCAAATCGCTAAACTAAAAAGTTGTTAGAGGCATCTGTGTGACGCATGCACAAAAATTTTGACAATAATTTTTTTTTACAATTGTTAAATATTGTAAATATAAACGAATGATGTAATTCTTTTTTTGGGGATGCAGCATAGTTTTGTTGTGGTCACATTTTCTCTGTAAATATTTAAAAATTACAGGTTTTATATATGGTTAAGTTTTGACAGATAACAGCTATTTCTGAAAAACACTTTTTTTAAACTTAATTCAATTATAATAACTGGTTAATAATAAATTCTTTGCATATAGAAAAATAAGCAAAACACTTATAAAAAATTGCTTTTCTAATTTGATAAAACATATCCAAAATATTCAAATCGGACAGAATGTTTTAAAATGTATTGGACATTCGTAAAAAATTCTTTACGATTAGAATGTTCAACTTTAAACTAAATAATTTAGTAACGTGTATTTATGACTTCTAAGTAGCAAATATCATATTTGGCGGCGTGATATACGTATATTTGATGAAGAGATACATATATATATTTGATAAATACGATTTTAGCGTCATGGGCCGCAGTTTTGGCTCGCCTAAATTCCGAATAATTGACGCTTAATAACAATATTACCCTTTCCCCTCCGTTAAAAAAAAAGATTTTAAAAAAATTTTATAAAATCTAAACCTTAGCTTGAACGTAGTTTACAATTCTCTATTACAATTTTATCACTAACTTCGTGGATTCCTTCTTATATTCGTCATCTTTTAACGCAATTAAATATTTCTTTGACGAAAACAACAAAAAAGAAGTACCGAAGTCGCTCAATAACAAGCTCGTAACTAAAAGTTATTCTCAATTTCAATCAGAACTATCAGTGCAATTACTACGTTTCTTTCGTTTCTTATTGCCTTCAGAATGCCTTTTTGTATGCTTTTTATAGTCACGTGATTTTTTGTTATCTTCGTCTGAACTATCATCTGAATCGGAAGGTTCACTTCTATTGTTCTTTTTATTGGACAATTTTTCCTTAAAAAAAAACAACAAGAAAAAAATAACAATAAATAACAAAACAATAATCCTAACAAAAAAATAATCCAATACGACAAGATATTTATTAAAAGTAAAACAACCATTCAAACAGTCCAGACCGGTTCAGTAAAACAAATTAACAATACAGACTAAAACACTATCAACAATAAATATCAACCAATAAAACAACTAGAAGCTGTCAACAATAAACATCAATCAATAAAACAACTAGAACACTATCAACAGTAAATATCAACCAATAAAACAACTAGAACACTACCAACAATAAACATCAACCATTAAATTAACTTAAACACTATCAACAATAAATATCAACTAATAAAACAACTAGAACAAGAACTCCAATGTGGCAACATTAAAGTTAATCAACGCTTTTTACATTTATAACTTTATTGCACATTAAGAAATGTTTTCACTTTTTATTACTATATCAGCTATAACTATCAAAAACTTCTGCTACAAATTTATGTTATATTAAAACTAAAAAATTCTTATAATATATTAAAAAATTACTTGTTTTTAAACTTTATTAAATGTTAAAATTATGTTAAATCTTCTTTTACTAGGAAAAAAATTATAATTTATTAAACAATAAAAGAAAATACACTAATAAAAATCAAACCCCAGTGTATTCTTCTGTGTCACATTCTTCTAAGGAGATCTTTTTAAACTTCTTTTCTCTTTTTTCATTTTTAACTGATTCATCGCTATCGTCACTATATTTTGTTTGTTCTTTACCATCTATTTTTTTTTCTTTTTGCAATGATCTAGCGTCTCGTTTTTGCAATGATGAGGAAGATGATCTAACATCCCTCTTTTCTTTCGAAATAGAAGACCTACGATCATTCTTCTTTCTAGAAAATTCATTCTTTTTATCATCATCACTGGTTGTCTTCCTTATATCATCACGATTATTTTTTGAAATCGCCTTTTTTTTTTTTTTAAACTCCTCTTGAAACTTTTTAGATTGTTTACGGTCAGAATCTTCAGAATCACTGTTTGAATATTTGGATGAGTCTTTTAAATATTTGGATGACTCTTTTAAATTTTTGGATGACTCTTTTAAATTTTTGGATGACTCTTTTAAAGTTTTTGATTTTTTGATATCGCAATCATCAGAGTCTGAATCATCTGAGCTTTTTTCTGTGTATTTTTTTGATTTTTCGTTTTTCTTTTTTTTTTCAGCAGTTTTTAAATCGACATCATCATCATCAGATGAAGAATAGTTTCGCTTAAGTGATTTTTTAGGATCATTTCTAGAATCAACTCGTTTTTTGTGACTTTTTAGCGTTTTCTTCCGTGCTGAACGCTTGTCATCACTCGATGAGCTATCAGAAACACTATCAGAAGAGTCACTTCTTTGCTTCTGTGATTTTTTCTTTGATTTATAAGAATCTACAAATCAAATTATCTATAAAAAATCTGTTTTTAAACAAACTTTCCATGTTCCAGTCATCAAAAAATCATATAAGCTAGGAAATAAAAAACCTTTTTTTCTGTGTTTTTCTTGAACTTGACCTTTTTTTCCTTTATCTTCATCATCAAAAATCATTGAATATCTAAAAAATAATTAATAAAAAAATTATTTATTACACAAAAATAAAAAAACTGAACCAAATCCAAACAAAAAAAACAACAACAAAAAACTAAACGGAATGTTTTTAAAACATAAAACTCAATACCTAATAAAAAATATTTGATCAACAAAATTTGTTAACAATTTTACCAACACCTACCTCAACCCCTCAATAAAACTTTTACTAGAATAATAAAATAACACTTAAATAAGGCATAACATACACTCCAGGGGAAAAATCTAGTATACAACTGCAATTAGAAACATCAAACTTGAGCGAATCAAGCCAAAAATACTTAGACGAATCGCTGATTTTTGGTCTGAATTATTTTTTTCATCTGAAGTTAAAAAAAATAATTCAGATGATCGATTGACTATACACAAATGCAACTTCTTTAAGCAATAAAATTGATAAGTTATTGATAGAAATTATAAACTTCAAAGCAAGTATAGTTTTAATTAGTGAAACATGGTGGTCAGACAAATCAGGAGTTATATTACCAGGTTTTAATTTGTACCGTTTGGATTGTGTACACAATAAAGGAGGTGTAAAAAAATCCCATTCTATTTTAGAAATATTTTTCTAAAATAGAATGGGATTTTTTTAAACTTTAACATTTTTAAACTTAAATACTGATAATACTTATAACAAATGGTTATCTATCTAGGTTATTTATCTATCTTAAATACTGATAATACTTATAACAAATGGTTATCTATCTTTAGACATATTAAAAGTTTAGTATTTATGCTTGTAATAAATTCATTGCAAAACAAAAAATTTATCAAAATTAAAAACCCATCGTTTATTTAGAAATATTAAAAGTATTTGTAAAAGAAAGGGAATATTATGGATCAAATGTAGAAATAAATAATAAATAAAGGAAAAGGTAAAACAAATCAACAAATGCAAGGAATTCAAATTTAGCATTGATATCATTAAAAATCACCTTTAAAAATTAAATTCTCCTCAATGGAAGAAGCATTTGTTTAACATGGAGGAAGCCTTTTTTTAACAAAAAAAAAATAAAGAGCAAAAGAAAAATAAATAAAAATTGTTTAGAACTAAAGATTTGAAAAATAAACAAGTAAAATTTAAAATGAGTTTTTAAAACCCAATGCTTTTATATGTTATTAAAACACAATTTTGCAATCAATTTTTTCTGATATTACTGTTTTATTTTATTAACATTCAGCTGTATGCGTGTGTAAAAAAACAAAAAAGTTCAGGGAAGATGCAGTTCTTAAACCACAGATATTTCATTTACGAAGTCAATACCTTATCCAAATATGCTTAACGCAAGTTTTTCATAACTTTTCATTATGAAAACAATTAATATACTTATTTATAAAATTTTTATTCTTTTTTCCATAAAAAAAATAAACTTAATTAAAATTAACTAAATTAATTGACTTTTTACAAAACTAATTATTGAAATTATATAGTCATCAAGCTTGTATGCGAGTTTGTATGCAAAATCTGAAGAAAATCTATCATCGGGAAGTGACTCAAAAATTGATTACAAGACTTGATCCTCACAGATAAACCAACAAACAAAGACGAGTTAACAAAAAAATTGGAAAAAATAAAAAAGTGAAAACAATGAAAATATTAATTCAAGAAAAACATTAAATAAACAGAAGAACTAAATGCAAAGTTAAAAGAATAAATATGTTCATGATAAATTCAAAAAATAAAAAACTTTAATAAGTTATTAAAAGAAAACAAAATTTTTAAGTTTTATTAATAGTACAGGCAATATATAAAATTACCTTGAACAAATTGCAACAAAAGGTTTTTCTACGGCATAATAACTATCAAGTAGTTCTATGTGACATATAAAAAGTCCTAAGAGTTTTAGTTAGGGGAAAGTCATTAAATTTTAAAAAATGACACAATTTTAATGGTATTTCTATGTTAACAGTGTGTCTGCATTTGCTTTTTTTAAGCCTCTTTAACTCTTCAGCTCTAATTATTTATATTTCTCATAAGTTAAACAAAGTATCAGCCATTAAAATATTAAAAATAAAGAATAATTTCAATAGTTTTATATACAGATTAACAACTTGACTTAAGTATGTACTGCTTATATTTATTCATATTTTAGATAAGTTTATTATCGAGAGAAATTTAACCTTTAAATTATTTAACTGAAAAGCTTATTTAACAGTGATTATTATTGATAACAGGTGTAGGGTGTGGTCAGGTATTACCTTTTTATTGGGAAAATTAAATTTGCATCCACACATGTCATATCTTTTACTGTCATTTTTATTCTGTAATAAAAATAATTGAAATTTTTCTTACAAATAAAATTTAAATGCAGGCACTATTTTGAATTCTTTATTTACTTAAAACTTTATCTACTTTTCTGAGTTAAAAGTGACATTAATTTTTCTGCATTCAATATTCATAACTTTTTAAAACTTAAATACATATTTATTATTTACAGACCTTATTAATGGCATGATTGATATGTGTTACATTACTTAAATATAATCTGGCTAATTATAGGCAAAGGTTATATATTCTTTTTTAATACATGTTTTCTAATTTATCATAATTTTTTTTGTGTGGTGTTTTTTTATTTATTTTAAAGATAAGTTTCTTAATTCTTTTAATAAAATAATCTTAACTCTAGAATGACCAAGCCTTGCACTTTAGAGGAAGAAAACTAGTGTATATTGAAATACTTTATAGATTATCTTCAACTTACAGCAAGCAAAGTACCTACTGTATAAAGTTACAAAGATCTTGGTCATTTAAGAGTAAAGAGTTTTTTGAAACGTAAATATATAGTGTGAATAATTTTTCCATTTTAAATTTCAGGTATGGACTTATCAAAATGAGCAATATGCAAAAAACCCATTGATGAAGAAAATAAACTGACAGTAACTGTAAGTGACAAGGGTAGCTCTAGCATTAACTTATCTAGTGAAAAAAGAGGTGATAATGTTCACACACAGCCTGGTAAAAAGGTACACACAGATTGTCAACGAATATACTGTAATCCCCATCAAGTTCTCAAAGTCACAAGGCAAAAGGATGAAGAGCATGTTAAATACCAGAAAAGGCATTCACTTAGATCGTCTGAAGAATTTTTTAACTTTAAAACACTTTGTCTGTTTTGTTGACAACCAGCCTTTAGAGGGATCTGTGATAAAAAAGATAAAAAGTATACTGTGCTACAGGTAAATATATACTTTTACAAGGAAAGAATGAATTTTACATGAATATTCAACTTGTTTCTCTGCGCAGTGGCCTTATTCGTTGAGGTTCATGTTTTGGAGTTATAGAGTTGAGAGAGGGTTATAACCACTTTTGAGTAGCCTCCTCATCTGTAGTGGCCTTCATGGCCTTGAGGAGGTGAATAACAAAAAAAAAAAAAAAAAAAAAAAAAAAAAAATACTTTTACAAGAAAAGCTCAAATCGTGGTGTTAAATGCTAAGCCCCTGAACACTGATAACCATCAAGTCAACATTGACCCTCAGCTTCTTTTTTAACAACTCATCACTGTGGCAAATGCTGCTGGTGATTTAGAATCAGTATTTAAGTATGAGCTCAGCAACTAGCCATCATCACTCTCTGATTCTCATTTGATGCTTTAAGAACCACACAAACCAGTTTTGGCTGATGCTATATGGGAGCTTTTAACACCTGCCAGTACTTCAGATACCATTGACAGATGATGTACAGTATGTTTTAGATGGTGGGGCACTTATCCAGGGCATTCCGTGGTCTTCTCAAGCCACTTACAAGGATGTCTACAATCAATACACTGAATATGTTCAAAAGAAGTATGGAAAAGCCATTGTTGTGTTTGATGGTTATGAAAGTCAAACTACTAGAGATATGTCCAGGCGATCCAAAGGAACTGTTGGTCATAATGTAACATTTATGGAGAGTATGAGCATCATGATGAAAAAAGATATTTCTGCCAAATAAACAAAATAAATAACGATTTATCAATATGTAAAGTAAAGAAATAAAACAAAGAAACTGTCAAACATACCAAGCATTAGGAGATGCTGATATCCTCATTGTACAAAAAGCTGTCAAATCAGCTATGCCTATGATGACCATTTTAGTGGGAGATGATACAGACCTTCTTATTTTGCTATGTTATCATGCAAGTTTGTAGTCTCATTTTTCTGTCCTAAGCCCAAGAAAATCACGAAGAAAGCACATCACAAATGGAATATCAAAACAGTCAGAACTTGGCCAGGACATATGCGAGAACATTCTCTTTATTCATACAATCCTTGGGTGTGATTCAACATCTCACATTTATCGTATCGGAAAAGGAGCCTCCTTAAACAAATTCAAGACAAATATTCATTTTCATGAGCAAGAATCTGTATTCAATTCTTGATTTGCATCTGTCAATGATATTATATCAGCTGGAGAAAAAGCCTTGGTCATCTTATGCAATGGGAATTCCAACGAAAGTCTGGACACCCAACGATACAAATGATTCTGTGAAAAAGTAGCTACCAACATACTCCATGTTCAAGCTCAAAGTTTGCCACCAACATCAGCAACAGCCAAGTACCACAGCCTCTATGTGTACTTGCATGTACAAAAATGGAAGACTAGTGAAGAAGCACTCCTTACAAAAGAGTGGGGATGAAGGGAGAGTGCTGAAGGCCTCATTCCTTTTCAGACTGATTAACCACCAGCCCCTGCAGAGCTACTGAGTGTCATATGATGTAATTGCCAAACTGACTGCCACAGCCTAAAATGTATTTGTAGAAAAAATGGATTTGAATGTACCTCAGCATGTGGACACTGCAGAGGAAAAGTTGTGCAAATGTATTTTAAATAAACTTTGATGATTCAGGCAAAGAAGTTAACCCCATTTGACTTGGTGTTTAACCTAAATAATGCATTTATGCTATCCATATTACTTTTATAAAAATATCTGCAAATATTGTCATGCTTACATCAGTATGGAATTTAAAATAAATAAAACTTATGTATCATTTTTTAAAGTAAGCTTTTACTCAAAAGTACAAGTCAAAGAGTTTTGAAACAAAAAAGCATTAGAAAACTGTTACATACTGCAAAAGTAAAAAATCACTATACTTTTCGAAAAAAGTGATGACAAAATCAAAAATGGCAGTCTTTTTGTTTAATTTGTGTTTTTTTCTTATCTCCATACAAGGATTGCTTAGGACTTTTTTATATGTCATTCAGGATTCTAAGAGTAGACAAAAAATGCTGACAGACTTTTTGTTGCAATTTGTTCAAGGTAGGCCTACTTTTTTCTTAAAGATGGCAAAACTGTTATCAAAAATATTTGAAAAATCGTTCAAAAATGGTAATCTTCTTACAGATTGGTTAAAAGCTATCGTAATACCTCTATTTAAATAAGGAAATAAACTCAATCCAGCAAACTATAGATCAATTTCTTTAACATTAATAGTGTGTAAAATAATAGAAAAAAATTTTAGAGACAAAATAATGCAATTTGATAAGCAACTTGATAAAAAAAAACAAAAAATAAAAACAAAAGTTGTATAACAAATTTACTTGAAACTCTTGACTAGATTACCAAAGCAGAGGGGTTAAAAATAGACATTATTTTTATGGATTTTGCAAAAGCTTTTGATTCAGTTGCACACCTATAGCTTTTGGTGAAACTAGAAGCAATCAGAATTTGAGGTAAACTGTTAAATTGGTGCAAAGGTTTTCTCAGCAATAGAACACAGCGGGTAGCTTTTTATCTGAATGGAAAAATGATATAAGTGGAGTTGCACAAGGATCTGTACTAGGCCCACTTCTATTTATCATATACATAAATGATTTAAGTTTTAATATAAAAGGTGTCGTAAAACTCTTTGCTGATGACACAAAAGTGATTTCGATGACAAAGAATCAAGAGGACAATAAAAATCTTCATAACAATATAGATGAACTAAGTAAGTGGTCATAAAATGGTTAATTAAATTTAACGAAAATAAATGCAAAATAATGCATTTAGATAAAAATAATCAAAAACATGATTATAAACTAAATGATTTTACACTATTAAAAACTCAATCAGAAATTGATCTCGGTATTAAAAAATGGAAAATTTAAAGGGTTTATTTTATCAAAACAGGAATAATTATCTAAAAATTGAAACATCAGAAAATAAAAGAAAAAGATTTGATCATATTCAAATGTTCAAAATATCCAAAGGATTCAATAAAATAAATTTTCGCAACCCTATAAATCATATTGTAACAACTACAAGAAGACAGGCTCAAAAAATGAAACAATCAGACACAACTTCTTCAGAAACACTTTTCTACAATGTTTAATACACCATTAAACAGCTAAAAAAAATAATACAAAAAAATTAATAAAAAATAATTTTTAACTTATTAATTGCTTAAGGCCCAAAAATGGGGTAGAGGGCGACAGAGATTTTTCAGCAACCAATATATTTTTTTATTGGAAATTTTAGCTGGTGATATATTACATGTGGCATTGTGTCTTAGACTAAAAGATTTAAATTAGGTCTAAAAAATAACAAAATATTTGCATTTATGTGAATTAAGGTAATTTTGGGGGTAAATGATGGCACAAAATCTTTGAAAATTACCAAACCAAAAAAGCACTCAAGATTATTCTAGTGTATGTTGTAGATACTAATATAGTAAATAGGTGTGCCAAATTTCAAGTAATTTTGATTATTAGTTTTGAAAATATTTCTGTCGTCAGCCAAAAAAACATGACTTTGAGAAAAACGAAATTAAAAAAAAAAAAGTAAAAAACGTTAGTTCAAAACTCTCCACTATTATACGTCACACCTTCCTATGTTTCATTTTGATCACAAAAACCTTTTCGTATTGCTCTTAATTTTTTTCTTCTAGATTTTACTTTAGGGGTACATTGCTTTTCTGCTTTAGATATTCGTTTAGTGTCCTTATGCAATACATAATTTTGCGCATTTATACCAAATATCATTCCAAGTTCATTAAACAACTTGTTTAAAAATTGTTGACCATCATTAAAGTTTAGTACAGCTGATGCCACTCCAATACTTAGAGCAGTTCTTTCAATAAATATATCTTTTGGGCATCGCTTCCATATCAATTGATTTAACGACTCATTGGGATTCTGCATTTTACCGTGTAAACATTTTTCAAGAAGTTTATCGGAACCAAGGTCCATAAATATTGGTTTGATAGTATCACACACAGAAGCAGGAATACAAATATTTTCTTTATATGTCACTTTTCCAGTCAGTTAGTCAGCCTGGAATTTGTACCACGAATCTTTGGTGCGCAAACAATACTGATGGCGTGTTTCACCATCACAATTTTCAGAACAGTGAAAAAGTACAGCTGCAACACTCTTTTTCATTACATATAAATTTCCAATGTTCTGCCTTATTGCCTTGCCATAATAGTTTTGCAATGTATTTACCACATTTTCTGTTAAGCAACCAGCTCCTCCTAACTTTTCGTCATCACATAAAATTTCTTTACTATTTTTTTTTAAATTTCTTAAGCGACTACCAACACGTTTTTGAATATGCCCAATGCGCTCCGCTTTTTTAATTTCTTTAATATCTCGATAAGGCTTAACAGCAACAACACTAACATAGGAACTGCTATCTCCATCACCTAGAAATGTTGTATATCTTAATTTGTTTTTTTTTTCGGAACGCAAAAAGGTATCTATTTGCTAATACCTAAACCAATTACCTATATTAAGTTTAATTTTCTCTAACAAACGTTGTTGGATACAATGTTTTTTTAAAATCTGTCTAAGATTATGCCTTCTTTTCTTGTCTTGTTAGAGTCACAACACACATGCATCTGATCATCTTCTCTCTTGGCAAATACTACATCATATAAATATTGCAGTTTTTATAAATATAAAAGGATATTGTATGCCAGCATCTAAATAAGGTCAGGTCAGGTTCAGGATCATCACGATCACTCTGCTACTGGTATTATGTAACCCAGTACTACCAGCCCCATACCCTGCTGCATTGTAGAGTGTGCTTTTTTAGGCAAAACCTAGGAAAAACAAACTCCGAATTAAAAATCCCCTGCCTTGGGGCTCTTGGTTGAGTAAAGGCTAGAGATGGTGTCTTGATAAAAATAATCATCTTGGGCAGATATTAACTGCATCCAGCAACTGTCTTGTAGGACACCACCTCGGCAAAGACGTTAGGGGTAAGCAAAATAATTATGTTGACCAGCCTTAAACCCCTTCTTTATCTATTAGGTTGACATAGATGTAAACCTTTGCTACATTGTTTCCTGCCTAGAATGATGAACGCTGGATCTTCTTGACTTTTTTCATAGGTTATTGCTTGTGCCTCCTTGATAGTGATTATGCAACTCTTCCTGTTATCTCCTAATGAGGGTACAGCTCTAAAACTTAGTTTAATGGTTCTAAGGCTAGCAGGTAGTAAGGTTTCCCAAACTCTGTGGTAGCTCCTAGAGAGGCTGATTCCACCAACAGCTGCAAAATATCATAGTATTAACATGTTGCCATGTTGCGGATGGACGGTGTCCCTGTTAACACTTTTACTGCACATTGTCGAGGCCACAAAAGGAGCCCTATGTTATGACTATGGGTTAATTAACAGGACTGAGAAAAATGCTTATTGCATAGGAGGCCGTGCTCTATATATGAATGTGTCAAGTTCTCTTAAACTATTCCAAAAGTAAAACAAAATATTAAACATAAAAAACCATCCAAACCATCTAACTGTTTTAATATCTTTTACTAATATTCATGGTCTGCAAAGCAACCTTCCATCAGTTGAATCTTACCTTTCACAAAATTCACCAGACTTGCTTCCTCTTAGTGAGACTAATTTAAATTCTGCTATTCCTTCTTCTGATCTCAGTGTTGATGGGTACTATCCTTTGATTTGCAAAGATTCTCAAAGATTCGCAAAGATGGTTTACCAGATAGAAAGCTTCCTACCATTAGAAACAGTGGCTCTGATAATTTTTGATATTACATATGAAAAATTAACTACATATGTTTTTTTGCTCTTAAGTTTTCGTTTATATAACTCATAAATCAATTTAAAGTTTCATCATATAATTATTTTAGGTTTGCCAGACACTACTTATAGCTGCACTTAATCATGTTTGATATTTTTCTCAAGTTTAGAAGAGATTTTCGACATTTTTCAATACTATGATTGCGTAGATGTGTCTGCAGTTAATTCAGATATAACTAGTTGCAAAACTGCTACCACAGAGCAAAAGCAGCTCTTACCATATTATTGACTCCGTTATCCATTAGGCTCTCTCTATAGAATATGTATATATACAGGGTTCCCACTCCTCCATAAAACCTTAAATATCCTTAAAAAATAAAAACCTCCTTAAATGCCCTTAAATAACCTTATAAAAAGTAAAATTTGACTTCTCTCCTTAATTCCTCATTATTATAATTTTTTTAATCATCTAGGAAATTTTATTAAAGTGATGATATATATAAAACCCTGATATATATATATATATCAAGTCCTTCAATTGCTTTTAATGAGTTGCCACATAAATATTGACATAACTGAAGTAATTTATATTCAGCTGTTGCTGGAGCTTGGTCAATACATGCGGTAGCGGTGCAGTGGTAGAGTGCTCGCTTCATAAGCGAGAGGTTCCAAGTTCGATCCACACCACGTCCCTGGTAGTACCGCTCTCAACTCGTCTCTCCGCATAGCAGCCTTGTTCGTCAAGATTCGTGTTTCAGAGTTATAGAGTTGAGAGAGGGTTATACCACAAATAAGTAGCCTCCTCGTCTGTAGTGGTCTTCTTGGCCTCGAGGAGGTGAAAATATATATATATATATATGATTCCAATAGTCACATGCTTGGCTTAGGGGTTTACATATGCATCAATTCACCTATTTGTCATGAAATCAGGTTCGAATCTTTTGACCATTCCTTTATGTGCTTGTGCTTAGCACGTCTTGACTCTATCACCTATCTCATTGTTCTTTATTGTTCTCTTTCTTCCCAAGACTGGACTCTTTTAGATATAATTTCTGATCAAATTGACCATGCTCTCTCTCTTTACCCCTCTGCCAATATTGTTGTTATTGGTGACTTTAATGCTCATCACACTGAATAACTTGGCTCTAATGCCACTGACGCTGCTGGCACTAAAGCCTATAACTACTGCATTTCTCAATCTCAAACTCAGTTAACTTAATGACTCATTTTCCTGACAAACCTAATCATTTACCTTCACTCCTTGATTTATGTCTAGTTTCTAATCCTAGTTTGTGTTCAGTTTCTCCTTTTTCTCCCTTAGGTGGTTTTAACCATGCAATGATCTCTTTAAATCTTTTATCTCGTTCTTCATTTTCGGACTGACCCTATCATCGCATTACTTACTACTACTCTAAATCTGACTAGGACTCTTTTCATGTTTTTCTTCATGATGGTCCTTGGTCTGATGTCTTTTCTCTCTTAGCTGATAAATGCGCCTACTAGGTAACCCCCTGGATTCAGGCAGGAATGGATGCTTTTATTACTTCTCATCGGTTCCAAGTCAAGCCTCATTCTACTCTATGGTTTTCACCCTTTTGTGCAGCTGCTATATCTAATCATAATCATTTTTTTCATCTTTTTCAAAAGAATAACTTTCTTGAGAACAAACAGCTATTTACTATTGCACAGGCTGAGCTATTTGCAAAGAACTTTTCTTCTTATTTGACTCTTGAATCTTATGGCCATTCTCTTCCTTCCATTTAAACAAGTTAAACCATTGTTAGTCATTCAAATCACTCCAGCTTCCGTTGATAAAGTCATATCTCAATTAAACTCTTCTACAGCTTATGGTCCAGACAACATTCCTGTCAAAGTCTTATAAAATTGTTCTCCAGTACTCTCTTCAATTTTCTCTAAACTATTTAATAAGTGCTTGACTGAGTCTTGTTTTCATACCTGTTGAAAAATGGCATCTGTTGTTCCAATTTTCAAACACTCCGGTGAACATTCTGATCCCTCCAATTATCGTCCAATCAGTCTTCTTTCTGTTATTAGCAAGGTCTTAGTCTTTGATAAACAAATTTCTCACATCCCATTTTGAGTCAAATAACTTGCTGTCAGACAATCAATAGGGTTTTCAATCCTCTCATTCTACAGATGACTTGCTAACTGCTGTGACTGAAAGATTTTATTGTGTATTAGATGGAGGCGGAGAGGCTAGGGCTATTGCTCTTGACATATCTAAGGCTTTTGACAAAGTTTGGCATGTTGGTCTTCTCCATAAGCTTGTTTCAGATGGTGTATCTGGAAAAGTTTTTGAAACTATCAAATCGTTTCTTTCTAACCGCTTTATTAAAGTCATCCCTGAAGGCTAACACTCTTTTTAATTTCCAGTAACGTTTGAGGTACCTCAAGGTTCTATCCTTATTTTGTTTCTTATCTACATTAATGACCTTCTTGACAACCTTACATCATGAAGTAGTTCTTTTTGCTGATGACTCAACTTTATACTCCTGTCTTGACAAAAAATCTTCTCTTCAATCCCTTAGAACAGGCAGTTGATCTTGAATCTGAACTGTAAGAGATTGGGGCCAGCAGAGGCTTGTAAATTTTAACTCCAACAAAACTCAGTTATTTACTGCAAACAAATATACCAATACTGTTGACATTCCTATATTAATAAATGGCAACCCTCTCACTGAGTTCTCTTGGATTATCACTTACTACCAGAGTTGTTAGTGGGTTAAGAAAATTGAACCCAACCCAACCCAACCCACTGCCACATGAACCCAACCCAACCCATGGGTTGACCCACGGAGTGCATGCAAACATGTATAATTATACCGTTAAATTGGCGACATTTTAATACATTCTAGCCTATACAACCATATTAGATACAAATAATATGTTGTTACTCAGTTACTGTCACTATATGTGTTAGTAAGCAAACTAACAAAGAACAGCTTTAACATAAATGAGCACTATATTAGCGAAGATGGTATTCACCGCAGTTGATATGTTGACACCCGTGTGAGCTTCAATCCCAAAGTGGCGAATGGCCAACGCTTCATGTTGTACGCAAAATTGTCGGTCAATCCACGAAGCATGAACATCAAGGTACGCTTTTTTCCTGTAGTCGCCAGTGTACAAGTCGAGACACAGTGAAATTGTTCCATCTTCGATAGGCTCCTTAATAGCGTCTATTATTCTCTTCTTTATTTCTGCAGCTTGTAGCCGTGTAGCTTGCATTACAGTTTCACGTTTAACTAGAGCGTCAGTGATGTCAAATTTTCCATACTTGGCGCCAAAGTCAACACATGTTTGAAGCAGTCTCTTAAAACCATCGTGTTCGACAGATCGAAAAGAATGATAACCATCAGCACAGAATTCTACTTCTTTTCTTTTCATAAGGTCACAGTTATCTTTTGTCAATTGACACTTTAATGCGAAACATTGACGAATCTGCAGTTGTTTGCTGTCCTTCGTGCCGCATAATTTTGCATGATTTATGAGATTTTTTGTGCCAAAGCAGCTTAGACCATCAGCAGACTTATACGCATACACTTTTTTGCATACGGTACACGCACAGAAATATTTCAATTCAACACTCAATGGCTCTCCATTTCCGGCAACGTCACGTTTTTCAAATATTAAAGTAAACCTATCCCAAATCGCAGATTTTGCAGCCTCGTACGGTTTGAATAAATAATTATTGGGGTAACGTTTCAATTTATTTTCTAATTCATCGGCATTCGCCATCATGCTTAGTTTGAATTATTATGATGCTTTTAATTTAATTTTATCCTGTTTATATAGCCGTACTCAGCGATGAATTTGCTATATGACGTCATTCACGCAGAAAAAAACGCTCTAATCGCTAACTGTAAAAAACTGCTCTTGCATCATCGAAAGTAATTATGCTTTCGATGACGCAAGAGCAGTTTTTTATTACACTAATTATTATACATTATTTTTTTTTACATTAATACAGCGGCCTGGATATCGATGTGTTGACGTCAATTCGACGGTTGGCTTTAATAAAACTGCGTCATTCGATAGCAAATCCGTTAAATCTTAAGCGCAAATAATGAAATAAACATAACGGTGAAACGGCGAAAATACAATGAAAATGCAGCTAAGGCGTGGGTTATCAGTGGGTTATACTTCCTCAACCCAACCCAACCCATAGGTTAACCCAACCCACTAACAACTCTGCTTACTACTGACCTTTCATGGAAACCATATTTACAATTGATTGTTAAATTAGTATCTACTAAGGTTGCTTCCCTTTATCGTACTCACTATTTTTTACTCTCCAGATTTCATTCTCTACCTCTACAAATCTCTTATTCGTCCCTGTATGGAATACTGTTGTCATATTTGGGCTGGTTCTTCTAACGATGCTTTTTCTCTTCTAGACAAGGTTCAAAAATGCATTGTAAATGTAGTTGGATTCAGTCTGCTAAGTCTGTCCCATCTTCATAAAGTTGCATCTCTTTCTCTTTTCTACTAATACTATCATGGTTGCTGCTAAAAAGGAGCTATCATCTCTAGTTCCATCAACTAAAACTCATTCTCACTTGACTCATCATTTATCAAAGCCTCATTCTCTTACTGTATCTGTCCCTGCATGCTCCAAAAACTTTTATTTGTCTAGTTTTTTTCCCACACTTCAACCCTTTGTATAAGAGGTAACTTCTATTGGAAGAATATTGTTTTATTTTTAGATCTTGTAATTAAAATTAATGAACTTAGAATTGGATCTGATGAGTTTGGGAACAAAAATATTACAAAAAATTCACACCCATATTCGAGGGCAATATTTTAATTTACTATATTATTCTTAATTCAAATTTATTGTTATGTTCTAAATTTCATCTAATTATATTTTAGTGTTCAAAAGTTTTTAAAAATGTAAAGTTTACGCTGCCATCAAAATAGGAGGATTGTAAATTTTACTCATTTTGTTCCAACACTTAAAGATAATTAAATAAAATTTAAATAAATTAAAATTTAGTAGAAGATATTAAATTAAAATACTGTATTAATTCATTGCCCTTGCATTTGGGCTATTTAATTGGAGTAATTTTGTTCCAAGGCTTAAATTTGAAGTTTTCAGAATGTCTTAAATTGCTATATCTATCAAATAATAAACATAAAAAAATCCTGGATCTGTCGCTGATTACAGAAATGATATTTTACAAAGAACTTGCATCACTGAAAAACAATTAATTCAAAAAAGTTGCAGCTAGATTTTTCACTAAATTTTTCTAGAGTACATTCAGCATCAATAAATACTTAGCCCACAGTCAAATAGTTGTATATCAGTAGTTTAGCTCTATTGAATGTAAAATATGGTATTATCTTTCAATATTTTTTCATAATTTCTTCTTACTTTCACAACTACATTCAAAAAAACTAAAAAATCTAAGACTCATAGACCTTTCCATAACTGCATATATGTATGGGAAAATATTAAAAGTAATTATATACTAATTGGTGCGAACATCACCAAAAAAATTTCTCTTGAACTAGACTTTTAACCAAAACTTTTAACTTAATACCTAAATATCTCATTATTAATTTTTAAAATTTTTATATTTTAACATATTCATATTGAATGTGCTACCTTATGAATATTGCATCGCATACTTTTTGATCACCTTGCATTAGTGACCAAAATGACAACTCTTTTTGCCACCGAACTTTTATCACAACATACAGTTAGAGCATTTGATTTAACATTTCATACACCTTTTACCAAATTGCATTTTAAGACATCTATTACATCTTGAGTCTTATAACTCTCAGATAACCTCAATATGTTTTTTGATCTTTTTGTTCTATGGCTGACATGCCAAGTGTTCTAACTGAAAGATTCTGTTTCGCATTAGTTGGGGGAGGTGAGGTAAGGGCTAATGCTCTCAACATATCTAAAGCTTTTAATAAAGCTGGTCTTCTCCAATAAGTAATGATACGCTAATGAGATCTGCTTTGACATAAATTTGGGGGATTCAAATGAATAATTTGTAATTAATTTATGGTAATGGCATATTTGGAATAAAATTTAATTAATATATATAAATTATTTTTCATGTTAGTCTTCTCCATAAGCTTGTTTCATATGGTGTATCTGGGAAGATTTTGAGATTATCAAATTATTTCTTTCAAACCCATTACAATCATTCTTGAAGGCCAACATGCTTCTTCATTTCCAGTAACTTCTAGGGTATCTCAAGGTCCTGTGCTGCTTCTTATCTATATTAATGATCTTCTGACAATCTTTATTGAAAGTGGCTCTATTTGCTGACAACACAAATTTACACTCCTGTCTTGACGAAAAGTCTCCTTTTTTCAATAACTTAGATGAGGCAGCCGACCTTAAATCTGATCTGTCTTCGGTAACAGATTGGGACTTGCAGTGGCTTGTGAACTTTAACTTCCAAAAAACTCGCAATATCACAATATTGTCAACATTCCTATTTTATTAAATGGCAACTTGGATTCTTTTTACTAATATTGATGACTTGATATTTCAATTCATTGAATTTAATTACCCATTCTTCAGACCATTTTACATTTAACATGTTTTTGTCCTCTTGTAACAATTTATTATCAATATGACAATGATTGATTGAAATAATTTTGCATATAACTTAGTGTCATTATTAATCTTTCTAGATAAGTCATTACTGAAGACTACAAATAGAAGAGGCCCAAGTACTGAAACTTCGGTATTTCAATAGTTACAGTATTCCACTATCTTCCAACTTTAAATATATTCTCCTTTTACCAGCCTCTGAGTATGGTCAGAAAAAAAAGCTTTACACCAAATCAACAAAAATGATACAAATCCCGGTCCAAATAACTACTTCAATAGTTTTATATGAGAGACTGAATCAGATGCTTTTGCAAAATCCAAGTATAAAAAACAATCAAAAAATCCTCTTCGTACGCTTGAATGATTAAATCTGTTTCCAACAAATTTGTTTTACAACTTTTGTTATTAAAAACATCATGTTGCTTTTCAAAAGTTTAAATTTAAATTTATAACAATTATATTTTAATAACTAATTTTAAAAATGAATTGTAAAATAGTAAATAATAACTTACACATTCAAAATTGATAATCAAACTAGCAAGATGAATAAAAACCAATTAAAAAAATCTTAATTTTTATATATAAAAAAGCAGATATAAAATTACTTGTCCTTTGGGTTTTTTTTCTCCTTCATTTCATAACCAAAGCCATCTTTTGAACTATTTGCTTTAGTATATGCAGCTTTAAAATAAAGAAGTTAGTAAATAAAAATAAAATTGAACAAATCTTAAATTAATCTGTAGATAAGCAACTAAGCAATTAAGTTCAATAATTTATTATATGTATTATCTATATTAAATTAAATCTTTGATAATAAAAAAGAAGCGAAATATTAAAAAATTATATTTATTTAGACTGCTCCAAGTATTTATTTAGACTGCTCCAAGTATTTATTTAGACTGCTCCAAATATTCCTATTATATCTAAATTTTTTTTTTTTTCAATATAAAACTTTGTCATCTAGTAAAAAAAATTTTACTTAAAATTTGGTATCTATAAGTTAAGTCAGTGCGAGGTAATTACTTTTAATTGGTTATAGAACAAGATTTGTAAAAATACCAAAGTTTTATAAAGAAAATCTTTAAATAGTTAGTTTGATAACAAATGTTTTTCGAAATGTTTTAATTGATGCAAAAGTTTTAATGGGTGATGTAGTAATAAACCCATGGGAAATGTCAGAGTTTTATTACATATTACTTGTTCCACCAACAAAAATTTACTACAGCATTTTAAATCAATTATTAATAACTTTGTTGGTTATTTTTTTTATTCAAATTTTAAATCTGAAAGTCAAATTTTTTCTACTTTTAAGGACCTTGTTTTTTTAATTTTTTCTTTTTTAAGTTAAATTAAAAAAAAAATTTCTTATATAGAGACCTGGCAAACAATCAAGGTTTTTGAGGAGTCAGGAACTGAAAATAATGAAGAAAAAAAATTAAACGTCTGACTACTAAAATACATCTAGTAAAATATGATTTATTCAAAAGTAAATTAATTAATTTATTAATAAAAATTAATTAAAGATGTGTAGTCATTTTTGTCGTAGTCGATATCTGTACTGTATCGTTTGTTTTTGTCAATCTTAACAAAGGTTTCATTATGTGAAGCAAAAGTGTGGAAAGCTAAAACTGCAAATAAATGTTTTATATATAGAAAAGTATTCTATTATTCTCTCTCAACCTTCAATCAAATTTAATTTAGTGAATGTTTAAAACATTACTTTTTTAATGTTTTGAACATTTTTCATTATACTAAGACTTTTTTTTTTTTTAGAAAAAAAGAATTTCCACGTGCATCATTAATTGTGTTCTAATAATGATTTTTCAGATCTTAATAATGTTTTTTAATTTGTTAATTTTGTTTGACAAAAAAAATTTACATTACTAATGAAAAACAAAAGAGATTCAGTGTTAATAATGATTCAACTGCCCATTCACGTGATTCAAAATGCGACTATAAGGTTTAAAAATTGATACAATAGCATTTAGAAAAGAAAAAATATATAATTTTAAATCTCATTTTAAATCGAAAAGAAGTGTGTTTTAAAATGCAACAACGTTTAAAAAAACAGCACTTCAAAATATTAAATCATGTGTCAGCTTCTTTTTATTAACTTATTTTTTAATAACTTTTATTATTAGTGTATTCATTGTTGTATCATTCATTCATGTATTATTCATTCATTGTTAAACGAAGTGTATACTACTTTTAATGCTTTTTAAAGTTTTCTTTTAAATAATCACGAGGAATCTTCATAGATCAAAAATTTTTATTAATAAACACGCTTTTGTAAGTAACATATTGTCTGGTCGTCCTGCCGGGCTACCGACAGGCATTTTTTTTTAATTTCAGTTGCCCTTGGAGAAAACGAGTTGACCCATGCCACCAGACGACCATGAGAGTACACCCCTGATGTCATCAGTTTATTAAAAGAAACTTACATCATCAGTTAATTAATAGAAATTTACATCACCAATTTATTAATAGAAACTTACATCATCAGTTTATATATTAAGACTTGCCCTATTCTAGTATGATACCAACTAACTTTTTTTCTGATATAAACTATCAGTAAAATTTATAAATGCGTTTTACTGACTTCCAATACTCACACAACTGCCTTTTGTTTTTAAATTAAAATTAGCAACACATGCCAAACAAACATTTAGTAATGTGCTCATATAATTTTGATAAGTGTTTTTTTGAGTGTTGTTGTTTAAATACATAATTTCATATGTTAAAATAAGATTA
The DNA here is from genome assembly GCF_038396675.1 of Hydra vulgaris. Classification (NCBI taxonomy): domain Eukaryota; kingdom Metazoa; phylum Cnidaria; class Hydrozoa; order Anthoathecata; family Hydridae; genus Hydra; species Hydra vulgaris. Next base: position 67,038,619 of record NC_088922.1, on the reverse strand, counting down.
TTACTTTGATAATTTAATATTTGTTATTGATAACAGTTTTAGATATATAAACATTTTAGACATATATATATATATATATATATATATATATATATATATATATATATATATATATATATATATATATATATATATATATATAATATATATATATATATATGTATATATATATATATATATATATATATATATATATATATATATATATATATATATATATATATATATATATATATAAAATAAACTTTGGTTGGATTTATTTTGCAATGATTTAGAGGTCTACCAAAAAGAAAAGTAAAAATTGTTATAAAGAAAGAAAGCCAATCATTTACTAAAAAAAAAAATAATCAGTCATAGAAAAATCTTGAAACAAAATTAAAATGCTTTGATAAGAAAAGTAATAAAAAAGATTATAAAAAAAAATATCTTTGAGAATATAAAACATACCATATAAAGAAAACTGCAAATTAGTTCATTTATGAAAAAATTGAAGCTATTACCATTCAAAAAAAGCTATACAAACTATTATGAACTGAATGCAACTAAATGCAATGAAACTTAATACAAAAATTACTGCTTAAAATTGGCAGCTATTTATACTTTTATCAGCCAAAAGATATATAGTTATTGGCAACAAAAATACATTGTATAGTAATCTGCTTCATCAGTTTATATAGTGCATCATATATTACCATAAGATTTCGACCTCGAATTTATATATTGAAAAATGCCTGAAGAGTATCTTTAGCTATTTATTAAAAAGGCATGATAAGCCTAAAATATTTTAGCCTAATATTTGAATACATCCAATGACTCCAAAAGGTCACTGGAATTAACTAAACAAATTTAAATTTGTACTTAAGAAAGCAAATAATTCAAACTTGAGTAGCAAATCATTAAAAGTTATTAGTTAACTATAGAAGGAATCTAATTGAAAAACACAAAAATAGCTTTAGATGAAGAAAATTTCAAGAAAAAATGAATAGGACCTAAAAAATTTTAAAAATCGCTGAAATGGTATCACAGGCAATTAAAAAAATTTTAAATATAAAAAATAATTGAATAACTTTCATTGAGTTAAAAAGTAGAAAAGTATGTAAATTATTTTTTAGGTAATTAATGACAAAAGCTAATTACTCTAAAACTAAAATCCATTGATCAACAATTCATAGAGAATGTTATGTTCATATAGATTTTATAAAAGTAAACTCAATCTTTAAACATTCAAACAAAACTGCCTCAAGCAACTTTTTCTTTTTATTTCTTTACCGACAAGAATTACTAATCATCTAAGTACTTTATTTGACAAAATATTTTTTAATTCAATTTCTAAAGACATTTTCTCAATCTCTTTATTAGAATTTCGGATCATTTTTTCCAGCTTCAACTTATTCATTTAAAAAAAAAAAAAATTAATTCATGTAAAAAATTTTTTTAAAAAAAAAGACTAAATAGTAAAGAATTCAGAATGATTACTCGAAAATAAGCTGAGATAAAAAGTTTCTGATGCTAAAACTCATATGAAAACTTCACTAGTTTTAACTCTTTTCTAAACAAACACACACTGCTAAAAAAAATGAGTAATCTTAACTTAAGCAATTTTAACCTTAATAAAAGAAATGATATTTAAAAAATTTCTCAAAACAAAAAATCTGAATAACAGACTAAATCTTGAAAAAAAAACTTAAAAAAAACCTATAGAAGTTTACTTGTAACAATTATTTGAGGAAGCAAAAAGTTTTTCTAAATATCTATTTTTCTAAATATCTATCTACTAATAGCAATAGTTTGAGGGTTACATGGAAGGGTAAAAAAAGTCTTTTAAATATACGTTCAGAAGACATCTTGTGTATCTTCAAACAACACGATTATACATAATCCAGTTAAAAAAACAGTTGAAAAATTTTTAAACTTGTTCTTTATTTTAATTCCTGCAAAAAAAAAAAAAAATTATATTTTCTTTTTTTTAAAAACACCTAACTCTTTATTCATTAAACCTATTAAAAAAAATGAAATTATATCTGTTATTCATTCCATAAATAGCAATTTCTCTGATAGCAAGATTTTTTAGAATTTTTTCAATTTCTCTATATGATGGCAAGGCTTCTGGAACAACATTCCAACATCTTAAACTTCTTGCTTATGATATTTCAATACTTTCTAAACTATTTAATCTGTCATTTGTTGTTGGTATATTTCCTAGTATTTTTAAAACAGCATCGGTTTAACCAATCCATAAAAACTTGAATGCAATAACTACTGACCAATACTGTAATCCTGAATAAATATCATTATTATCAAATATCAGCAAAATTCTTAAATTATTTTTAATAAGTTTTCTTCTATCTACCACTTTCTTGATAAATCTAAGTGTTTCTATTGCTGCCATTTTAAATTTCCCTTAAAACACTCAACTTCCCATGCCCTTATTAGACTAACTGATATAATTTGCAATGCAATTGATATTGGTTATTGTTCTTTTTTCATACTTATGAAATAAGCACCAGAACCACTATCAATTTTGAGAGATCATTTCATACTTATGAAATGATCTCTCAAAAGCTATTGATACAGTTGATTCTAATTAAGTGTTATATAACTATTTAATATATGGTATCACTATTGATTAATTTTCATTGCATATTCAAAATCATACTCAGCTTGTCTTGAATAGATTTGAATACACAAATAAAGTTATCGAATATGGTATTCCACAAGGTTCTGTTCTTGGGCCTTTACTATTTTTAATACTTTTAAACAATATGTCTCACTCTATATTCCATTGTTCCAATAATTCTATTGTTATTCATTTTGCTGACATTAATTATTAAATAGAAGATTAGTTATCTTCTATGAATTAATAATTAACTCATTGAATAAATATCTTTGTAAAAAAATATTCAGTGTCATTGGTTAAATTGTAAATTTATTTTTCTATATATTAATAGAACTGAATTAATTATTTTTCACCATCCAATAAAATTTAGATATTGATAATGATAATGTGAAAATTAGAATTAGCAGTAAAAGACATTAGTCAAAAAATGCCCTGAGATAATTTAAACATATTAAATTTCTCATTTATTAGAGTAGTGGGGGAGGGGGGGGGAGAGATTTGGATATTTCTATCATAGAACTATTAACTGATTAAATTAAACATAAGACTCTCATGAACCAATAGTCATATTAATACAACGCTATGTTGTATTTAATATAACACTATGCCCCCACCCCTCTGTCTAATATACTTTAATATCAATTTTCTATTCCTTGTTTTTATCTAAGCTATTGTTACATTGATTGGGGAAAAAGAAAGTTTTTTATTAAACTGTATAAACAGTTTACAATATATATCCATAAGAATTATGACATTTTTTTTCCTATACAACCTAATATCAAAAAAAGATTTTTCGAAACAAAATTTCAAAATCTTGTAAAGCTTTTTAACTGTGTTTTTAAGTTTAATTTTTTCTAAAATAATCTTCAAAATTTGTTTCTTAATTCTTTTATTAAAACAAGTGATATAAATAAATACTTCACTCAAAGTAATGAAAATTATAATATGCAACTTTCTCTTTACAATACTGTCAAAACTGCAAGCTCTCCATAAAACATAAATATATATCTCACTGGACCCAATACCATTTATTGAAAAAAAAAAGTTTTTAACTAAAATTTGATTAGTAATTTTAATTAATAACTTTCTTCTCCTCAAAAAAAAACCAAATTATAAACTTTTTATTTGATTATACATTTAACAAATATTAACTATACTTTTTATCATTATTGCTTAAATATATTACTGTAATATTCTTTTCAATCCCCTTGACTCACTGCAAGGGTCATAACATTTGTTAGTAAATGTGAACACGCTGGAAACATCATTTGATTTTGTGACCAAGGCTGAAAAAAATTAGATTTAAAATAAAAAAAACTGCCAGCTGTTTTTCTGACAAAAAAAACAAGGTCTTGTTTGTGAAATTCTGACAAATAGTTTTTATTTTAAAGCCTTTAAAACAATCATAACACTTCCCATGGTATTATTTTACTGTTTTTTTTTTGTAGTGAAGGGGTTAATAAAACAACTTTTATAATCATTAATATATTATATATACACATATATATATATACACATATATACATACATACATACATACATACATACATACATACATACATACATACATACATACATACATACATACATACATACATTCAAACACACACACAAATAACTGATGTTTGAGGGGAAAAAACTAAAAGAAAAAGAACTTTTGGAGTACTTAGGAACAGTCACAGTAAAAGGATGAAACTTAATTGAATGACAAGTAACACAAGAATGAACTTTAGTAAATGACACAAGATGCTAGCTTTTTAGAGTATGCCCATTGTAGCATTTATAGAAAAGAGAAAGCTAGTAACATTATAATGGTTGAAGATTGGCTGCAAGACCAGGTCCAACTATGATTACAATGCAATTTTGCACCTTGTCTATAAGAGAAAGAGCATCACTCTGTTCCAGATATGGAAACAGTATTCCGAACAAAGACGGATTAGAGATTTATAGAGATAAAGAAGATAATAGAATCTGGAGTAGATTTTTTTACAAGCTCAAATGCCCCCTAAAAGCAATCAGAGAGTGTTGGCTTCTTATTAAGACAAAAATAAATTGTAGTATCATCAGCAAACAATGCTACCTTAGATGTAAGAATTTCTGGGAGATTGTTAATGTAAATTTAAAAAGTATAGGGTTAACGATAGAACCTTAAGGGAAGCCTGAAGTCATAGGAAATGAAGAAGAGTGCTGTCCATCAAGGACAACTTTTATGATACAATTGATAAGGAAGGATTCAATAATCTTAAAGATGTTACCTGATACATCATAAGAAGACAGCTTATGGAAAAAGACCAGCATGTTGAACTTTATCAAAGGCTTTAGAAATGTTGAGAGCAATAGCCTTAACCTCTCCAGATCTATCTAATGCATGGATTGTCTGGAAAGCGAATTGGAAAGTTGACTATTAATGTTAGAGATTGAAAAAGGCAAAAGTTGTGGGCCTCAACGCCTGCAGAATCACTGACACTAGAATTCTTATGAATATATAGGCATTAATGCACAACAAAAGTATGAACAAGGATACCATCCATATATATATATATATATATATATATATATATATATATATATATATATATATATATATATATATATATATATATATATATATATATATATATATATATATATATATATATATATATATATATATATGTATATATATATATATATATATATATATATATATATATATATATATATATATATATATATATATATATATATATATATATATATATTTGAATATATAAGATGTCACTCCACTGATTTTACCTATACTAGTGACACCTAACCATATTTATGTAAGTTTATATTTTATTATTGTTGTTTTCCATATTTTATAGCGAAATAAATGAATTATGTTCGTGATATGAATGTAGTTATGTATTTGATTTGATAAGTGTGTTCTACTATTTTTAAAAAACCTTAAAAAATAAACCAAAGAAAAGAAATCTGAATACTTTTTAACTAAGCTATTATATATATTTCCTGATTTTCAAATTTATTTTAGATTTAGAATTTCAAAACTACAAGTGCAGTATTAATATTATAACAAAATACTATTTGATCAGAAGTTAACTAGAAACTTAATTTCTTTAAATAATTTCAATAAGATGTTTTCAAAACATTCAACAACAAATCTTAATCCTTTTACCTGATTTATGCCATTTATTGATTTTCGAAACTGATTGACAAAAATCAACATGTATTCTACGATCATCAATTAAGACATTATCCATTTTAAAATAAGCTTTTTCACATGCTTCAACCTGAAACAAATTTTTTGTTATTACTTCAATATAATGCACAAAAAATAACTAAACAAATTTTTTAAATTAACAAATTTAATTGTACACATTAGGTGTTATCATTATATCTTTGCCATGTTTAAATGCAACCTCCCTTTGATATATAAATTTAATTGTATACATTAGGTGTTATCATTATATCTTTGCCATGTTTAAATGCAACCTCCCTTTGATATATAAATATGCAAAAGCAGAAAAATATTAATTCATTAAAGTGAGTTTTAAAAAAAAAAAAAAAAAAAACAAATCAGATTATTACTATACATTTATACAAAACTTTTTTCAGAAACATGTTTATTGAAAAGAAAAAAAAAAAATGATATTATTTAAACTTAATAAATATAAATTTTATTTATTACGCTGAATATATATTTAAAAAAACAACAATAAAATTCAACATTTTGCAATTGAGCAATAGCACTATCCAGTGCAAAATAAGTGCAGAAAATGGATGTATTCATACAAAACCTCTTCAGAAATGTTTTTATACAAAACTTATTAGAAACATGTTTATACAAAACCTCTTCAGAAACATGTTTATGCAAAATTATCAAGTTATTAATAGAAATTGTAAAATATCAATGAATACTATTATAAGTAACCAGACCTGCACACACATTTAGAGCTAAAGGTTAAAAAAAGAAGAAAATACTTACAGAAACAAATATATTATCTTAAGTAAGCAGGTGTTAAAAAATTAAAAATTAAAAGATCTTTTAAATTTTGCAAAAGCTACATAAATTAACAAATGCACAGTTTTCCAAAACATGTCAAAAAACTTTAGTATTAAAAATTATACTCTTCAAGAATTGGTACCTCATGAAAAAATTAATTTGTAATTTTTAAAAATCTAAAGAAAAAAAAGACCAATAAAAATATCTAATCAGAAACTCCTATATATTTACAGGCTTGGGCAAGAATGGCAGGATATAGTCAGGATAAAAAAAAACTTGATTATTATACAATATTATGATGTAAAAAATATAGATAGTGCATGGGATCAATGAGCAAAGTAGTTGCTTAAGTCCTACTAAGTAACCCAGAGCCATAACATAAAGGATCTTATGTGGCCTCAATAATGTAAATTAAAAGCACTAACAGACGCACCATCCATGGCATTGTTAATACTCTGATATTTTACAACTGTTGATAGAATCAGCCTTTGTGAGTGCAAAAAACATAGTCCAAGAAACTACACCAAATGCCAAACTTAAATTTATTAAAATAGGTTTTAGAGCTTTAGATTTTTCTCAGTATAAATATTTATGATAAACAAATCTGATTAATAAGTTTAATTTGAAATATTTATTACAAAAATATTATAATAACCATTTATTACTTTTGATGAAAAATATTATAATAACCATTTATTATTTATGCAAACCTAGTTAAATATTTTTAAAATGTTTATAATTTAATGGTTTGGAAACTTAAAAATAGTTACCATTAATAAATAATAACTATGTATTAGTTCTTCTAAAGATACAAATAACTTAAATTATTCTAGATAAAAATAAACTATTGAATATAAAAAACACTTTTGATTTTAACTTTAAAAAATTAATTTCAATTTAAAAATTACTTTAAATCCAAACACAACAATAGAAGTTTTTTTTTTTTTTTTTTTTTTTTAATTCACCTCCCCAAGGCCCAGAAGGCCACTACAGACGAGGAGGCTACTTAATTGTAGTTATAACCCTCTCTCAACTCTATAACTCCAAAACACGAACCTTGACGAACAAGGCCGCTGAGGGGAGAAACAAGTTGAGCGCGATACTACCAGGGACGTATGGGGATTTAACTCGGAACCTCTCGCTTGTGAAGCGAGCGCTCTTCCTCTACAACACTGCCGCAGGATAGTAGAATTAAGAAGTTATTTGCTCAATTTCATAAATTGCACAACCTTTTATATTTTTAGACAATAAAAATAATAAACAAATAAGTTAACATTTTAATAAGTTACTTATTTACAGTTTATATTTCAAGGGGTTTTATTTTTACCCGTTCAACTAAAAGTATTGAGCCTACTTTTGTGAGAACCTTACTATTTGTACCTTTTGCCTTTTTCATTACTAGTTAATAATTACTTTTCCTAAATTACTTTGACCAAAAAAATAAAAAATAAATACATTGTTATATATATTTAATACCTCTTTAAATTCAACAAAACCATAGCAAAGAGAGTCTCCAGTTTTTTGATCTTTTATGATTTCACAGCTAAAAAAAAATATATCTATATACATCATATATAAGGAGCAATTTAAAAAAAAGTATATACACAATATAGAACTCGAGTCTCTGTAAATCCCCTTTGCTTGTCAGGCACAACATACTTAGATGAATGTATTTTCAAAATTCACACTTTAGATCCTTTTTTTTTGTATGTATGTGTGTATGCATGTGCTTTTGCATTTGCTTACTAGGTTTATTTCAGGCTATTAGATAGTCGATGTACATTTGTTACATTTTTAGTTTTCATAACTGCTATAAAGTAAGCTTTATTTAGTTACAATTTTTTTTTTTTTTTTGTCTTCCTTAACTTCTATTAAAAAACAAACTTTAACATAGAAAAATCTTTTCACAGAGAAACAAGCTGTGGGATATAATTAAAAAGTGCCCATTATTTTCAATTAATAATAATTAGAGGTGGCTTAAACTATTATTACCAATGAACCAACAAGTTTTAAAATATAGCTTTTTAAACTCACCTTAATATTTTTCCAAATCTTGAAAATATAATTTTCAAATCATCAGCATTAGTTACAGGGTTTAACTTGCATACAAATAAAACATTTTCAGGGGGTTTTAAGTCTGCATCATCAATATCTCCAACCTATATATTAACATCTTTAAATAATATTAAATATTTATAAAAAACTATTATTAGATCTTGAATAAAATATAAAGATTATTAAAAATGTTAAGTTATGTACTGTTTCAAGTATTTTAGTTCCAATTGCTAATTCTTTGTCTTCTATTTTCTTTAAAAGCTCTTCTTTAGATACATCATCATCATTTATTTTTTCTCCAGCAGCAATTCGCCCGCTCTAGATAGTTTTAATGAACATTAGTTTTAAATAATAATTCTGTGGCTGCAATAGAATTTTAAAAAATAGAAAAAGTTACTTCAAGAACTTCTTTTGTCGGCTCAGGAGATTTATCAGGAATAGGTAAATCTTTTGGATCATCAAAAGGATCTTCTAAAACTATTGTGTGTGTTATTCTAAAAATGATTGGTGTTTTTGTAATATTTATTGTGCTTTTATTTTTATTTAATAAAAATAAGAACACAATAGATGCTGTAAAAACACCAATCATTTTTATGATATAAAATAAACCAATTATTTTATATATTGTGTGCATCATTCAAAAAAAGTTTTTAAAAAAATTATTTTAATCTTGATTTATTACAATAGTATATATAATAATAATAATAATATAATAATAAAAGTATTATTTTAATAAAATTAACTAAATTATTAAACAAAAAAAATAAAGTTTAAAAATTGGTAAAATATTTAAGATTATAAAAACAATAAAACGAAAAATAATAAAAAAACTATTTTTGCAAAATAAAAATGTTGATGGCTCAAATTTATTTTTAAATAAATCTTATCTTAAATCTCTCTGTAATCGATTCCTCTCATTTTACTGATGTGACAACCATTACAACAGAAACCTTCTATTGCTTATAACAGAAACCTTCTATTGTGCATTAGAAGCAGTAAGGCAAGGACTATTGCTCTTGATATATGAAAGATTTTCAAAAAATTATGCAGAAGACCGGTAGTTCTTCCTCATAAGACCACTTCATGTGGCGTTTATGGAAATATTCTTTATTATTCTAATATTATGTAATTTTTTAAATTATTTAATCATTAATTTCTAACAGTATTAAAGTTGTCTATAATGGTCAACATTTTCTTTCATTTCCAGTAACTTCTAGGGTAGCACAAGGCTCCACCCTTGTCCCTGTGTTGTTTTTTCATACATACTGATGAAACAACTTAACACTCTAGTCTTGACACAACGTCACCATATTTTTATCTTGTTGAACAGTCAATCTCTCTCTCTTTTGTGGCCGCTTGGGTGGAGGGTTTGCTGTGGGGCTTGCATTGGGTGGTGAATTTTAACCTAATAAAACTCAATTGCTTACTGGTAAAAATCATTGAAACATTGTTGATAATAATATATTGATGAATGACAAAACTTTCATTATTATTCACAGATTATTTTTTGTGTATATGGTTTCCTTTCAGGGAAGCCATATCTCTAGCTACCAAGCCTGAGCCACAATCCATTAGTTGTAAAATTGTTTCCGCTTCTCTTTTCTACAAGAACTACCTAGGTCACTGCTCAAGCAAGCTTTCATTTCATGTTCTATCAGTCAAAACTCAATCTTACATGACTTGTCATTTAGCAAAGTTTTATCTTTTTATTGAAACTGTTTCTTTGTATTAAAAAAACTCTTACTTTATCCAGTTTTTTTCCTCTTGTATGTGTACTTGACTCAATTGAAAATTTAAAATTTCTAATTCTTCTGATTCTATCATTTTCTTACTCTTTAACTCTTCTTTCTTAATTGTTAAATTAAAGTTTGCTTGCAGCCCTGTTGTTAACTTCTAACTTAATAAGCGGTTGCTTGCAGCTTTGTTGTGGGTAAATTCATTTAAAAATTAGAATAATACATTAAGTTTCAGATTATTCCAAATTAATTTCCAATTTATACAAATGTCTGACATTAAAATTTGATTAAAAAGTTTGGCTCCTGCAAATAAAAGAGTTTTTTATCATTTTTAGTTTTATTTTCTAAAGTCAAGATGATTAATATTCTTATACATTTTAATTGGATGGTTTCAAAATTGTTAGATGATTTCAAAGTAATTGGATGGTTTCAAAACAGTAGGATGGTTTTGAAATAGTAAGATGGTTTGAAAAGAGTGGGATGGTTTCAAAAGAGTGGGATGGTTTCAGAATACTTGGATATGCAGTTAAGTAGCAGTAGAGGGAATAAATAATTTTATAAAATTTATGGTTTTTTAAATTTATTTGTTTCTTTTTGAATTAAAATTTTTTAATTGCAAAATAAAATAAATTGTTTTAGGTCAAAATTAGGTTTTTTAAAATATTAGTAAAAAATAATTGTTTTTATTTAAAATCTTTTTTATTATTACTACCTGACATCTTGAAATGGTTTATGACTATCATCACATATGACCTCATTTAATTTTTCAAGGACATCAAATCCTTCTGCCAGTTGACCAAACACTGTATGTTTTCCATCCAAAAAATCCAAGCCATCACCGAGAGTAATAAAAAACTAAATTTTTAAAAATATCTATTTTAAAAATTCCTATTGTTATAAAATCTTAAAAAAAAAATATCCTAAAAATTTATAAATAAAAAAAATTAGTTGCTGTTTTGATAAATAATACTTTAATGAAATATGAAAACAAATTAGCAAAATTTTTTATATTTAAAAAAATAATAAATTAAAAAGTTTAATCTTTTATGAAAGGCTTTAATATCCTTAAATTTGAATTACTAATATAAATATAATGCATATGAATGAATTAATATCCTTAAATTTGAATTACTAATATAAATATAATGCATATAAATGCATTAATATGCTTATAATTTGTTAAAGAAGGAAAAACAAAAAATCAAAACAACAGCAATATCAACAACTAAAACAAAAATAAAAAATTTAGAGCATTAAGATTATTTATAACATTTGGGAGTTTCACTGGATTAGAGTACTAAATAAATAAACCAATAGTAATTATTTTTTTATAAATCGATCATTTTGTGCTCAAGTGTTTTTATTTGATTACCATATCCATAACTGTCTAACTAGAAAAGGCAGACTAGAAAGTCATGACTTTGTGAAAGACAAAGCCAACACTCACTTTATATAAAAATGTTGACAAACATTAAAAAAATTGCAAAAAATACAAAAAAGTCTATGTTTTAAGTTTAAAAAATAAATAACAAAAAACAACAAAAAATAAACAACAAAAATTAAACAAAAAATAAATAACAAAAAACAACAAAAAATAAACAACAAAAATTAAACAAAAAATAAATAACAAAAAACAACAAAAAATAAACAACAAAAATTAAACAAAAAATAAATAACAAAAAACAACAAAAAATAAAACAACAAATAAAACAAAAAATAAAACAAAAAATACTTAAAAATTCAACATTTAAAATGTTAAATAATTGACAATAATGAAAACATAACAGAAACAAAACCAAAACAAAACAAATTTCTGTTAGCAGTTTTTGCAACTTAAAAGATTTTGGTTTCTATTAAAGAACAAACTTGATCAAACTTTTTTTTAGCATTGAAAATAAAAAGCTTGTACAGACAAGTGTAACTGCATTGAAAAAAAAGGTTGCATGCAATTGTTTGCAAAAGTATTTTTCCAAATAACTAATATAAAAATGATGGAGATAAATAAAGATGAATCTTTATCAATTTGGATCAATTATCAATGCATGCAACCACTAATTACATTTAACAAAAAATAAAAAAGTGAGCTGAAAAGAAAAAGAACTGTAAACTCTATGAGTCAAAAACTGTAAACTTTATGAGTCAAAAACTGTAAACTCTATGAGTCAGAAAAACATAAAGATGGGAGAGAATTTTAAAACATTGATGTGATCAATTGATTCTTAAGTATGAAATTACATTAAAAAGTAAGTTTTCAAAAATTAAACAAAAAAATGGTAAATATTTACTGACAAACTCTTTAGAAAAAGTAGAAATTTTACTTTTTATTTTTCAAAAAAGGTGGAATAGTTTTCAACATGGTTTGCTTCTACAGTATCAGGTTTTAATATATGCTAAATACTTGGCACCCACTTAAAAAAGTTATAAAATTTTATAAATTTTTACTTATTCATACATATAAAGCTCACTTCTAGCGATAAAAATTTAAAAAAAAAAAAAAAACTACATTCACATTATACAGTTTATAAAATTTTTAAAGTTATATCTGAATCCATTTGGAAAAACCAAACACATAATGACACACAATTAAAACAGTTTAAGAATTTAGCATATCATTTATGCATATATGTACAAAACACAAGGCATTAACAGGTTTAACTTAGAAAAAGTTACTATTTATGTTGACAAAGCAACATTGGTTTTGCCAATCTAATGTATTGGTTACTATGTATTGACAATATCATTTACTAAGATGCAAATGAAAAAATATAACAACTAAATAATAAAAAATAATAACAACAGCAACTACACAAATTTCTGGTACTTGACTTAAAATATAACTGTAATATATTATAGTAACATAAGTAAAACATTGATAAAAATATTTTGCTTTTCATATTAATATTGATAAATATATTTTGCTTATAATATTAATATTGATGAAAATATTTTGCTTTTGTTACTATATATGTATTATAAAACATTTTATATAAATTAAAATTATTATTTTATTTTTTTTTTATTTTTGTTACTACATTTTTGTATTGTAAAATATTTAAAATGTTTATAAAAAAATAAAATACAATATTTAAAATGTTTATTTAATGATACAATTGGCGTAAAGCAAAAAAATAAATAGACCTTTTCACAGTTCCGATATAAAATTTATACGCGCGCAGAAATGGAAGTAAAAACGTAAACAAACATTATTTTAACGATTTGTTCGAGATTTAAAAAGCAAAACTATCATTGAACCTAGTATTTTATTTGATGTCTAAAAGCGATAAAGTGATAAAAGCAATATATATATGTTTTTTATAGAGATATATTATTATTTTACTAAATGGAAACAAAAAGCTCTATGAATCTAGCAGAATTTCGAATGTGGAGTGAAATATCTTTAAAAAAATATCTTTTTGTGAGAAATAAAAATAATGATGGTGAAACATTAGTTTACAGGTAAAATCTCTCTCTCTCTCTTTATATATATATATATATATATATATATATATATATATATATATATATATATATATATATATATATATATATATATATATATATATATATATATATATATATATATATATATATATATATGTATGTATATATATATATATATATATATATATATATATATATATATATATATATATATAGAGAGAGAGGGGGAGAGAGGGAGAGAGACAGAGAGAGAGACAGAGAGAGAGAGACATAATATATATATACATATATATATATATATATATATATATATATATATATATATATATATATATATATATATATATATATATATATATATATATATATATATATATATATATATATATATATATATATATATATATATAACCTATCGATGTAAAAACAGTTTTGTTATGATGATTAATTTAAAGTTGGTCCAAACATATTGGTTTTCTTAGGTTATTCAAAGCTGAGCAAATAATAATAATATCATCAAATAGTTTCAACATTGTAAGCGAAAACTCTGTTGCTAAATTTTGAAATGTCTTGATTCTTCTAATAACTTGTTCGACCAATATCCTTAAATTAGTGATTTCCTTTGTATTCTTTACTTCTTCTGTAGTCATTTGAGCTGCACTTTTTCAACCAAGGGGAACTATGTAGTAGATGAAACATTTAGAACATTCAGTATTAATATTAAAGCCTATATCATACATTATCAGGGTTGCAAAAAAACCACTTTTTTTTAAAAAAACCAAAAATCATAGGTTTTTTTAAAAAAAAACAAAAAAACCATGGTTTTTTTGGTTTAAATCAAGTTTTTATTAAAAAATGCTGTATTTAGTTATCCTTTTAAATTAAAAAAAAGCATAACGCATTTTATTTGAGTAAACTATATTCTTTTAATATTAATTATATCAATTATATCAATATTACTGTTATATTTCATCAAATTACTCAATACATCATTATTTAATGTTCTATATATAAATACAAGTTTTGCTGCTTTTTCTACCCCCAATTGGTTTCTTAACTTAGAATGAACATAGCCAAAAGTTGAAAAAATTATTTCGATTCCAGCACTAGAAGCTGGCGCATTTAATAAACCTTCAATATCCACTATGTTACAATCCAAAATTTTTAGAGATTTTCACCATTCTATTGATGATACATTTTTTAAAACAGATTCACTATACAAATAACTTTTATCGAATTGAGCAAATTTGGCTTTGAATTTGAATATTATTGGTAACAAATTCTTGAACTCTTTATCTGCGAAATTCATGACAGCTTCATTTTCATTTTCAGAAAGATTAGATCCAAAATGTCTAGGATCTAGTGTATTTGCCAGGAAATGAGCATCACCGATAGTCTGAAGGTAACTAGATTCAATTTTTTTTTTTTTTTTCCGGTTTGATAAAAATGATAAACTGTTCATCAAATCTTTAAAAATTTCAACAGTGTCATTTATTTTTGTTTGATCTCTTTGCAACTTATCTAGAGCTACTGCAGTTGGTTTTAATATTTTTAATAAATCTTCTGTGTTTCGCTTTATCTGTATATCACTTACTTTTTTACCAATCATAGGATCTAAGTCTTTATTTTTTTCAAACATTGTGAAAATGATGCTCCAGTTGTTGACATATTTTTCAAGTGAATGACGTACAGAATTCCAGCAAGTTTCAGTAGGAAGTGGCAATTTTGTTCCTCCGCTTAATCCATAAATTGCTCCAGCTTGATGATTATTTCTTATATACTTTATTATTTGTGTAACATGCTTGCTCACATTTTCAATGTTAAGATCGTTTGCTAAAAGATTCAGCATATTAGCAGCACACCCATAATTTATGATAATATCTCTTTCAGATGACAGTACTTATCTCATTGATTTCATATTAGCTGCATTGTCAGTCACAAAGCTTTTTACTGTGCATCCAAATTTACGTCTTACAGAATCTATTGCTTCTCATGCTAATTGTGTAAGATATTCACCAGTATGTGAATGACCAGAAGTGCTGATTGTTTTTACTAAAATGTTAATTTTATCTGTAATTAGAGATACAAACTATAGGTTCACTATGTACATTACTCCAGCCATCTAAAGACATGGCTACAATTTTCCCATTCAATACATTACATTTTTCAATTTCTTCTGTGTAACCCTATCTAATATTTATCCTCCAATTTGAGTTCTATTAGGTAGAGTGTATCCTGGATGAAGCATATTGATAAATTTTTAAAATTCTTTGTGTTCAACTGTTCTGAAGCTAGAGTTTGTACTGTATATAAATCTACCAAGTTGCAGATCAAATAAACCTTTCTCTTTGAGGCTTGTTTGTGTGAAAAACTTATCAATTTTCAAATACTTATCAGCTGATGTTGAATTGGGCTGAGATTTTTTCAATTGTTGTTGTGATGTTTATGGTGAGTTGCCTTTAAAATGAAATTGCAGTTTATTGAATTGTTCTAAGTTAATATGTCTATACATGATAGTAATTTAAATATATATGTTTACAATTTAGGGAAAGTATAAAAATTAAAATGACAATGCAGTCATTTAATTACCTTCAAGAAGTTGTTGATCTGCCATTGACTCCTTTATTTCATGGGGTTGGGATTGCTTGCACTTTTTTATATGTTCATGCACCCTTTGAATTTGACCTTTCATTTCTTTTCTACATGCATTACAAACTGCTCTACACCTCTTTCTTTCTGGAACAGTCACTTGTGTATATTTTAACCAAATCATGTCACATTTGCGCCCAGTTTTTTGAGACATTTTTGTGGTATCAATAAATTATCTTAGAACTACTTATACTTTTACTAAACATAGAAATCTAAATCTATATATATATATATATATATATATATATATATATATACATATATATATATATATATATATCTATATATATATATATATATATATATATATATATATATATATATATATATATATATATATATATATATGTATATATAGATATATAGATATATATACACACACACATATATATATATACACACATATATATATATATATACATATATATATACATATATACGCATATATATAGATATATATATATTTATATATATATATATACATATATATATATATATATATATATATATATATATATATATATATATATATATATATATATATATATATATATCATAAAGAAAACTTCCTGATGAAATAAGTTCATCAGAAAGCAATGCTTCCTGATGAACCTATTGAAAGAGAAACAGCCTGTAGAAGAAAACAGATAAATAAGTGTTATTAATAATTTATTACTGCTCTGTTCTATAATAACACTGAGGACTCTATTCTATGAAAAAACAAAAACAAAAATCATGGATTCAAAAAAAATCATCTATATTGAAGATTAGTTTTATTTGTGAACATAAATCTCTTTTAGTTTCCTGTTGTAAGTTCAAATCTTTTTTAAAAAACTTTTTTTTTTAAAAGATTTGAAAAAAAAAAAAGATGATTTTTTTTAAAAAAGATTTTTAAAAAAGATTTGAAAGACTTTCAAATCTTTTTTAAAAAATTTGGTTTAAACCAACATTTTTTTAATTGGTTTAAATTATGGTTTAAACCAATGGTTTAAACCATTTGGTTAAGACCATGCAACACTGTACATTATACAAAAACATTTTGGAATGCAATCTAAATAGTTTCTGCGATTTGTATTTTCTTTATCTGAAATTGATCCTCCGTAAGCTTTAGAAACAATAAGTATTGATGAATTTGGAGCTACAGATATTGATGTTTTTATAGCGTTGTGGTGTTTATATTCACTTCAAGTTAGTTTTTGTAACTCTAAATTTTTGGGTGCTTCGATAAAAAACTCTGTTCCATTTAAAATTGAGTGCAAGTCTGAATAACTTAATTTCTAAAATCTGTTTGAAATTGTTTATGTTAAAACATTTTTACTTGGAGCAAAAACCAGATGCTTTAAAAGTGAGCTAGAAGCTTTTACCCATGTAGAAAAGATTGCACCTGCTAATCCTAAAGATATATTAAACCTGTCAGCAAGATCAGTTGTTAGTAATCCAAGTCTTAGCTTCATAAGCATTAATAAAAATTCATCTTCGCTGCATAATTTTCATTACGGTCCAAATAGTTTAGGTTTTTTTTTAAATTTCGAAAAACAGCAGTAGATGTATTTTTTAACACCCCTCCATCTTCTTTTAATTAATGGTGATATTGCACTATGTAACTCTTGAAACACACTAACAGACGTAAGGCCAGTATAAAAGTCACAAGATCTATCATTCTTTAATAAATGTTTGTATACGAGTATATTGCAATAACATGATTTGTTTGCATTATATTTACTTACAATTTTGTCTGGTTTCTTCAACTGATGTGGTTGTTGTTAATTTTTTATATAAATTATTATTTTTTTCAATTTCATGCTGAAGTTCATTTTTTAAGCTATCGATTTGATTTTTTAATTTTTGATGCTCTATTATAGAACAACAGTGAACATTAAATTCAACATAATCTGACGGATCATTGTTTGAAAAGGGTGTGGTACTTGCAGACTGAACTATATATATATATATATATATATATATATATATATATATATATATATATATATATATATATATATATATATATATATATATATATATATATATATATATACATTATTGTTATTATTATTATTATTATAATTACTTCTTTAGAGTTTATTTAGTATATAAACTTTATAGTATATATTTTTATAGTCTGATGATGAGTCTAGTCGTCTCTAAATATCACTATTATACATGTTGTGAATGTTCCATAAAAATAAGTAATTTTATAATAATAATATATATATATAAAATCATTCATTCAAGATTTCCTAAAAACAATATATATATATATATATATATACATATATATATATATATATATATATATATATATATATATATATATATATATATATATATATATATATATATATATATATATACACACACATGTGAATGTGCGTGTGTGTGTGTATGTATGTGTGTGTGAGGTGTGTGTGTGTGTGTGTGTGTGTGTGAGGTGTGTGTGTGTGTGTGTGTGTGTGTGTGTGTGTGTGTGTGTGTGTGTGTGTGTGTGTGTGTGTGTGTGTGTGTGTGTGTGTGTGTGTGTGTGTGTGTGTGTGTGTAGATAATGCATAACAATGCTTACTCATATCGTAGTTTGCAGTTGCACAAGTTAGAGCTTCATTTAACATTATGTATCCATGCATAAATTGTCTTTCCACATTTCAAGATTGTATTTGTTATTTTTACAATCAAAGACAGCGCATGTATAGGGTATAGGTTCAGTATTTACATTGTTTTCCATTATAGACCTCTATGACTTAACCGTTGAAACAATGTTTGTTTATGTTATTACTTCCATTTCTGCGCGCGCATAAATTTTATATCGGAACTGTGAAAAGGTCTATTAGAAGAAAATGTCTAACATTGAGAAAACCAGAATTATATATTAAAAGAAAAATTAACTATTAGTAAGTTTATAAAATATATGGAAAAAAAAATCATTTTGCCTTTTTTCTCACGGAATGAGCACAATAAGATTTTTGTTATTTTTTATCATTTATTATTAATTTTATTGTTACAAGATGATTTTTATTTTTGATTTATATTATTTTTGATTTATATATTTATTATATACTAAAAAAAAAGAAGTTAATAAATAGAAAGAAGCAAAACAATAAAGTTTATTTACCAAATATTTTATTTTAAAGCGAAAAAAATCTACAAGTATATTTAAAAAAGTAAAACAATTACTTGAGAACCGTGCATGTCATTTCCATTGTTGACAAATGAAATAGTTCCTTTTGTTCGATGCTTAATTCTTGGTTTTAACTCTAACTCAAAATATTTGGCTTGGTCACCATAGACAAATCTGGTTATTTATAATAATCATAAAAATATATTTAAATCAAAAAAGAAGATATATTAAATAGTAAAATGGTACAAATAAGGTATTAATTAAAAATGTTTTTTGATTTATAGCTAATGGTCATTCTAAAGTGTCATTAATGGTCATAAAGTGTCACTAATGGTCATTCTAAAGTAAATCATACCGTATATAAGTATCAGAAAAAATCTAAAGCTCAACATAACAATTTCAATGCGGAAAAAAATAATTTATTATTCTTCTAAAGCTCAAAATTTAAAAAAAGGAAAAAAATAATTATTCTTCTAAAGTTCAAAATTTAAAAAAAGGAAAAAATTCATTATTTTTCTGAGTATAAAAATACTCATTTTACATCTTTTGTTCCCTTAATTTACTGTGATATTTTTCCCTCAATTTACTGTGATATTTTTCCCTCAATTTACTGTGATATTTTTCCCTAATCTACTGTGATATTTTTAACTTAGCCTGAACGCTTTAAACAAAAGTTTAACTTGAGCTAACAGTTTAACTATATTTTTGATCACATTTGATCAACCTTTAAAATATATAAAATGTAAAAGTAAAATTTATTTTAGAAGTATATTCAAATTATTTTTCTTTTTACTTACGAGTACACAGAAACACCCCCTCTGCCTGTTTCTGTTGGATCACCACTTTGAGCAATGAAGTTTCTCTAAAAATATTGTATTAATACAACTGAATACATATCATGTGTGTGTGTTTTATTTTGGTTTGCACCAAAACAAAAACTGCACTGTTATTTTTAAAATGCATAGAATAAATACCATAGTTATGTGTGAAACATATTTTTTATAATTTCTAATTCACTCCCAACAAGGCTGCAAGCAACCACTATTAAGTTGGGAGTTACTAGGGGAAAAAAAGAATAGAGTTATAGAGCAAGGAAGCAGTTGACAGAAACAGTTAAGAAAGAGGCTCAAGCTTAGCAGATAGAGCAGCTCCAACACCATTAAAAATGTGTTTTTGGACCTTGTCTAAAAGAGAAAGAGCATCACTAGAAGAACCAGCCCAAATATGACAACAGTAGTCCATACAAGGACAAATAAGAGATCTGTAGAGGTAGAGAATGGAATCAGGAGTAAAAAATTGGCCAGCACGATAAAGAGAAGCCACATTAGCCGATGCTAATTTAGCAATCAATTGTATACATGGTTTCCATGAATCAAAAAAGATGTAAAAAAGTAAACCCAGTAAGAGGGTTGCCATTTATTAACATAGGAATGTTGGCCATATTGCAATAGTTGTTTGCAGTAAATAACTGAGTTTTGTTAAAGTTAAAATTTACAAGCCACTGCCAGCCTCAATCTGTTACAGAAGTGAGATCAAATTGTTGTTGGCTGTATTTTCTAAGCATTGGCTGTATGTTCTAAGCGTTGGCTAATGTTGGCTGTATGTTCTAAGCGTTCGAAAAGAGAAGACTATATGTTAAGACAGAGGTATAATGTTGAGTCAGCAAATAGACCTACTTTAGATAGAGAATACCAGCATGCCAAACTTTGTTGAAAGCTTTAAATATGTCAAGAGCAATAGCCCTAGCCTCACCGCCTCCATCTAATGCACAATAAAATCTTTTAGTCACAGCAGTTAGCAAATCAGCAGTAGAGCTAGAGGATTGAAAAACATAATGATTGTCTGACAGTAAGTAATTTGACTCAAGATAGGATGTGAGAAATTTGTTGATCAAAGATTAAAAGACCTTGCGTTAACAGAAAGAAGACTGATCCGACAATAATTGGAGGGCTCAGAATGTTCTCTAGAGTTTTTGAAAATCGGAACAACAGTTGCTATTTTCCAGCAAGCAGGAAAACAAAACTTAGTCAACCACTTATGAAATAGTTTAGAGAGAACTGAAGAGAGTTCTGAAGAACAATTTTATAAGACAGGAATATTGTCTGGACCACAAGCTGTAGAAGAAATTAAATGAGATATGGAATGTTAGACCTATCCTTGTTAATGACACTGTTGAAGTTTTTCCAAAAGTCTCTAGAGCCTAACTTCTGAGAAAAGATGCAAGATTTAGTACAAGATGAAATATTTTAAGAGATCATTGCATGGCCAGAACCACATAAGGGAGAAAAAGGAGAAACACAACACAACACAAGCTAGGATCAGAGACAAGACATAAATCAAGGAGTGAAGGTAAATGATTAGGGTTGTCAGGAAAATGAGTCACAAAGTTAACTATCTGAGTAAGAGATTGAGAAATGCAGTAAAAACCATGGTGGTATTTGTAAAGAAAGAAAGTTAAAATTTAAACTACTTTTATTTATATAACTATTCTAAAATGTATTTATACCAAATTAATAATATGCTTTAGTATAACCAAAAAAAACATTTTTTCAAACTTACCCGAACAGAATGAAAACAACAGAAATTATAGTACTTAATTTTGCATAGCTTCAAGAAATTCATGCATGCTAAAATTAGATAAAATATTGATTATAAGAGAAAAGAAATTGACCTCCTTATTTAATTATTTTTTCATTTTCTTAAATGAATATAAACAATCATAAAATGCAAATAAATGATTTCCAATTAGATTAAAAAGCTAACTTTAAAAATAATTCAATAAAAATCTAAAAATTTTATTTTATAGTTTTTTTTTTAAACTTTATATTATTTTGTACTTTATATTAAAATTCATTGGAATTATTCTATTTTTATCATATTAAAAAATGACTTTATTCAAAAATGACAAACCATCTCCTGGAAACCATATATTGAATCAAAATCGACATTTGTTGTTGCTTCTCTATTTTTTTTAGAATTATTCAATTTTTATTTGGAATCATTATTTAGTACAAATAATACTTTTATAATTGATATTTGTTACCATTTGTACCAGAACTTTAAATTATAATAATATTTTGATATAATATTTTGATTTGAATGAATTTATATTCATTCAAATCAAAATTTAAAAGAACTTACATCTTGGCCTTTCTTCAGTGTAAAGATCAAATACCAAATCTCCCAATGTTGTTTCAACTAGAACAGACATTTTCTTAAAAAAAAAGAAGATTTTTATGTTTAATTTTCATATATATATATATATTTAACATCATTAAAATAAAAACATCAAAAAAAATTTCATAGTTTTTAGTTTTAAAAAAGTTCAATAATTTCATCAAGCTCATTTTTTAGATTAAGGAAAATCAATATTCATATCAATCAGAGCTATTTTAACACCTATTTGCATCTATAAAAAAACATTTTCAAATATATTTGGTTGAAGTTTGTCATCATTGCTTACTGGTGATCTACAAAATTTTTCAACCATTTTTCTTATTATTATCTTATTAATAGAATCTATCCTAACTGTATGAACAGCTTGAATATCATTATAAACTTCCCAACTGCATCATCACTGTAATCTTGGTCAGAACTTATAGCTTCCAACATCATCATTAATGAAGTCAGCAATAAACTGCTAACCTTAAACTAATAGAGGTTGGCATCAGGTCTGCAAAAAAATTTTGACGTAGAAATCTTTCAACTATTCTGCTTGTTACTTAAATTTTAAAGTACTTTTTTAGTCAAAACAAAAATTAAGAGTAACTAAAACTGTCTAAAAAATGAAAATAAAAAACTTAGATACTTTTTTTTTTAATATTTATATGTATGTGTATGTATATATATATATATATATATATATATATATATATATATATATATATATATATATATATATATATATATATATATATATATATACACATATACATACACATATTCAAACTTTTAGAGGATGAAAGTTTGAAAATGTTTTAAAAAGTTGCAATAGTTTTTTTTAAAAATGGCAAAACTGCAAACATAAACATATTTGAAATAAAAGCCCTACTTTGAAATCATGAGATATATAGTACCATGGAGTTGCATCTACTGTGCATAATACAATTTTATTAGTAGAATTTTTTTGTTTTTAAATTCACTTTTATGGGTTGCTTAAATGCATTGATGGGCTTTTTAAACCCTTTTTTAAGCCCACTTTTAGCCCATTTGAACAAATTTGAAACCTCAAAATAATTTACCTTTTTGAGATTTTTTTCTCAGTTAGAATAAACAAATAAAGATATATTGTGTAATTAGCTGTGTACAGTCGATAATTTTTTATTTAATAAAAGGAAACAAATTTATAATACTTTCTGCTTTTCCTATTAACTATAGTTGTCTATATATTTTATGATTGCTATTATAACTTAAAATCAAATTGTGTTATTATATATAAAAAGTTAAAATGAAAATTTGTAAATTTTTGATAACTTTAACTGAAATTGATTTTGTATTAAAATCAGTGTTGCATAGTAATGATTACTAAAAGTAATGATTACACTAATGATGACCTTTTTCAAAGTAATGGCAAAGTAATGATTACTTGGTTTGTGGCAAGTAATGGAAAATCTAATCATTACTTTTTTTGGAAAGTAATGAGTAATGGTGATATTAAATTACCCATTACTTTTGTCTCGTCCCCTATTTTTAGAATCCTAATTCTGATTAATATATTCCTCATGTCGTCATTAATAATCCTGATCCAAAGGCTATTTTGTTTACATTAACATTGTGATAGCTAAAGCTATATAAAGTATTTAAATATATTTAGTAAATAAATATTATGGCAATGACAGTTTCATCGAATGGTTGTGATAAAGAAGATGGGTCATGGCATACTAAGGCCAGATTTGCTTTTTTTGAATTTATTCTACCTGCTATGTTTAAAGCAGCAGACAATGTTGTTGGAATATGCAAGCTATGCATAAAGTCAAAAGCATCTAAAATACCTGGTAGAGTTGCAGTGTCATCAAATTTCAATCTATTTTGCATCTATGGAATGCACAAGCTACAAAATTTGAAGAAAAAATTAAAGAGTCCCTAAAAGACAAAGATGGTCAGAACATTCCAACTGAAAATAATAAAGTTGATTTCCTTTTCTCTGAAGTTAGCAAACCAAATATAATGTCATATGACAGCTTCTACAGGATTTAGACCGTACTTTGGCCATGCTCCACCGTCATGAAGCAGTCAAGCATGTTTTTCTTAAATACAACACCACACTGCCATCAAGTGCTCCAGTTGAAAGACTTTTTAGCAATGAATCATTAATTATGACAAAGGAGAGAAACAGACTGAGCAATAATTTGTTTGAAAAACTTTTATTACTGAAGCAAAATGGGAAGATTGAGTTATAAAACCTCAAATTATTATAATTTATAAGTTTCAATATTTTGCTTCATGAATCTGCACTGCAGATCTCAGCTTCGTGGTAAGCACAAGCAGTCCACACAAGCATAGGTATTTAATAAAAGTCTGTGTGTCTATACACACAGACTTTTATTAAATACCTATTCTAATTATATGGCACAGCCATAGATGATAGAACATTATATGTATTATGTATTATAATACATAATTGTTTTCAATGAAAAGTAATGACCAAAGTAATCATTACTAAATTCCAAAGTAATAGATACAACACTGATAAAAATTATATATATAAAAACTTTTCCTATTAACCAAGGGGCACAAGACAAGTTTAAGTTGCCTAAAATATGTATTAAATTGCATGAGTACATTTTATAAACATTTAAAATACTTCTTGTGCCCATTGGGCATCTAATTTATTTATCTAATCTACAAATATGATATAATCATTTAATTAAAGCTACTTATTTTAGATTTATTCAGAAAAAAGTAAGAAGAATTTAACACTAGTTGTCTCGTTGAAGAACCAAAAATATCTCATTGAGGAACCAAAGATAAGAAAAAATTGGTCAAAAACAAGTGGTTTTTGAATATTTTCTGCATTTAAAGGAGAAGTATACAAAAGAAAAGAAAGTATGATTATCCACAGTTCACTGACAAAAACCTTTGAGATCAGCTGTCCTAATGACAAAGCCACTTGCTGCAAGTTAATTACGCCTAAGAAGATCAGAGGATTTCAGGTTTTGCAATTATAATCTGGTATCATATTGTATATATTCTTCTTTTATTTATATATTAATGTTAATAAGAAAAAAATAATAAATATAGCTAATATCTGCTATTAAATAAATTAATCAACAAAACCAGTTGTGATGTAATATATACCAGAAACATTTTTTTTTTAGTATCAAGATAGACAAACTTGGAAATTGTTGAAACAAGACAAGGTAATTTTTTTAATTTTCAGGAAATTAAAAAAAGGGAAAGGTTTTAAACTAAGATAAGGGTAATTCCATATAAAATGACCCAGGTCATGTCACCATATATCTCAGACTTTGCTGATTTTAATACAGTTGAGAGTGCTTAGTAAAATAAGAATTCCTTGAAAATTTTAGCCTCTGGCTCCAAGAAGATCCTGAAATATGACCACTTTACTTTTATCAATTATTGGCCAAGCTCTTCTTGTCTCCTCAGAATAGCAACATTTATTTAGAGGTTTCAAGTCAGATAACTTAAAAAATATTTCATTTTTTTACTTAAAAATTTGTAACTAGCTATTTTTTGGAGTGACAAATCAAATGAAATGATCAGAAGTGTAAAAAATTATGATTAAGTACCTGTAATTATCAATTTAAATAAATTTGGTCAATTTTTTATATACCTGTTTTTAATGCTCAAGAAACACATGTGGCCTTAATGATATCAAAAAAAGTATATTACACATCATTCTGCATATTTATTGATCTTTCAAAAAATATAAGGATTTTGATCTGCAAGTATATAGATTTCTTTATTTATAGATATCATCTTTATATATAGATAACAGGGCACGGTCCCTACTTTTTTTGTAGCCGAATATCGAGATTGATTTTTGTAATGGCATTTCTGTAGTGCCAATGAACATGCATGTTAAAATTGATTTCAGGGCCCCAAGACATTAGGAGTGGACTGGGGCAAGTGACCCAGCTTTTTGTAGTGGAATCTTGTGATTTTTTACTTTCTTTCAGACAAACTGGAGCTCTCAAAGGTTCACTGTTTGTGTAGTCTCGATGAATGTGACCCCTGTCTTGAAATCAATTTTAACACGCTTTTTCATCGGCACTATAAAATTCCAAAAGTTTTAGAGCTCCAGCTAGTCTGAAAGGTAGTGAAAAATCAATCTCTGAAAAAATCAAAATCTAAGATATAGGATGACATTTTTAAAAGTTTCTGGGTCATTTGAAATGAAATAATCCATAAGTAGGTTATTTGGGATTTCACCTGATAATAAAAGAAGTAATCAAGACAAGACTGATTATTTTGCATTTTTGATGGATCAATTAGGAGAGAGGAGTGCTAGAATAGGTGGAATAGATATAAGGTAGTTTTTCTCTGCTAACAGGAGTTTATCCAAGTTTGAAATTAAATCAAATTTTCAGATAATGAATTTAGTCCAAATGGTTTCAAGACTGATGAAGATGATTATGATTTTCCATATCCAGAACTAGAATTGGAGAAAAAAGCCAAAAAGTATGAAACTGTTCTTCTTCCAAATAATATATACTTATAAAAACTCTTGATGTAGCCTTTGGGAAAGAATTAAGCCAAAGGAAACATTTTATAATGGTTAACAGTATAATTCCTAAATCTAGAGAAAATATAACTAAGTTTAAATTAATAAATTAAAATAATATTGCAGGACAACAAGCTCGAAATCCTTGCAATTTATACTGGAACTTGTTAAAAAAATCTGGTAAAAGCAATCAGGGATGATTTGACAGCTTTGAGTTCATTAACCATGTACAGCTTTGAGTTCATTAACCATGTACACATTTGATACAACCAGATTCATACAAAAAAAAAAAAAAGTGTCTTTACAGTAAATAAAGTCTTTAACCATTCAATTTATTTATTAAAAGCCAACATTATGCCTATGAAGTACATATAAGATTTCTGGAAAAATTATACACCCTCTATTACTTGCGGAGCAGAAAATCTATTGTTTAAAATTTAAAAAGCAGCATGGGATGATTTTGATTCAGAGAATCAGGTAGGATTTACATAATTAGCTAATATTTTGTAAAACATTTTTTTTCCTTTTTTGTTTCCACTATCTACTATCGTGTATACAGATATACATTTGCTAACTTTTTTTGCATACTTTTTTCCATATAGTTTTTTCAGAAAAAAACAAAGCATGAAATAATTATTGCTGCCGCAATTCAAACCCTTGTCACTGTAGCAGTGCTTTTTATTTAGTCAGCTGGTAAATGTACTACCCAAGCAGCCATTTATTCATTTATATATATATATATATATATAATATATATATATATATATATATATATATATATATATATATATATATATATATATATATATTTATATATATTTATATATATATATATATATATATATATATATATATACAGGGTTATTCAAAAGTTTTGTCTCCCTATAGTGGCACTTTTTTTGAAGTACATTTTATCTCTTGTCAGCATTGTAATTTATAAATAATTATTTTCAGTATCTAACCTTGACCTTAATACTGTTGTTTACTGATGTTATTTTTAAAAATATGTTTTTGACATAAAAACTATTTAATTTAATATATGAAGATTTTATTATAAAGCAGGAAGGTAAGAATATTTAATAAGGTGCTGTTATTAAATAAACGTAGTTATTTTAGCATGATTAATAGATTGTATTTTGTCTATATTATTATAAAATGAAAACACGGATTGTTAGGGTTTAGTTTAGTGTTCAAAATTTTAAAGGTGAAATTTTCATCATGCATGTCAAAAGTTTTGTCTCCCCCACCCTAAAATTAAATTTCAATTACAAGCGAAGTATTCTGGAAAACTTATGTTTTGTATTATTATTTTAGATGGGAAAAATAGCTGGTGTCACAAATACAGCTCCTGCTTTAAGAAAAAGAATGGCGGAACTGCAGATAGCCGGCATGACGAAGACACAAACTGCCAAAGTGTTGGGGTGTCATCCACGAACGGTTCAGCGGTACTGGACAAAATCACCATCGTCAAAGTTTAACGACAAGTTTCGTTCTGGTCATCCGAAGGCTTTGTCACCAGCGTCAAAAAAAATCATCACTGAAACTATAAAAAATAAGTGGGGTTCATCTCCAGGTGCTTGCGCAAGAAAGCTGAACATGTTGCATCGATATCGGGAAAAAAATAAAATCGTATCAGAGTCAACTGTACGAAGATTCGTTCGCGAACAACCGTGGGGTAAAATTGCTTATAAACAGCCAATAAAACCCCTACTAACTGCAAAAAATAAAGACGATCGCTTAAAGCTGTGCCAGTGGTTAGACAAAAACGGGTATCTGGACGATAACCATTTGGGGCGTATCAAGAGGAGTCACATTCTTTGGACGGATAAGTCGCCCATCGAACTTTTCCCGACTCCGAACCGACAAAATGTCCACATTCGCACTGACGACAAAACTAAAATTATCCCGGCGCAGAAGCCAAAAAATGGACTTAAAATTATGGTTGCCGGTGGAATGTCAGGGTATGGTTTGACAAAATTAATAATTGTCCCAGAAAAAGTTACGATCAATGCTGATTATTACATAAATAATATTCTTCCAGTTTATAAAGAAGCTTGTGTAGGAAAACAAGCCGGTAATGATGCTGACTGTCGCCAACTTGTGTTTAGCCCTCAACATGTGTTATTTCAGCAAGATGGTGCTCCAGCACATTCTGCGAAGAAGACCCAGGAATTTTGTCGTAAAAATTTTGCCGCCTTTATCCCAAAAGGTCGGTGGCCAGGTAACAGCCCTGACATGACCTGTATCGAACACTTGTGGGCAAAACTTCAAGACAGTGTGCTGCATGAACCACGGCCAAAAAATAGGGAAGAACTGGTACGCCGTGTTCAAAAAAATTGGAAATCGATGGATGGTGATTATCTGAAGGCTCTGGCGGAATCTCTGCCGAGTCGTGTTGCGGCTGTTCGAGCTGCAAATGGAGGACATACTAAGTACTAAGCATGAATTATATTTTTATTTTATTGGTTTATGTATTGTTGTGTTTAATAAATATGTATTTCTTGCAAATCATTACTTGTTTTTGTATTAAAGTTGAAATTGTTAGACCAGTGGGGGAGACAAAACTTTTGACTATTCCTGTATATATATATATATATATATATATATATATATATATATATATATATATATATATATATATATATATATATATATATATATACATTTACATACATTTACATACATTTACATACATTTACATACATTACATACATTATATACATATATATATACATACATTATATATATATATATATATATATATATATATATATATACATACATACATACATACATAAGTATATATACAACCCATCATTTCTGATGAGTCTTTATTGATGAAACAGTGTAAAATTTAAAACAAATTCGATAGGTAATTTTCTACTAATTTATATATAATATATATACATACATATATATATATATATATATATATATTTATATATATATATATATATATATATATATATATATATATATATATATATATATATATATATATATATATGTAAATTATGTTAGTATATTTTACAAATAGAGTGCTCAATGTTCTTAAAGAACAGAGCAATAATTAATTAGTAAAAAACACTTATCTAACTTTTATCTTCGACTTGAAGTTTTACCATTGCTGGATCATCAGGATCATCATTTTATATTTACTGTATATATATATATATATATATATATATATATATATATATATATATATATATTATATATATATATATATATATATATATATATATATATACACAGTAAATATAAAATATATAATATATATATATATAAGTAAATATAAAAACATTAAATTGGCTAGTATCGGTAACAGATCTATAAACATTTTTAAAAAATTGTTGGTTTAACTAAAAACTTTATGCAATAATATATTTGTATTTTTGTACTGAGGACAGACGTTATGCCTACCGTTCATATTTTCTTCGAATTTTTAACAGTAGTACCTATCAGTATAGAATAGAAAAGCACAAAGTTTAACATTTCATAAGTAACAGTAGAAGTCATTTATTAGGCACTTTACAATAAACAGACCTAAAGCAGCAATGACTAAGTTAAAGAAAAATTTAAGGCAGCTTTAAACCATATAAAAAAAAAAAGTTTATAATGAACTTAATTCGAACAATAAATACATTTAACATAATATTTTTGAAAATTAAAGTTTAAATTTAAGCCATGATCTTATTTAGAATTATTTATACGAAAGCATAGGACCTTTATACCCAGTAATATTACCCCATACAAAAGTAATAACTTTATGTATAGTTTACAATTTTTTAATGATTATGTATGAAAAGCTTCTAACAATATGAGACTTACTAAATTTTAAGTCTTTTTACTAACAGAGGTCAAGAATCGTTAGACACTTCATTAACTTTTTATTAAGGTTGAACAATCAATTCTTGCTTAAAATTTCATTTTAAAGACTTTCATGATACTTTTGACATATGAGCTGACTTAATTGGAAGCGTTAAACAAGTCCGACATAAGTGCAACATGAGGCAACCGATGCCGTTATTTAAGTTAAACGCAGTCAGTGTTTTCTTATCACGCTAAAAAAAATGGTATAAATTTCTACCTTTAAAGTATATCACATATCGTACACCCTTAAGGTAGGAAGTTATACCTTAAGATTAAAAGTTATATTAAAAAGGGTCTTATGTGGTAAAATTTGATTATATGTGATATCAACTAGAATATCAACTGGGAAAAATTAAATCACAGCAGTCACGTTTTCTAATTACAAACCGTGGTCCATCAATATGGAATCGTTTCCAAAATAAAAATATTAAAGACCTAAAAAGCATTTCATCGTTTAAACAACAAACTAAAATGCATCTCCTTAATTCCTGACATATATATTATAGTTTACAGTATTTGTTTTCAGATTTTTTTGTATTTTTTCTTTTTATTTATTTTTTATTTTTTTCTTCTTCTTAGGTGTTTTAATTTTTTTTTTTGTTTTTTTTTTGTTTTCAATATTTTACACAAAAAAAGAAAGAAAAAAAGAGTTTTGCTTTATTCAATTTTTATTTTACTTTAAAAATTAAAGTTTTTATTTTTATTTTAATGAGTGACTAAAGGGGCTTTATGAAAAGGTTGTGATGATAAACGCATCATCCCTACCTTCTTTGAGTCCCTGACTGATTATAACAGTATATATGTATATTATAAATTAAAAAGATTAAAAACGTTTTTTATGTAAACGATGTTATTTATTTTATATGAAAAATTGTAATATTGTTTAATCAGCGAAATAAAAGTTAAATAATTAAAAAATATATATATATATATATACCTAAAGGTAGGACATGAGGTATATACCCTTAAAGCAGGTGTTTAAGCTAACTTTTATCCATGGAGAAAACTCTAAACATTTATATGTTTATACTTATCAAATAAGGATGGTTTGCAGAAAATTGCGAAGAAAAAAGCCCCGAAATATTTGCTCCTTCCTGGCCCAAACGTAAAATTTTTGAACGCTGAAAGGTTATACAATGAAAGTTAAAATTTATAGATGATAATAAGTCTAGTTGAGAATAGTAAAAAATATATTGTTGCTCTTGGGTTTGTTTCTCATCCTTATTAAACATAAGTATAAGCATATTATGGTTTGGGGTTTTCTCCATGGCTGGAACTTAGCTATCTCAAAGACTAAAAAAGCTGGATCCGCCTCTGTCCTAAAGTTATTTCAGTTTGTTTTTTTTAGTTTGTAGAGATTGTCCAAAATGAATGTACTCTCAACTGCTTAATAAACAAGGAGGTGGGACGTTTTTTTTTTTGTTTTTTTTTCTCCGATTCCCCCGTAGTTTATATGAACCCCACCGCTTATTAATTTTGAAGAAATGTAAAATAGTTTTACAATTTTTTTCTCTGTAAGAATCATTCACTAAGAAGTGTTGAACAAAAACTACCCATCACATAAAAGCGTCAAAACATTAGTCTTTTTATCATAAATAAAAATTTATGAAACTAATAGAAAACTTTATTTTTTGTTTCAAAAAAAGAGATGTGTTTTTGTTTAAAAAAACTTTCTTCACAAATAGAATTTTTTGTTTTTGAGTTATATTTCTAAAGCATTCTCGAATTCTTTTAGTTCGTGTTAATTTTAAGTGCACACTAAGAAATAAAGGTAAAACGGGGTGTTTTTATATACCCTAAGGTATATTTACCGCTGCTTAATCCTAATATTGAAATTGAGGTATATTTTTCTGCCTTAGGGTATGAATTTCGCTACTTTGTAATAGGGTTTTGAAAAAACACCCTAAACACAAATCTAAAAATAAACGGCAAACCTTTTATTAGCAAACTAAGGTAGAAAATTCTACCTCGGCTAGAGAAAATATCTACCTTAGCATTTTCTACCCTTGCAAAGCAAAAAAGCACGACAAAATGGTAGGATTCTTAGGTGGATATGTGGATGAGGATATTCTTAGTATGCTATATATTGTATATATTAGGGTGACCAGACGTACTCTTTTTTAAATTATTATACTCTTTTTCAAGTAATATTTTTATTGTATCTCTCTTTTTTATTTAAACCACTAAATATACTATTTTTTAAACATTTTATGAAAAAACTTTTTTATTTGGCAACATATCACTAAATTGTTTTCATGTATGAAATGTTTTAACTGGTATAGTTTTGATATTAAACTCAATGTATTTACATAAACAAAAAATGTACATTTTTTTTAACTGACGTTTTGGCTTAAAACTGGGTTCAATAGTATATATATATATATATATATATATATATATATATATATATATATATATATATATATATATATATATATATATATATATATATATATATATATATATATATATATATATATATATATATATATATACATATATATATATACATATATATATATATATATATATTTATATATATATATATATATATATATGTCTATATATATATATATATATAATATATATATATATATATATATATATATATATATATATATATATTATATATATATATACATATAAATATATATATATATATATCAAAACATATATACATTGTTCATCAAAACTATAGCAGTTATAATATTTCATATAATATATACATATATATATAATATTTCATATAATATATATATATATATATATATATATATATATATATATATATATATATATATATATATATATATATATATACTTTTATTGTTTTGTAATTTCAGTCAAAAAATAATTCAGATGTCTATATATATGTGTAAAGTCATTTATTGTCGAAAACACTTTTTCTTATGTCGTGATCTAGTTAATCATATGCTTCTTTCGCATTCTGAAGATAAATTCATGAATTTAGAGTGTGGCATTGGTGAATGTAAATACTTGTATAATACAGCTAATACTTTTAAATGGCACATTAATAAATGCCATAAAATAGCTGTTGATGAATCTTTACTCAAAAATACAGACTCCGAAATATTGGACAGTCAGAAAACAGAGGAATATGATGCCAGGGAGTGTGAAGAAAATCTGTTTTTAAATATTGACGAGTCCTTAATGCGTGATTTTATGGATTTTAGTGAATACTTCTCTAGACAATTGTGTCACACTAAACTATATTGTAGAGAAAAATTTATGCTTCCAAAATCAGTAATAAAGCAAATTTTCGAGCAAGTTCAAACATTGTTTGACTTGTATCAAAGCAGTATTTCTTCAATAATTCGGGCTAAACTTAAACATTGTGGAATTGATTGGAAACTAGATTATGTGTATAGACAAATTCTTGAAGAAGATTCTTTCTATAAACGTATTTCAAAATCAACATCCACCGACCATCTAATGGAATCATATATGAAGTTAAACCTTGACTATGTTCCTCCAATTGAATATAATATCTCACCAATTGACAATAGATTTATTGTTACGTTAGAAAATAAAAATCAAGTTAAAACTAAATTTCACTATGTTCCTTTATTGGCAACTTTGAAAAGTTATCTAAAACGTGAAGATGTTTGGAGTAGTTTTCAGCATAAAAAACAGGTTAGTGATTATCTACATGACTATACCGATGGTTTGGTATGGCAGTCACGAATAAAACATTTTTGCTGCGACTCTTTTATCAGACTACATTTCTATAGTGATGAGCTTGAAACATGCAACCCGCTAGGAAGTCGAAAAGGAACTCATAAAATAAGTGTTTTTTACTTTATTGTTGGCAATATTGAGAGTAAATATTGGTCATCATTGAACCACATTCATTTAGCACTGATTTCTAAGTATAGTATAATTAAAGAACATGGCTACGCACTAATTCTACAACCTTTGTTGAATGATTTAATGATGCTTCAAAATGAAGGTATTAACATTAATGTTGAAGGTATAACACACAATCTTAAAGGCTCCATTGTTACATTATCTGGTGATAATTTGTCTGCACATACAATTGGTGGGTTCTCTGCATGTTTCTCGTCTGGCCGTATTTGTCGAAATTGCATGGTACCACATATTAACATTCGTAATATTAAAACTGAAAGTCAATGTATTTTAAGAACTAAAACCAGTCATGATTATCATGTTAACTCTGTGTTAATTGATCCAACTCTGATGCCTGCGTATGGAGTTAAAAAAGAATGCCCATTTTCTATCTTAAATTATTTTCACCCAATTGATTCCATGCCCCAGGACATATTACATGACATATTGGAAGGACTGATGAGTGTTAATTTTAGTGTTGTTATAAAAGGCCTTGTTAAAGATAAGTTTTTGACAGTCTGTGAGCTCAGAAATATACTAAAAAATTTTAAATATGGGATTACTGAACGCTGTAATAAACCATTGCCTTCAAATGTTCCACTTAGTTTAGTATCAAGTAACAAGCATATCAGTGGAAAGGCTGTGGAGAGGTGGTCATTATCATCTTCCATTATATATTGGAAAAGTTGTACCATATGAAAACGAATATTGGTTGCTACATTTGTTATGCAGAAAAATATGCCAAATTATTCTTTCACCAGTTATTGATATAGAGTGGATTCCTGTACTCACCCACCTTATTGCTAGGCACCATGAGTTATTAGCACGATTAAATCCAAAATCATTTACACCCAAGATACATTTTCTTGTTCATTATCCACGAATGATTTCCCAATTTGGTCCTCTTAGATTACTTTGGAGCCTAAGATTTGAAGCAAAACATCAATATTTTAAACAAATTGCTCATCGTGTGAAAAATTTTAGAAACATCACTAAAACTCTTGCTGAGAGACACCAGATGGCTAAGTGTGCTCTTTTGTCACCAGCAAATGAATGGGTTCAGAGCTCTCCAGCTATTCTCGGTTTACAGCAATTTCTTCCTTATTCAATTTTTCTAACCAGTCTTTGCATAAAAATTAAACAAATGTATGGAATTGAGATAAGTAGTAATCAAAAGAATATACTGTCTGTCAATCGCTTGCAATGTAATGGAACGTTATCACGTGTAAAAACCTTTGTTGTCTATAATGTAATTGATGAAGAATGCGTTCCACTGTTTGCCGAAATTGAATTCATTTTATATTTGCATGGCCTATGGGTTATATGTTGTATTCTCCATTATTCTTTGACTTATAACCCACATCTTGATGCTTACATTACTGAAAAGAGTGATGAATGGATTGTTTATACACCAGGAGCTATTATTAATTATCAGCCACTTAGTTCATATAACGTAAATGGTGAAAATATGATATTTTTGCACAACAGTGTGGTTAAAAGTTAAAATACTTTACAATATTAAATATAAATACATATTTAAAATTCAACCCAACTATTTAATTTAACATTCATTCCCAACCTACCCCACTAACTCCCTAGACTATTAATATGTTAATTTTTGTTTGGGTGTTTATGTTTTTTTAACATTTGCAAAAATATCTTATATATATTTTAAATATCTTATTTAATGTAATGATTGTAAATGAAAATGATTATCTGTTGTTGATGTTGTTGTTATACGGAGAGTATTAATTTCATCAGTCTTTAAATCATACATATTAATAATTTAGATTAAAGTTATTTACTTTTTATTTAGTTTAGTTATTTCTTAAAAATGTATAACTTCAAAGTTTGGACAAGCGACAGAGTTCAGAAAAAAATTTTTGTTGCTGATAATTTGTTGAGTTTAAAGACAAAAGGTTGTTTTTATATTTACAATACCGTTATATTTAATAAAGATTATGCAATTTTATTGATTTATGTAATAATATAAATATTGTTTTTTCTTTACAACACAAAGAAAGTTCAACTTGATCAACCCTCTTGTGATAGTTTTGAATTCTGATGGCACAGAAATAGACGACGATGAGGTGCTATTGCATTGTGTAAATGAAATTTTAATTGTTCTAGGGGCTGAACAACTTTGGACTCATGAAATACCTGTCACTTCAAGGTCTGAGCAACAAGGGAGTTCAAATTCAATAGGTTAATAATTTTATGAACTTGCTATGAATTTTAAACATTTAATTGTATACCTATGTTCTAAGTTATTTAGTCATTTCTTCATTATAGTTGGTAATTATTACTTTTTTTAACTTAAGCATATTATATTAGTAAATTGTTTTAGATTTTTTTACTAATTCTGAATTTGCGCCCCAACCTTGTGCAGTTATGTCTGATAACAGTTTAACGCCATTGCTTGATAATAAATCAACAACGAACGAGGAAACATTGCGTG
Source organism: Hydra vulgaris (assembly GCF_038396675.1). Taxonomy (NCBI): domain Eukaryota; kingdom Metazoa; phylum Cnidaria; class Hydrozoa; order Anthoathecata; family Hydridae; genus Hydra; species Hydra vulgaris. Next base: position 67,001,142 of record NC_088922.1, on the reverse strand, counting down.
TGTTTCCTTTGGTGTATAGCATGCCCGTTCTTCCCCCAACATATTTCTGTAGCCCTACAAAAAGCAAAGGACAAGGCTTCATTAGAGCCATTTGCAGAGCATTCTCTTGTGAGAATATTATTTGAAGATCTTATACAATATGATCTGTAAGTTTTTAATTTTTCTTTTATTATGTAGTTAAATCATCGTCATTATTGTCATTATTTTAACATCATTGTTTGTTGTTGGCCCAGGTAGAACTTTTACAGGCATTAGTTTTTTCAAGAACGGATCTCACAGAATAGTGTGTAATTTTGTTAACAGAACTAAATTCCTTCTGTACAGAATGAATGAATTGAACTGTTTTGAAACTGTTAACACATATTCAATTTATTTATAGTTACTGAGGCATATAATTAGAGATTTAATAATATATTTAAAATACAAAGTTTTGAAGGGATTAAATTACCAATAAATAATATACTTATTATTTAGCTACCCATCATCTGTGATGTACAATAGTGTATGTTCTGCTATTGTACGAACATATCCAAATCTATGTGACAGTGTCATAGTTATGAAAGGCAAATCATCGAAGTTATATGTGAGTATTTAAATAAATTTTTATAAAATCTAAATCTTGTTAGGTCATCTCTAAAAATGTTTACATATATGTATGGTGTAAAACTGTATAATATTTACTTTCTATGCAAACTTTATGATTTATATGAATATAAATTCATAAATTTATATACATATAAAGATTTATATGTATATAAATTCTCTATTTTAGGTAACATGGTTGGATAGTCTAAGAACTAAATTTAAATCGGAACGTGCAAAATATTCTAATGATGAGTCTGTTATAGCTCATAAAAAGTTTGCATCCAAAAGAATACACAGCCAGCTGATTAATGATAATCAACCTGTAAAGATAACTAGACTAGAGGTACTGCAATTTATTTAATTTTAAACCAGCATTGTGCCAACTCAAATTTGACTGACTTTATTTTATATATCTTTATTTATTGCAATAAATAACTCTAATAGCTAATTTTTAATGGAAGGTAATATCCAAGTACTATTTTGATAAAATTTGTAATTATTTTTTTGTAAAAATTTTCATATTCGGATTTATGTTGCAGGTTTCAAATGACTCTTTAGAAGATTCCTCAAGTGTAGAGCAACATGTAATATTAATGTTAAAGGAGCACAATAAACATTATCCTGACACGACTATTATATCTGATAGAATGAGCCATACCTATGTATCAAGAAGAATTTTTATCAAAACCAATACTACACAAGTCATATTGCAAAGGTTACCTTGTTTAACAATGGAAATTGAGGTTATTTTTGTGTTTTTCAATAAACAAACTGTAAACATTTATTGTTTACTTTTTCATTTTTGACATTCCTTTTGCATAATTCCTAATTATTATAATTATTGGAATTAATGTTATTATCATATTATATATATATATATATATATATATATATATATATATATATATATATATATATATATATATATATATATATATATATATATACAAATATTTTTACTAGAAATACTAAAATGGTATTAATGCTCATTTTAGTTGTTCGAAGAAGCAAAACGAATCACTGGTTTAGATTTGAAAATTAAGATAATGAAGTTTTTTCAAAATCGTTCAGACAAAATTTTGGACATTTGCAAATCAAAGTTGCCTTCAATAAAAAAAACATTGTTTTTGCAAACCGTCAATATTTTATTAAATGGTATTGGTGCATCATCAAATGTTGATATTGAAGGTATATAATAAATATATTCTTTGTAGTATAGACTATTTTTTTGCACATGTTATCGTATACATATATAATATCAGGTCAGAGAATATCGGCTTCTTTGCTTCTTTTACCAGTTGTATTTGGTGAAGACATCGATCGCTTTTTTTCTTTAAATAAGGTTGTATATCAAGTTTGTAGTCTTTATTACTAACGATTTTATTATGAATAATTATTAATGAAATTAGTACTTTAATAATTTATACATTTTTGTAATAACAGAATCCACAAGTTTCCACTCCATCAATAACCATCAGATGTGCAGGCGAAGCAAATGTTTTTAACGTTGATGATGCCGAAATAAACGTAATGCTCGACGGCATAGTAATAGCAAAATCAAAGACAGTATTAAGTGCGCTTACAAGTTTAGTTGCAGCCTACTGGGTGTACGAAATTGCATTTGACGCAAAACTTAAAAAAACATTAGATTTTGTTGCAAGCCATGTTTGTGGCGTTTCTAGCTACATTACAACACCATTTAGTCAAAGAATTTTGAACAAACTTTTGTAATAATAGATAATTTCTATAAAAATATAACTTAAAAAAAATAATTTGTATCTCAATAAACACGAGTAAATTAATTACAATTATAATACTTATACCATATAATACTTTAAACTAGACATACTTTGACCGGTTCCACAATTAAACTAAAGCTGCAATGTAAATTCGCGTGATAAATATTTATATTTCTGCCCTAATTGGGTAGATTTTTAAATCTTGGGTGGATTATTATACCCTTGTTAAGGGTATATTTTAACACCCGAAAAGTTAAGGTATATTTTTCTACCCATAGGGTCGGATATACGAAGTACCTCTACGGGTAGAAAATTCTACCCTAAATCTAGGGTAGATTTTAAATCTTGGGTGGATTATTATACCCTTGTTAAGGGTAGATTTTAAAACCCGAAAAGTTAAGGTATATTTTTCTACCCATAGGGTCGGATATACGAAGTACCTCTACGGGTAGAAAATTCTACCTTTTTTTTTTAGTGTGTAGAAAAACATTAAAAAATAAAATTTGGTTTATTTTTTATTGATACTATGTTAAAAATATTAAATTATCTAAGTCTATCAGTGAAATTTCTTCTTATAAAAAAACGGATGACGTCATATTGCAACACAAGCAGCTCGGAAATTTAAGTGCACCCAAGTATATATCAATAAAACATTGAAACCAACAATTGAGTATTTTTGGAGTATTTTCAAAAGAAAAGTGTATGAGAATAATTGGAAAACTAATAATCTCAAGAAATTGCGCAACAGAATAAAGTATTGCCTAAAATGGAAAAATTTTTTGTACAGTGCCTTTCTGAGTCAACTCGGCGTCGATTAGACAATATAAGACGAAACGATTTGATTGAAAAAAGTCAATATGCAAATAAATTGCCCACTTTATACACTAATTTTTCTTTTTTAAATTAACTTTTTATTTCTTTTTATTTCTTTTTCCCAGAAGCCAGACGGGTACTTTTTAAGGATTCAATTTGTTTTTGTTAGAAGCAGTATCCAAAATTTTAAAACAATTATGGTTACTTAGATTTTTACAACAAACAGATGAAATTAAATGCTTATAAACATTATATTGTTTGTCACTTGTAAGATGCTCATGAATCCGTGTTGTCTGTGTCTGGAGGTTTCTCCAATATAACTGGCATCACATCCAACACAAGAAAATTTGTAAACAACATTGGATTTGAACAACTTAGAAAGTGGATCTTTTATACATAAATTGTTTTGTAATTTGTTGGTAGTGAAAATTAAATTATTTATAGCATCTTTACAATATTTTTTAATGATTTTATTAACTTTAGATTTAGTAAAATTGGAATAAAATCCTATAAATGGAAGCTTATAATATCTTATATTATGGTTATCAATACTATTTATCACGGATGAATTTAACTTTTTATCAACAAATAATTTAATTTCAGTGTCAATTATTTTAGGTGGATATTGGTTATTTTTTAAAACATCAGATAGATTTTTTATGTCCTTATCAAATCCTAGCCATGTGTTGTTGATTTTATACGTCCTATCAATTAAACAACGTATAAGACTAATTTTATAACAATAGGGAACAAAACTGGAAAATTTTTGTATAAGACCAGTATATGTTTTTTTGTGATAAACTGATGTGGAAAGCGAAACAGACTTTGGTAAGAACATCTAAAAATAGAATTGATAAGAACATCTAAAAATACAATTTGGTTATTTTGTTCTTTTTCCATCGTAAATTTCAAGTTTTTATGTTGTTTATTGAGATGTGTAAAAAATTCCTTCTTGATGTTGTTGTTGCTTTTGTTTTTTTTAATTAACTTATATTTTACTTTTATTTTTTTGCTATTTACGGTATTATAATTTGTATTATAATTTTTATTGGTTTATATCAATTCTATTTGTCTGTTAATATTTCTCTGTAATGTCTTCAAACTTTGATTTTATATTTATATCCAGAGTTTTAAATTTGTAATTTTATCTTCTGAAAATGTAGTATGTTAACTACGAAACATGTCAAGATTAAAAAATATCGTGTTTTTCTTTAATATATATATATATATATATATATATATATATATATATATATATATATATATATATATATATATATATATATATATATATATATATATATATATATATATATATATATATATACAGAGACGTATTTGAACTTTTGGCGCCCTGGGGCACTTTTTCTTTAGGCGCCCTTTTTTAAAAATAACTGTCAACTTTGATATTGGTGATTATTAAAAAACAAAAACATTTTCTATACAAACATATATTAAGTTATATTACCCACCATAGAAAATTATAATTTTCTATGCGAGTTTTGTTTTGCAAATGTATTTATAATGTCATTGAAGTTCATATCTATGGTAAGTGCAGATTCTATAGATAGAATTGCTAACCTATTAAGACGATCACCTGTCATTTGTGACCTCAAATAAGATTTAATCCTCTTTAATGCTGAAAATGATCTCTCGGCTGAACAATTGGACGTTGGACAACATAGATATATTCTTAATGCTATATCTACGTAAGGAAACAGCTCTTGAAGTTTTTCAGTTCTGATCATTTTATAAATATCTATTATAGTTTTAGGTCTTGCGCTTTCAGTTAAACTCATTAAATAACTTCTAAATTGTACACACTCGTTAGCAAATGAAGATGAAAGATCATTTTTATATATACTTTGAAGTATTTCTGCTTTTTTGTAAACTTCTGATGGCGATAGTTTTATTATTTGAAATAAAAAGTTAAATTTTTTATTGGCTTCATCATAGCACAATTTTCTTCTTACTAGCTCAGAATGAAGTTTATCAATAATAGCATAATATGTGTTAATTCTTAAAGAGTCTCGAATTTCAAAATTTTTTTCTCCTTCTCTTTTTTCATCTGCAGTTAGTTTTCTTTTTCTATTTCGTATATTTCGATATGTATTGTGTCCCGACTTATTAATTGCTCTCTCTTCATAGATATCAAACATACTCCTTAAATCTAATACATATCGAATTAAAGATTCGTATAAACTTACAACTGTTACTTACAGAATTATTTCATTTTTTAAAACTAAATAGCTGAGTCTATACCTATTTCAGTTAATAAAGTTAATTAAGCGTAAAATGAAAATAATAGGTAAAACCCACCATTTAATAATTTCTAGTATGTTATTTACTAATTAATAAATAAGGATCAAATATTTAATCAATAAAAATTAAAAATCACTTATTCTAAAGAAACGCCGGCGCACGAGAAGAGAACTTATCCATTACACTATCGGATCATGTTCAGGAGGCATATTTATAATAAATAAATTGTTTTAACATGTGACTTGGTATTAACCAAGGTTTTTGGATGAATAATTAGCGCATAAATATGTTTAATTTGCAAGTTTATGATTTGCTCATAATAATAATAATATAAAATTTGATATATGTATGGCCTAAAATATATTTATATATGGTTTATGATTTGGACATAATAATAATATAAAAATTTTTTGTGAAACGATATAAAATGACTATTTTTTGATTTTCTAAAATTTTAGCATACAAAAAGCAGGCGCCCTGTCAAAACGTGGCGCCCGGGGGCCAAAGCCCCCCCTGGCCCCCCCCCCTTAAAAACGTCTCTGTATATATATATATATATATATATATATATATATATATATATATAAATATATGTATATATATATATATATATATATATATATATATATATATATATATATATAAATAAATATATGTATAATATACATATATTTATATATATATATATATATATATATATATATATATATATATATATATACATATATTTATATATATATATATATATATATATATATATATATATATGTATATATATATATATATATATATATATATATATATATATATATATATATATATATATATATATAAACATATATATATATATTTATATATATACACTTGTGTGTGTGTGTGCATAAAACATTGTAGTATTGTTTCAATAAAAAGTGGATAAAAGTTTGATCTTTTAATGATAAGTTTTGTTAATAACGAATCATTATATTTCAAAAATTAGTTCTAATTGTCAGGTTGGTATTTTTTTACTTAACTAATGTTATTTGTTTGAGCTAATTTAATGTGTTCACATTACTAAGTGGTATAGGTAACATGAGCACTTTTGCTACTTTTTTAAAACCTCTGTGTTTTTAAGAAAAAATTTCGGGTGCCTAAATATATAAATGGATCATAAGCAGAGATCCCTAAAAATTGTTTATTCGCAAAAATTTTTGATCCAGCACTTTTATTTTTAAAAATATTCAAGTTTTTGCTTAAGGTACTCATAATACTCTAATCTACCCTACAATTTCTCTATATCCTGGAACCAAAAGTCTTTCAATTGTTAATATTTAGCTTTATAAAAGAAAATATGAAAAAATTAATCTTAACGTTTAAAAATTGGATAAATTTGATAATAATATTATAAATTTTAAAAGATGATTCGATTTTTATGTCTAATTAGACAGTTTAACAACTACTAACCTAATATAAATTATGAAAAGAAATAAAAAATTAATCCGTAATTATAAAAATAATTATTAAAATCATTAAGTTAGTAGTTTTGAAACTTTGGATTTTTTCGACATTAATTATCTTATATCATAGACACTACATATAGTGTTTAAGATGCAAAAGTAGTTTGAGATGATTGATGCATATATGCATTCTGGACCAGAGTTACTTAAATCATTGTAATTACTACTGTTGAGAATACCAATGAATATACTGTTGAGAATACCAATATATATATATAACACAGTTGAATACCAAATAATACCAAAAGTTGTAAACCAAATGGAAATCCAATACAGTTGCGCCAACTAACGCAAAATGCTGTTAGACCAACTGCAATTCCAATGCAGTTGGGCTAACTAACACAAAATAAAGTTGGCCAAACTTCAGTTTTCAATGCAGCTGCACCAACTATTGCAAAATGTGGTTGGTACAACTGCAAATCCAATGCAGTTTTGCCAACTAATGCAAAATGTAGTTGGTCCAGCTGCAAATGCAACGTAGTTGCGCCAACTAACGCATTATGCAGTTGGCCCAATGGCTCATCTAATGCAGTTCGGGTCCAGAATGCGCAATGTACCACAAACATCTAGCTGAGCAAATTGCCTGAAACTCAGAAAAAAGGTACAATAAATTTTTAATTTATATTAGAGTTATGCTTTTATTTGTAATAATAAAATCAGCTCTTCTTTGTTTACGTGGATCGAGTTCGTTACCTATGAAAAATCGCTACAGCGCTAACCAAGCAGCCAGTATTGTTAGAGCAACAGCATTTTGCGTTAGTTAGCCGAATTGAAGTAGATTTGGTGTTGGGTCAATAGCATTTCGCTTCAGTTGGCCGAGTTGCATTAGATTTGCAGTTGAGTCAACAACATTTTAATTCAGATGGCCATTTCGCCGTTTATACAGTAAATAAGTGACGTAAGGATCCGTGTTCGATGCTCATAACTTTATCATTGTAACTTTTTTTATATTTTGGTGTTTTGTATATAATTTATTTAGGGATAAATCTATTTGTGATGTCGAGTTAGGGTTCGTGACTCTTACATCAAACCAAATATTCTGTGTTTTACGCCAGTACCCGTGGACATGAGTCTAGCTTTGTCTACTTCATTTTTTCAAATAATTTATCGTTTATTGTCTGAAGAGTTAGCTCTATTTTGATATCTTTGCAAATTTTTTAAAGCTACTTCTACTTTCAAAATTGCACAGATTGTTATTTTTTGCAGTTCATAGCATGATTAATGTTGAACGTTTTACCAAATGTTCATTTTGATGGTGGCCCACTAATATTCTGAGTGTAACGAAAACAAAATGCATTGCGGAATTCTGCTTTATCTTATAAAAAAACTTTCTTATAATAACTTTTATATATTTAATTGAGTGGAAGCGCGTTAAGCCAACTAGAGGCGCTTGTTTGTTCTTAGTGCGGGTTTTGACAATAATTTCAAAACAATTTTATCTTTAGTTTTCAAAATTTTTTTCTTATTTGTATTAATATTCATTTAGATTTATAAGGGAAAAAAACTTTGAAAATGTTGTCAATATTTGACCCATTATTATTTTTAGACCCAAATGTAATCTCGTTTTAAATTCCGGTGTGACGTCATTTTACAAAAGGTGGCCTTAAGACCGCCTAAGCTCTATGCGTCAAAAAATAAGCGACCATTGCTTCGAAATTGGGTCATAACTCTCTTGGCATATGTTTTATTTTAGTTATCGTCATAAATAAAAACTAACCAGCTTTATAATAAAATGGAGGTATGTAGGCATCTGTTAATAAAGTTAACAGCAGTTTTTTAAATGTTGGTATAGGATTGTCTTTCTATGACTTGGTGTTAGCCTTTAAGTCGTCGTTTTCTTTTTTGTTTTTGAAAAAAAAGGCACTTATAATGAATGAGTTGTTTAGATAGAGTTTCTATTTTTAACTTAAAATCAATGCAATATAGTATTCAAATTTAAGAGTTTATAGATTGAGGACATTTGTTTTTTGTCATTTTTTTCATTGCTTTCTAGATTTATTAGGAGTTTTTTTGAATATTTTTATCATGTTCATTTTTAAAATTATATATTGTATTTACTTAATATTTTTTTATACTTTTTATTTTTTACATTTTTTTATCTTTATTAGAGCGTATATGTCACCTCATCATACCATAAAATCCACTCAAAATCTTTTAAGTCAACTTTATAATTCGAGTACCATTTCTATACACTTATGTTTTCTGATATTGTCCTTATTTAAAATTTTTTTTATTCATCATCTAACATTTTATTATTATCTATTTATCTTTTTATAATTTTGTTCACAAGATCTTTCTGTTTACACCTTTGAAAGAGTGTACTCTTTATAAACCATGTTATTAAATTATTGTTTAATACCGATTATAATAATATTAATCTACTAATAATATTCTAATTTCTAAAGATACTGAAGATTATAGATAAAGTTTTTAAGAAAAAGAAAACTTCATGTTTTTTTAATTTAAAGTTTATACTTTACTTTTGCTATACAATGTTCTTATATCTGAAGATATTGTTGGCTTAGCATAGAAACATCCAGAAATACTTGTTAAGACTAATCTGAAGTAATGTTTATTTGATTTGACACTCTAACCAACTGAGCTATCTAGCCAGTAGCTTATTCAAAAAAATTAATGATGGCTTTTGTGTTAATGTTTTGTAATGACTTAAATGTTATTGTTTCATAATGGTTTTTGTGTTATTGTTTACAAGGTATAAAGTATAAAGTTTCTTCATTTTTTTATTTATATGTTTTTATTTTTTTTAGCCTTCAGATGTACCTGACACTTCTGCAACAATACTGTAAGTTTTGTTGTATTAATTTTGTTTGTAAGATGTGAAAGAGCAAGATTGCTATTCAACATTTGCCTTTTTGTTAAAAGTTAATCTTACCCAGACCTTTTTTAAAAAGAACCCCACTTTAGTATTAATATTAATTATAAATTGGTATATTTAAAATTAAATTTTTTGTATGTTTATATAGGTATGTTGGAAATTTAGACAAAAGAGTAACAGATGTAATGATGTTAAACATATTACGAGCAGGTTTGCCCCATGTAAAAGACAAAATTTTATCAGCAAAAATGTTTAGTACTGCTGATATTGTAAGTTTAAAAAATATACTTTATCTCTTATAAATTTGTTCTTGACATACTATGTGAATTTTATTTGTCTTTTAAGAAAAAGAAATCATACTTATTTTATAAACACTAATGGACTAAATTTTTTTTGTTTTATGTAATTTTTATTTGAGATGTAAATTTTCTATTAAATACTTTAAATGTGTCAATATTTTCTTATATTCAAAGTTTTATGTGAGTTGAAACTTTAAAAATAATTTTTGTTTTACTGATGCTTACAGAACACTTGTGTTTATAACAGCATGGAAAATAAAAAATTAAGAGTGACCAATCTATTATGCTATTGTAGAAGATGTGGGAGAAAAAAAAAATAAAAAATTTTGAGCAAAACTTTATATCATAAATATAAATTTAAAAATATTTTTTAAATGACTTTTTTATGTTATATAGTTTAAATTGTTTTTAATTCTTCTGACTTCTGAACATTTACTTTAAAAAGTTTTTTTTTAACATTAGTTTCAAAGTTAAGAACATGAAAAAAATCATCCACTCTAAAAAAAAAACTTTCTTCCATTAAGGTTGCTGGTTGCCAAAGGGTTTTGCTGAATCTCAAAACAGTACAAGATAAAACAATAAAAAATATTATTTTAATAAAATCGGTACAAAATGAAACAGTTTTTAGAGTTTTGCTAATACAGTACAAAACCTAAAAAATTTTTTAGCATTATTTTTTCATAAATTATAAAAGTTCTTATTTTATTACTTTAATAAAAAATATTTAATACATTATTTTAATAATATTATAATAACAGGCTTGGCCGGGAAGGCATGCGATTTCAAGTGTTTATATAACCACGCAAATAATATTTTGTTTTGACCATTTAACCACAGTTTTTAACGAATGCGCTAAAAAATTGGTTTTTAACTACGTTGAAAATAAATAACTTCAACACATTCTTATATTAGCAAAACGCTTTTAAATAAAGTAGCTAATGATTTTAATTAAAGTATCATTGAAAGTTGTATAAATTTTAATTCATATCAGTATCCTTCGGTTTTTTCCCAGTTGCCCGCAGGGCGACTGAAACAGTTTTTATTTCTTATTTAAGTTGTTTTCTATGATAATGAGTAGTTCGATGTAAAAGTTTTTTTTTGTATTTTTTCTTGGGTGAAACTAGTGGTGTTTTTAAAATTTTGGTTTATGCAAAGCCGTGTACTTTATTTTTAAGGAGCAAATTATTATAAGTTTGTTAGGGAAAAAGCAAAAACAAAACAAAGAACTTATGACTACAAAAGTAAAACACTTTAGTCATTATTTATCATTTAGTTATTAACTGCATTAGTTAATCATTTAGTTATTAACTGCATTATAAAAGCAATAAAACTATAATAGTGTTATTACTTTTATACAGCACTTATAACTTTTAAAGTTTATTCTTTGTTCAAACAACATTAGTAACTCCAATAAAATAAAAGTAGATATGCATCTAGAAAATATAAAGTGGATATTCAAATATTATTTAAAACTTTAGGAACTTTTACAAATACTTACAAATACAACTTTATAAAATATAAAGTAAAACTTATAAAACTTTTACAAATACAACTTTATAAAAACATATTTTTTAAAAAGTTTGGCATTATGAATAATGTTATTAATAGTCCATAAAAATGCGCATTAATTTTAAAATCAACCAATGAAAAGTTTTTATTAGTTGATTTTAAAATTAACGCACGTTTTTATGGACCATTAGTAACGTTTTTCATAATATTAAACTTTTTATACACTTTTATACGTTTTTATAAAGTTGTTTAAGTTCCTTAATAAGTTTTAAATATTATTTGAATAGCCACTTTAATTTTCTAGATGCTTTTTTTCTTCAATTAAAATATAGTTTTATTAATAAACACGCTCTCATAAGTAACCAACTGACTGATCGTCCTGCCAGTTTACTGACAGACATTTTTTTAAAATTTCAGTCTTGTAGAAAACGAGTTGTCCCATGCTACCGGATTACCATGAGGGTACACCACTGCATATTATTTTAATATAAATTATATAAGATTTTTTTAAAAGTTAAAAAAAAAAAAAAGTAATAAGAAAAAATTTAAATTTTATAAGCGACGAATAAATAACTTTGATTTTTACCTATGTTTTTATATTATTAAAACATTTAAATAAAGTAACAAATCACTGCTTATGATTTTTTATAAAGATAATAATGAATAATATATATATGTATATTAGGGTGTCCCAAAAAACAACATTTTTGAAAAGTATAACCCCCTTAATGTGTTTTATCTAATACAAAAACACTAAATTTAAAATTTTTTTGAATAAAAAATATTTTAAGGTCCCTCAAGACCCTCGAATATTTAATGGGTCCCTAATATTTTCAAAAAAAAATTTTTTCAAAAATATGTCAACCTGGTACTCAAATGAAGCAAAATTATATAAAAATTTCAAAAATAATATAGATTTCAAATATAGAATTGTTATTTTTGGTTTTAATATATGAAAAATTACGTTTTTTAACAAAAAACAAAAAAATGCATTTTTTATGTATTTTTATGACAATTTTGATAAATAAGTTAAAATTTTTCCAAATTAAATATTATTTTTGAAATTTTTATATAATTTTGCTTCATTTGACTACCAGGTTGACATACTTTTATAAAACTTTTTTTTTGAAAGTATTAGGGACCCATTAAATATTCGAGGGTCTTAAGGGACCCCTTAAAATATTTTTTATTTAAAAAAATTTTAAATCTAGTGTTTTTTTATTAGATAGAACACATTAAGGGGGTCTCTGCATGTGGGAGCAATGAGTTTATAAAATATTTTTTTTACTATTTTTATCTAAATTTATATTCATTTACAAATTTCAAATTTCATGCAAAAATCTCTTATTTTTCAAAAATTATGACCATATAAAGTTTTAACCCCCCTCAATTTGAGATGCTGTACACATTGCAGGGTCATAAAAACTAAACACTAAGAGATTATTGCATGAGACTTGAAATTTGTTGATGAATAGGAATTTAGATAAAAATAGTAAAGAAAATATTTGATAAACTCATTGAAAATGATATTTAAAAAAAAAAATTTTTTTAATTTAAGTTTTAGTTAAGTTATTTTATTTTTCGTTATTTTTTTTTTACGAAGATTTTTTTTTTATGATAAGTTTCTTTAAGTTTCTTCACAGTTAGGATAATTTTTTCAGCGCGCTTTTAAAATGCATACAAATTTTCAAAACATGTTAACAGCTGTGTTTAAGTTTTTAAAATCAAATAATATTTGTGTGGTCATATTATGATGTGAAGTCCCACGCCTTCCTGCCAAGCTTGAGTAATATATAATAGTTGCTGTAATTAACTAGAAACATTTTCCCTTTTAACTGTACTTAGTCATCTTTATTTTTCTTTATTTAAATCTTTTTATTTATTTTCTCGTAAGTTTTCCCGCAAATTGCAATGAATGAATGAATGGTTTATAGGGAAACTTATAATTACTAATTGTAATAGGAATCATAAAAAAAAATATATATTCAGTAAAAATCTCATTTTATGTTGCATATATAATTTTTATAGTAGTGTTTCATAAAATGATTGACTTTTTTTTTAAAACTATTTTTAACAATTGACTTTTTTTTTAATTAAGTAATCAGTTTAAATAGTATTTGCCTGGGAGAGTTAATAATATTAAATTAATTAATTGGCATTAGCAGTTTTAAAATGATTTTAATAATCAGAGATATAAAATGTGCAATCTGTTTTCTTCTTTAGCATCATTAACTTTAAAGATTGAAGTTCTTATTTTATTAATATTTGAAATTGCTACTAAGTTACTAAGAACATTCCTCTCTTCAACTGTACTTTTTTTTATATACATTCAATGTTTTTATTTATTTTTCTCATAGCTTTACTCGCCGTTTACAAAGTCATTTCAATGAATAAGTTATTCTTAAACAAAATTAAAATTATCAATTGGGCATTGGCATATTTTTTATTATTATTGAATTGTAATAGAATCATTAAACAACATTAAACAACTTAAATGAGACAAAGAATTTTTTTTTTAATACAAGCAGGATCGGAGTTAAAACCACCTGTTGAAAAGAAAAAAACTCTACAATAGAAATTTTATAAACTTATATTTGAAAATACATTTTTAGTAAAAACATAGTTTTATATAGCATAACTTGATGTTATATTAACATTTTATATTTTATAAAATGTTAAAATAATAATAAAATATGTTAAAATAATAAAAAATGTTAAAATAATAATAAAATAAAAATAAAAAATAGTTAAAAAAAATAATAATAATAATAAAAATTATACATTTTATAAAATGATTTCTTTTAGTATTAAAGGGATCCCAAACCTCCAAGACATGTTGTGTTCATATTAAAGAGAATGATAAAAAAAATGCTTGGGCTAAATTTTTTTGATTAAAACAAAAGAATAAATGCAATCTAAGAAAAACTAACTTTTTTATTTCAGTCGAAGCTTGCCTTCTCTGTTTTGTTGTAGGCCAAAAGGTCAGCATGATATACACCGCAATCTACAGACTTGATAACTTGATTTTTTTTTGTTGATTTCAAAGATCGATTATGTTAACAAACAAAAAAGTCAATGGCATCATGTACTAAAACTCTTAGGAATAAAACATGCTTGAATAAATTATTAAGTCTGTAGATTTTGGCATATATTATGCTGACTCTTTGGGCTACAACAAAACAAAGAAGGCAGACTTCAACTAGAATAAAAAAGTTAGTTTTTCTTGATATGCATTTATTCTTTTGCTTTAATCAAAAAAATTTAGCCCAAACATTTTTTTCATCATTCTCTTTAATATGAACACAACATGTCTTGAAGGTTTAGGATCCCTTAAAGTATTCAGTTTACATTTTAAAAATATTTTTTAAAAACTGTTTGATATTAAAAAAAAAATTTCAGCTATAAATATTTTGGATGTTTCCAAACTTCCTTTTTTTTATTAAATAAAAACCTATGTGTGCAAGAATTTTTTAAAACTATTCACATTATTAATTTATTTTTAAAATGCATTGATTCAATTTAAAATTATTATTTTAAAAGGAATATTAATTCATTAATTTTCAAGCATTAGGTTATTTTTGTATTTATAAAGTTTTTTATAAAGTTCAGTCATAAAGAACTAATACTAAGATAAAAACTTAAGCAAAGAAAAAATTAAATTAATTTTGACCACTCAAAAATTGACAGTCAATGTGTTAGCTGGTCAAATTGACCGCTCGCCTTCGATTTTTTTTTCTTCCACACTGGTTCAAGTATTCTCAGCTGCTTTTTTGCTCTTTAACTTTACTCTGTGTTGTGTTAACTCCCAATATAAGTAGTCGTTGCTTGTGGCTCTTTTGTGAATTAGTTAAAAAAAAGTTATAAAAAAATTTACTGTTTTCATTTTTAAAATAAAACAAAAGTAATAAAATACTACCCGTAATTAGTAGTGTAGATAGATATTAAAAAAGAAAGTGAATAAAAAATGATTTTCATTTTCATATTTTTATATTTTATATAATTTTTATGTTTTATGTGCAATTAGAATTTGTTTTAAAGTTATTAATCTTATATAGTTATTATAAAAAACATATAAAATAAGTTTATAAAAATAAATTTATTGAAATATTAAAGCACATATTTTTTCTATTGGTTAAAAGCCCTACTAGATTTGTTAGTTATATTGTAGATGTCTATAATGTAGATAAGAAACTACATAGTGGTTTTAATACTACATTTAATAAGTAAAGATTCATTAGTTTTGAAAACTTTTTCAGATAAAACCATGTAAAAAGATCTTATGGAGAATACCAGTATACAAGTTGAAACACTTATTTTTTTTTGTCAATTTGTTTAATTTTGTAATTAAAAAGCTTTGATTGCATTATGTAAAAAGAATTTAGACACTTTTTGAAGTTAAGACTTTTAATGAACTGTTTTGTTTATGTTATAAAAATCAATTTTATGTTTGAATTTGAAAGCTACATTAATTTTTAAAACAATTTTTTCTGTATGATTTTCTACTCATCCTGAAGTATTGCGTTCTTTTTGGTAGGTTAAAATTGTCATTTTTTAAATTCAAACTGTTTTTTGACTGCAAAATATTTTCCATGGCTGGCTCACAGGTGTTATAATGCTACAATAAATTATAGGTGTATTTATAAACAATTTGTAAAATAAAACATTTGAATAAAATATAGTAAAATAAGTCTTATTGCACTTGTCCACACGCTGCTAAAATTATAGCGAGTGCGAAAAAAGTGCTTACTAAAAAAATAAAATCATTTTTATAAATTGCAACAAGTCTTTGTTCATCAAATACTTTTATAAAAAATCTTCAAAATACTTTTATGCATGAATTATTTTATTTAGAATTTAAGGAAATCGTTTGTTTCATTGTTTTTAATGTAATTATTTTATTTAGAACTTAAATATATATATTTTAAATATTTTAGTTTAAAACTTGAATAAGATGATTGTTTTTAATTTTTTTTTTTTTTTTTTTTATAATAAAAAATGTTTCATGTTGATTTTCACTTGATTTCCTAATTGAATCTTATTTTGAATTGAAACATTTTTTTAAGAAAAAATATTTAGGATATGCACTGAAAAAGCAAATTTAAGAATTTATTTATACACTTATAAATAAATTTTTATTTAAAAGTGTTTCATGTACCTTAAGTAAAAAAATGTTAAAAAATATATGCTTTATATAAATTAAAAAAGTTATATATAATGTTCTTTGGTAATTTACATAAAATGAGTTTATTTTAAAAAATCCTCAGAAGTAGTTTGTTAAATTATTAAAAGTTTTCACATAATATAAAGACTTAAAAAAATTCAAAGTTATTTATATTATATTTTAAAACATTGTTTTCAGCGCATTTCCTTAATGTTTAAATTGTAATAACATCTAAACAGCCATAATCAAATTTTCAAAATAAAAATATTACATATGTAGTCAGGAGTAAAATCTCACGCCATTCCTTTCCAAGCCTGGCCTTGCTAATTTGTAACAGTTTGTAAGGAGCTTATAAGGATAACATATTTGCCAATCATATCTAAGAAGTTTAGGTGTGGTAAGCAAATTAAGAGTAATGGAAGTTAGAGCTTGCAAAATCTGAAATCAAGTCTAATTTTGACAGCATTTTTCTTGTTATTTCCTCATTTAATGACAGGCATTTTATTAAGATTTACAACTGATTAGCAGCATAAATCTAAATTACAAGTATGATAATATAGTGACAAGTAGAAATAAGGAGGCTATTACCATTGCTAAATTTAATTTCATCAAAATTAGTACTAGATTTGAATATAAAATGCTTTTTTAACTTAGTTAGAAGCCCATGTCTAGATCATAGATCTAGACATGGGCTTCTAATAGGTCATAGATTGACCATATCACCAAATTTTTGAGATAAGGTGGTAGGGTGTGGTGGCAAATAAATACTGAACACAATTTGATGAAATTTGATCCAGAAGCTCTCAAAATTTTTTTCTTATAAGTCATAATTGTTGCCACAATCATAATTTTCTATAATAGTTACAACTATTGCAGGTTGATTAAAGTATGAATTTATTGTAGAATCAGATGTTTAATGTAGAATCAGTTTTTTTATGGTGTTATTGGTAATGTTTTTTTTTTTGCAGCAGATGCTCCTTTATCGAATGCTTTTCTGTGTTATTTTTTATGTTCTTGTTTGCACTTTAATGTTCACATTTGCACTTAACTTATGTCTTTTTAGTTAGCAAATTAGACAACAATTGGTAAAGAAGACAAAAATAATAAAGAAAATAAGCAAAAAATTAAAATTTTTATATAGCTGGATTTTTTTGCTTTTATAGAGTTGATTTGTCAGAAAGAAGCAGTAATTCTTTTTTTGTCAGGAGTTTTATAAAGAATTTTAAAAATATAAAAAAATAGAAATACTTTAAAAATTGAATATTTAAAGGCATTGTTTTTATGATTCAAAACAATGCCTTTAAATAAATGTTTATCATATTATTAGACTCAAGGTATGGAAGGTTACTGTTTTATACAATTTCAAGACAATAACACTGCTTGTCAAGCTATGACATTTCTTAATGGAAGGGACTTTTGTGGAAAAGTAAGTTTTTTTTTAAATCTTAAACATTTTCTTTTATTTTTCAAACTAATATGAAATTTTGAATTAAAAAAAAACTATAAACTGAAAAAGAAATCTGGAACACTGACCTTGTACAACTAACTTCATGAATATTAAGAATGAATATGAAGAAATATTGACCTTGCAGTCCTCAAAATTAGGAAAAATCAAGTCAGCTAAAAATTGCTAACTATTTTAGGCCAGTATCAGGTCAGCAAAAATATGAAAGAGCGTTCAACAAATTGGCAAACTTACGAATATTTAGCATCAAAATGAGAGAAAATTTAATGCTGAGTTCACCAACTCATCAATCAAACATCAGCGTTAGTTTAAAAATTTGACAAGCAATAAAGCATTAGTTTTGCTGATTTTGTTTTTATGATTTCATTTAGAATTAATAAAAATGTTTGTTTTTCCCTTTTTTATTTCAATTGTTTTATTAAGGATTTGAATAAAATGTTAGTTTTTCCTTTTTTTTATTTATTTATTGTTTTATTTAATTTAGAATTTATCAAAAAAGTTCACTTTCTTCATTTTTATCTATTAACTATTTATAACAATTTAACTTAAAATTGAATGTAGTTTTGTTTAAATCTTTTTATTTAGAATTAAATTATAAATAAAGTATATAAACTAAAAACAAATTAATTTATAAAGTACAACATTTTTAATGTTGTGTTATTTAAATTAATTTGTTCAGAATTTAAGTAAAAAGTTTGTTTTGCCGTTTTTATTTTAATTATTTTATTTAGAATGAAAAAAACACATTTGTTTTGCCAATTTTATCCAAAGTTTAAATAAAATGTTCATTTTTTTTTGTTTTTGCTGTAACTTTATTTAGATTTTTAACAAAAAGTTTGTTTTACGGTTTTTATTTTATTTAAAATTTAAACCACGTATTTGTTGTGCTGTTTTTTAATTTGCTTGAAACAGCAAATAAAATTAAGTTTTGAAATTCTGAATTTGAAGGCAAAAAATTGACAGACAATGACAAGTCAACATTGCTGACCTAACATTGTCTGACATTAAATTTTAGTTTTTTGGTTTTCAGTTTAGTTTTTTGGTTTCGGTGATTTAGTCTTGATGTTAAACATTAACTTGAAGTATATTGTGGTTTATTTGAAATATTTTAAAACATTTTTTTGCAGTAAACACTTAATGTGGGTGTCTTTTTGCCAAGTTTTACAACATGAAATTATTGCTAAATGGTATACAAAGCCAAAGTTAAAGTTAGTCTGTTAATTTGTATTTCTTATTTTTTTACAAAAGTTTCAAGAACCATCCTTAAAGCTGGTGTATCTGATGTATCTTAGATAGATATTAGACACCAGATATCTTAGTTAATAAAAATAATGCCAATAAAATCTACAAGTTTCGTTTGTTGCTATTAATGGATTCCTTAAGCAAAAATGTTCAAATCATGAAAATTAGACCATAATGGAAATAGTAAAAAAAATGTTAATGACAAAAAAAAATGTCATAAAGATAAAAATGAAAAATACCTTCTGACTTTAAATCACAATTTTCATGGTCTCTGGAGCGCAGGAGCTTCAAAAATATTAAGAAATTTATGAGCAAATTAAAAAAATTTATATATAAATATATATGTGTGTGTATATATAGAACTCTTATATGTTGTCCGAAAGTTTTTTCCATATTTTGTTGACAAAAAGTAAAAATTAAAATGCAAGACCAGAATTTTTTTTTTTTACTAATTGATAGACTGGCTGCCCTAACCAAACCCTCAGTTGATGTAGCAGCACTCCCTTGCGTGTCAGGCTAAAAGATAGTAGATGTAGCAGCACTCCGTTGCAAGTCAGGCTAAAAGATAGTAATGTAGCAGCACTCCGTTGCGAATCAGGCTATTTGTCAGTCGATATAGCAGCACTCCCTTGCGAGTCAGGCTACTTGTCAGTCATTGTAGCAGCACTCCCTTGTGGGTCAGGCTATGATAGTTGATGCAGCAACACTCCGCGCATGATTTACAGTAAAAAAAATAAAAATAAAAACATTTTATTCAAAAATTAAAAAAAAGCAACATTTTATTCAAAAAAATAAAATTAAAAACATTGTTTATATTGTTAAAAATATTCAGAATGTTTTAAAAACATTCAGAATGTTTTTAAAAACATTTTGGTCAATTAAATTTGCGTTTTTGTGGTTTTTTTAAAAAAAATGATTTATTTGTAATTAAATTAATGGTTTTTAATTTAATTACAAATAAATAAAGACAACAAGCAAATGTTGGACGAAAGTCAAAAGTAATTAAAGGTGACGTATGTGTTGGCGTAAGAATCATTTTTTTCCTTCCGCACTTCCCAAATGCAACCAACTATAGAACTATATATGTGTCTGTGTGTGTATATATATATATATATATATATATATATATATATATATATATATATATATATATATATATATATATTAATATAAATATGACATGATTACATAAATACCTAATGTTTTCAGAAAGTAAAAGTGAATTGGGCAACAAATTCAACAAATGGTGGTTTACCTAAAGTAATTGGTTGTAAGTTGATTTTAATTATTTTATTGGTAATATTTTATCAACCACATTTATTTATTACATTAACTTAAATAAACTATTATACTATACTTTAATATATCTAATATACTAATAAATGTAATATTTATTGGATGGATTAATTAACTTTAGTTGTTGTTATTTATTTGTAATTATAGATACCATTTACTATAAAAAAAAGTTAATAAACCCATCCCTAAAATGAGAACTTGAGGATCAAAAGCGTAAATTTTTGACCAAGTATAATTATAACACTTATTTACTTATGCATTAAGTTATATTTATTGAACCTTTTTAATAATGCCTTTTTAAAAATATTGTTTGGATAAGTGCAAATATTCTTAGTTATACAGAAGATTATCATATTTCCTTGTTACCAAAATACTGAGGTCAGAAGATTTCAAGATTTTATAAGATTTTGGTTTTATTTAGAACTTGGCAAACATTTGCCTGTTGAACTCGCAACCTGGCATATCCAGATCACTAACGAACAAAATGTGAATTCTTTATATTTGTCATTTTCTTTTCTTTTTATTTGTTTTTAAACATTTTTTTTTTATGTTTATTATAATTTATGAATCTTTCTAAGAATTAATAAGAGAAACTGCACTTTAGATGTTAGGTTTTCCTTGTAAAAAATGTATTGGTTATTTTATTTAAACTGCCTTAAGTTTTTAGTCTTGATTTATCTATAAATTAACAAAATTTACCTAATTTATTTGAATATATAGCTTTGTTAGTATTAGAATAATAATGATTTATGCATCTTAGCAATGGCTAATTGAACATGGTAATATTGGTGTTTCAATGGTTTTGGTAATATTGGTGTTTGGTAATGTGATGGTTTATGAATAAAAATGAGTTTTAAATTTTGTTCCCCTCTTGAGACAATCTGCCTTAAAAAACATCCAACCATTATTTTGTCTGAGGAAATAATTGGTGTTTTGTTTAGTATTTATTTCAAACCTTGGTGGTTAAGATGTTTTAATATGTAAAAGATTTGTATAAAGATAATTTAATTAGTTCAAAGTTCATTATTTAATTAATTCAAAAGTTCATTATTTAATTAATTCAAAGACTAACGTCTTTGAATCTGTGTTTAAATTAAATGTGTTTTAATTGTGTCCTATTAAAATAACCTTTTGTTTTATCTTTATAGCCAGCTTGAATTAAAATCTTTTTGTTTTGTTTGAAATAATTATATAACAGTTAAATTTAAAATACTTAAAACTATTTGACTTGATTAGGTTGATGATCAATTTTGGTAAAATTAAAAAGTTAAAAAACTATAATAAAATAAAAAATTGGAGTTAATATTTTATAGTTCTGTTCTTCCTAAAATATAATTGAAGCTATTTTGGTCACTATAAAACATGGGGTCAAATAGGTTCAATGTAAATACAAATTCAAAAACTTTAGTTTTAAATTCCTAATTACAAATTCAATATTGTTCAATATTCAAGTAAGTTTCACAAATAAAAGTAAAAGTATTTAAATTATTTTTTTATCAGAATTCTTATGTCAGTCAGACTTTATGTGCTGGTGCAAAATCCTGTAGAGTCAACACCTTATCAGGAAACATAACCCGGATTCACTCATCATGCAGCAGCTTAAGGACCTGTTGTCAGTAAACATACTTCATCTTGATGTTTTAAGTGATAAATACCAGTGGAGTCTTCTTGTGTCTTTGCCCAAGTCACTGAAGATAGTAGATGAGTATGTTAAGAAACAATTCCACAATCAGAATTTGTAGCTTCTGGGTGCCCGGGTCCTTTTGTTATACTTGCTTTAAAGTTGCTTGATACTCATCATAACTCAGTCATAACTCATCTGACTGATACTGAGTCATAACTCATCGCGCAAATTGATCTAAATAAGCAGAACAGCAGAATTCTTTCTCAGTTCAAGTCATTACAAGTTTTTTTCAAAAATTTTTTCTTGGAATTCTTCAACTCATTACAAGTTTTTTTTCAAGAATTTTTTCTTGGAATTTTTCAAGTCATTACAAGTTTTTTAAAAAAGATGCCAAGATTAAAATAGTACAGTGTTTTGAGTAAAGAAATAAATTAGAGATGCAAATTTATCTTTGTTTTTCTTCATTGATTAAGGTTCTTAGATATAAACTACGTAAACTCTGGTTATGCTTTTAATTTTTTTTTAATGTTTAATATTCTGTAACTTTTTTCTTTCCATCCAACTTCTCAATTCAAAAACTTATTTAACAATTTTCATAAAGCTTTAGCTACACTCAAAATTGTATTAATGTTGAAAATTTTGTAAAACTTCTTTTTATTTTAGCTAGCATAACAATATTTGTTGGAGACCTTGATGATGATCTAACAGACAGTGAACTTCGCCAGGCCTTTGAGCCATTTGGTGAAATACTGTAAGTTTTTATGGATCCATAAACTTCGTATATACATAATCATATTCATTCATTTCTTT
The DNA here is from genome assembly GCF_038396675.1 of Hydra vulgaris. Classification (NCBI taxonomy): domain Eukaryota; kingdom Metazoa; phylum Cnidaria; class Hydrozoa; order Anthoathecata; family Hydridae; genus Hydra; species Hydra vulgaris. Next base: position 66,978,005 of record NC_088922.1, on the reverse strand, counting down.
TTCCTATATCCCAAAAAAATATGTGGTACAAATATAAATAAAGGCAATTTGATTTATTTATTTTTGACAGTTAAATGGTGATTAGTGTGTAAATTGTCTGCGTATGGTGCGTGAAATATGAGTAAAGTGTGAATGGTGGCTGGTTTAACGCCAAGCACACCTTGATTTTTTGACTAATATAATGATATATATATTGTAGATCAAACATCCAAGACATCTGAGAATCCGTCGAGTAAAGAGTTTTTACTTACTATTTTCCTTTTTCTTTTTCCGCCCATTTTCATTTTTCATTTTTAATCGTATTTGCTTCAATATTTTAGAAAAAATATCAAACAAAAAAAATTTCTCTTTTAGCAACGCTAAAGTAGTCAGAGACGCAGCAACTGAAAAAAGTAAAAACTATGGCTTTATTTCTTTCACTAACAAACCAGTGAGTTATTTTTCTTTTTTTCTTTAGATATTTTTAAAAACATTTTTAGAAATTAACTTATCCTTTTGTTATAGGATGCAGAACGAGCAATACGAGATATGCATGGTGCAATGTTAAAGCGTCGACCTATCAAAACTAATTGGGCCACTAGAAACCAAAATTCAAAACCAAGTAGTTTTTTGATATTAAATTGTTTGTATAAATTTTCAATTTTTTATGCATTTGTTTACTAAACTCATATCAACTTGTGTGTTGTTCTGTTTTCCACTGGTTGCGATTTTATAAGGATTTCAGATTTTTTTTGCAAGCAAGTTATTTATATTATAATAAATCACATACTTTTCTTCAGAAAATAAACATCAACTGAATCAAGACTAATGCACTATGAGGAAAATTCATTTGATAAATAACAAAAAAAACAAACAAATTCGACACAAAAATATAGGCATAGCACATAGTCAAGCAAACTACTCTTTTAAAATTGAATTTTTTTTTTTTCATTGTTCCTAATTTTGTTTGTCAGAGTTTAATATTTCAATTGATTTATACTTTTTAATCATGTTTTAAAAAAATGCTTTTTTTTAATTATTTTTATATATTATACAATTAAGGTCAACTCGATTATGATCAAGTTTTCAAAGAGGTTAGCGAGTCAAATTGCACTGTGTATGTTACTAATCTTCCTGACAGAATATCAGGTAATTTTTTGTATTCTATAATGATATTAAGTTAATTCAATTCTGGTCATGATATTAATCTGATCCTAAGTTTTAAAGGATGTGAGACTCCTTATATGTGGTGAAGTCAACTTAACTTGGACAAGGAAAACTTGTACCATTCTTGTTGGAACTTAATAGACAAATAGATCTTTACTTATTAATTTATAAATATGTAAAATAATGATTGTATAATAAATTATTTAGATGAAGTCTTGGTGAAACATTTTGAAGATTGTGGTAAGATTGTTGGAACCCCTCGTGTATTTGATGGAAAAAACTTTGCTTTTATCAGGTTTTTCTTTTTTTTAAGATTTGTTTTTTCAGGTATATTTGAAATATATTTATTAGTTGAATCCACTTTTTTTTTATCTATTTGAAATTTGTTATTTTTATGGTGTCAATAAATGAAATTAAGTTTTGCATCTGATTTTTGAGATAAGATTTATTTTGTACTTTATTTTTTATTTGTTGATTTTTTAGTTTAATAAATTCAATATTAAAATTTTGATAAGTTTTGTTAATAGATTCATGTTATTAATATTAAATATGAACTCAGTTAAACAAAGTTGCATTATAAATTTTATTCTGGCAACTAATTTTTTTCTTTCTTTCCTATTAAAGTTGTTTGAATTGGTCTGTTTTTTTTTCTTTCTTTTTTAATAAGCATGCATATCTCAGAGTGACATCTCCTTGATGGATATTTCTAAATATTATTAAGAAATTATAATAAAGCCAAACATATATATATATATATATATATATATATATATATATATATATATATATATATATATATATATATATATATATATATGTTTATATATATATATATATATATATATATATATATATATATATATATATATATATATATATATATATATATATATATATATATATGTATACATGTATATATGTATATATGTATATATGTATATATATATATATATATATATAGATATATATGTATATGCATATATATATATATATATATATATATATATATATATATATATATATATATATATATATATATATATATATATATAAATAAATTGATTTTAATAAAAAAGGCATATCTATTTTATAAAAGGTATAACTATTTTTAAAATATATTTTAGATATAATATATTTTTACGATATTTTGTTGACCTATTGTGGTCAGCGTCATCAGGTAATGGAAAAAAAAAACGTTACAAAACAACATAAAACCAACCGTTTAAAAAGAAGACATTAAAAAGTGTAAAATATAAAAACCAATAAATAATATAATAGTCAGATAAATTTTTGTCAAAATTGGTCCCCAAGTTTTTGATTTCACATTATCCCCGTTATCTCTATTTAGAACAGTTTGCCCAATACCTATCTCGTGTTGAATTCTTGCTTTATTTATCTCCAGGGATTCTCTAACTTTTCTTATCCTGTATTCTGGAATGACTGCCAAGGTTTTAGGATTCAGCCAATCAAAAGTACCACAGCATGTTCTAGAATGTTCCGTGGCTCCTGAACTCGACCATTTCTGATTTTTACAGGCTCTTTGGTGTTCCGCACTTCTTAAAATGATTTTCTTTTTGGTCTCACCAATATATATACTTCCGCATGAGCATCCTTATGGTGTATTTGAAATTCATAAAATCTGGTCATTGTATTTGTAATAGATATATCTAAAAAGTTAAGTTGTTTTCTTCCGTTTTCAAGTTCAACAGTATATTTTATGGAGGGGTTTTGTTCATTTAAAGTTTTAAGGAACAGTTCTTGTTTTTTTTTCGAAGCGAGTGTGGGTATCGTCTACATATCTTTTGTAAGATATTGGTTGGAATGAATTAACAAAGGCTATATTAAGGGCTCTTTTTTCTATATTTTGCAAAAATGCTTCAGCCATGACTACCATCAACAATAAACCAATTGGACCTGAGTTAGGTAAAACTCGGATTTTATCTTCCTATAAAAAGTAACACTTGCTTTGGAAAGTTCAATTACCAATTATATCTAAAAGAGTTAATTTAGTCCTAGTTATTAAATCCTCTAAATCATCGTTCAATATGCTAAAAATAACCAGTATTGCATCATTGATCAGTACAGATGGATATAAATTTACTACATCAAATGAAACTTGAATTTCATTAGGGTCTATCTTCTATTCTTTAGCATCATTGACAAAACTACTTGAATTAGTCGAGTTGTATTTTTATTTAATGTTGTTTGAATGATTTTAACCAGATACTCTGATGTTCCATAAGGTAGTGTGTTAATAGTGGAAACAACAGGACACATTGGGTAGTTTTTTTCTGGTTTGTGAGCTTTAACCATTTCATAGATTCTAGGTGGAATGCAATCTGATTGGATACATTCTAAATTACCCTGTTTTCTTAATTTAAATAACAGTTTTTGAAATTTAGTGGTGAATGTGGGTGTTGGGTCGTAATCAATAAATTTACTAAATAATGATAAAAAAAATAGTTATACGCTGTCTTTTTTATTAAAATCAATTTATTTATAAACGTCACATAACAAGATATGACTTTTAAAGATATATATATATATATATATATATATATATATATATATATATATATATATATATATATATATATATGTATATATATGTATATATATGTATATATATATATATATTTATGTATGTATATATATATCAAATATGTCAAATATGTTAGCGTATTTTAAAAAGGATTTCTTAATGTTCTTAAAGAACAGAACAGTAATAGTTAAGTAAAAAAAAATCATCTAACTTGAGCTTTCAAGCTAGATAAGGGAAGTTCGAGTTATATAAGTATTTTTTTATTTTATATATATATATATCCTGCAAATTTATTTAGGCACTGTACTTATATAGTAAATACTAATACTGAACTAAAATATAATACACACTAATATTTTTCTAAACAGATTTGAAAGTCATGCTGCTGCTACTACTGCTATTGTTAAAGGAAATGGTTCAGAACTAAATGGTGCTATTTTGAAGGTAATTTAACTTGTTTTAAATTTAAAGTTTTTTAAATTTATGTTTAATTGACAATATATTAACTAAAAATATCTATAATAATCAGAAGCTGTAAACTGTAAGCATAATTTTGTGCTGAATCATGGCATATATAACATAACTTATAATTTATATAATATAACTTATAACAAAAGTTTATACAAACATTTTAAAGTAAAGTTTTTTAAGTTTTATACGCCTTCCTATTGATTTTAGAATAGATGCTTATCTATTATCTTATCTTATAATTAGAACTTATCTATAATCTCTGGATATAATAATGAGATAATAATTTCCTGCTAATTTTAAATTTTAAAAAATTGTAAATTTTAGGAATAGCACTCCCACTCCTTTTCTTTTGAGAAAAAAAAAAGTTGGTTTTTATTACTAATAAAAAAGAATATAGAAAAATAAAAATAAAAACTGCATCTGCAAAAAACAAGTAACTGCAAACTTATCTTGTATTTATTTTTTAATAAATAAAAAACTAAATAAGAATTTGTCATTTGTAGAATATTATTTAACTAAATAAGAATGTTGTTTTTAGGAATGTACCATTAAAAATATCAACTTTTATAATGTCTGATATATTAGTAATAATAATATAAACAATAAATTTGTAATATATATATAATAAGATATAATAATTGATAAATAATTTAATATAAACAGCGATGAATATCCCTATAATATAATAAAAAACTAAATTATTCTATTAAATGATGATGAATTGTTTTTATAAACAGTGTTGGTGGGGAAAAGATTCTGAAAGTCATCAAGCTGGCGGTGACAGTTACCATCAAAGGTTTCAACAACACCAACAAAGTCTACAGCCTACACCCATTACTGATCAACAAACTTATGAACTTCAACAACAACAAATGCAACAATATATGGTAAATTTTTTGTAATGAAAATTTTATTAAAATAATCATGATGATTCAGCAATAAATAGTTATTATATTATCTTATTCTGTTGGATAAGATAATGTAATAATAACTATTTATTGCTGAAATTTAACAAAATAACAATTAAAATGTTTATAATGTTAAATAATAATTATCTAATAATTTATTGAATGTTTTCACTGCTGTAGATAGTACAATAAATGGGGGAAGGTGATTCAGCAGCTATTCTTTAAGAATAAAAATCCATCTTAATGGATAACATTCTTTTATTAAATCCTTTTTAAATTGAATGAGATTTCTTCTTCAGATTATTGTATGTAGTATTAAACTTTTTTTAATCATGATTCATAACATCGATGTAAGAGGCTTCTTGTTTGAGTTGCTCTTCTTTGAACTTTTTAAAGAGCTAATATATTGTATTTCTTTGATGGATTCCAGATATAAATCAAATAATTATTTTATTTATGTTTGATGTTTTTGGGAAATATTTAAATGGTGAATGCGTGAAATCTAAAGTTTTTTTATGGGTGTGTTTTTAAGTTTTGACAAGTTTTTTTTTTCTTAAATTTTCAAGCAAGTACTCTGTTCATTCAAATAAGCAAACAATTTAAGTTATTATATATTTTTTCCATAATGTTAGAGTATAGTTAAATTATTTTTTGTTTAATCATTCTAAATTTTTAATTAATTTAGACAAAATAGAATTTTTCATTCTAAATTTTAGATTATTTTAGATAAATAGAATTCTTCATTCTAAATTTTAGATTAATTTCGATGAATTTTTCATTATAAATCATCAGTCATTAAAATATTGTTTTAAATTTGCTTTGTTACAATTATAAGATTTTTGAATGAAAAATATTTTTAATTAACATAGTTGTTTAACTTAATAACTTATATAGTAGTGGAGAACCTATAAATACAATATTTTATCTTAGATTGAAATTCATGTTATGTTTATAATACACTTACGCTTACTTTTTACCACTTCTGAACAAAACAACTTTGTCAGACTTAATGCAGTCTGACAAAGCCATTTCATGTAAGCCATTTTTTATCATTTTTTAATATTTAAACAAGCAGTAAGATAAAAGAAGTAATTAACAATATAAAAACCACTTATGAAGTTTGAATGACAATTACGTAAAAAAGTTTGCATGACAATGATAATTGATTGATTGTATCAAAAAAAGAAAAAGCATAATTATAACAAACTTTAAATGACATCTTATAAAGAGTTTATTTATATATATATGTATATATGTATTTACATATATGTGTATAAATATATATATATATGTGCATACATATATGCGTATATATATATTTATATATATAATAGAGCGGTCCAAAAATATAAAGTTTAAAAATGCAATCCTCCACAAAGCTATCCTTATTCCATATGCTATTACTGATTTAATTCCAAAATTTGAATAGAATTAAGTAATATTTAGAGGTAGCAACTTTATATATAACTTTTTGAATTCAATATCGAAAATTCACAAAATTTTACTTTATTGATTTCTGATTATGTAAATTGTTGTTCTATTATACTTTAATGTTTCTTAAGACTAAACAAACTTTAAAAACAAGCTTTAGCTTAATAATATAATCATGAAACAATATTAAACAATAGTTTCTTAAAAATCTAGAAGTGTTCTAAGTGAAACATAAGAGCCGCTTTCGTCGGAACAGGAAACTCTTTCCGATGGCAGGACACTAGTTGCAATAGATACTGTTTCTGAGTTTCATCCTTTGTCAAGGAAGAATTAAAAGATTGAATGAGTGCAACCCCTCTTTCTGCACATTTACAACTTTTAGAACTTTTACACTAGTCAGCATTGATTGGAAGGTTGTGTCAGAAGCCCAGTTGATCAGATGCTTTGACAAGAAGGTTCTTGCTTCTTCCTTTCCATTTATTGCTAGAAGGTTGAAGATATTCAAAGAACGACTAGTGATGTATGTCTGCAATGGTGCATGATAGTCGAAATCTTTGAAGTCCAGACGTTTGTGTGCATTTGTATTTGGTGGCAGAAAAAGTTGACAACCATAGAAGCTTTAGTATTATCATGAACGTGTTCATCAAAGAGAGCGAGAGCAACAAGTGTCTTGGAAAAATACCACAAGTGCCGACCAAATGCCTTGATAGCAGACTCTCTGACTTTGATATTTGGGTACTTGTGTAGGAGATTCATATCATTGAAAGGAGCTCTTGATGCAAGAGGAGCTTCATGTCAGTAGTGGGCATAGACCAGTGATACAAAAAGTGCTATGGACTCGATTCCGGCTATCTCTTTTGCAGTAAGTTTGACCTGATCCTTAACTAGAAAAACCTTGATAGTATAGATGGCTTTAGCCATCCATCTGGCATGATGCATTGCTCCGGGTGCACGAGAACTAAATGTGCCTTCGCCTCCAAGGAAAACATAACATAGCTGTAGTAGCTCCTTGTAGTCATCACGGGGAAGTTCTGCATGTATTGCGTCCCTGAAAAATGATATCATATCTGCACGAAGACCAATGGGCATACCTTCAAAGAGGATGTCAGGTGCAGACTTAAAATCATCCTTGTTGACGAATGGCCACATAGTTTGAAATCGTTTAAACAGGCCTATTTCAGGTCCACTGGATGGTCCAAGAACAGCAGAGAACAGAGAGTTTAATGGTACTACGAGACAAAGCCACATCATCTAACTCCACACCGATTGCTTTTACCACTGCGATACGTTGTGTAGGAATCCTAGCCTTCGCCCAAATTTTTAAAGTCGCATCCATAGCCAGTTTTGAACTTCTAGCAATCCTTAGTCCATTTTTAATGTGGTGGAACATAAAATTTTTAAAGACTGCACCATTTGTCGGCAATCTAGAACCAAGAATTTCCTCTTCACACTTGCCAATCAGCCAAACTTGTGGTGAACTTCTGGTCATAGGCTGTGTCATTGTTATCTATGATATAAAAAAGTTATCACAGAAATTTTGTAAAGTACTGTAATTCATTAAAACAGCTTTAAATTATTCAACACAAATATTAATACTGTGTATAAATTCATCAATGGTCTAATAATCGCCAGTCGACAAAAAGCAACTATGTAGTTAATTCCTAAAAATTATTAGTCTTAGTTCATACACCGCTTACTTAAGACCAATAGATTAATAAGATAATACATGAATAAAATTGTTCATGCTATACACAATTTTAATCAGTTTTTACGTAGAACCCTGTCACAAACTTAAAATAAAAATTGTTCTTTTGGTTGCTACTACTAAATATGTTCCAAATTAACCAAAATTTGTCCTGAACATTCCTATTACCAAAAGGAATGAAGGGAACCTTGTGGCGCAGCATTCTGATAACATTTATGTTTTATCATTGTATCGTGGATCGCCCTAATATATAAATTTATAAATATGTATTTATATATAATATAAAATAAATATACATATGCATAAATATATATACATATGCATAAATATATACATATGCATAAATATATATACATATGCATAAATATATATACATATGCATAAATATATATATGTATATATCTATATATATATATATATATCTATATATATATATATATATATATAGATAGATAGATATAGGTTTTGGAAAGAGTAATGAGTGCACAAGCTAAATATAGCCCGTCTAAACCCGTCTTTGCAGGCTATGCAGACCGTCCGCCTCGATAGTTTTGATTGGGCTTTTTTGAAAAATTGAAATTATTATGTTTTGATGAAATTTTTTTTTATTCTGAATTTTTATTTTGTTGATTTTTCATGCCAGGTATAGTAAAAAAAAATTTTTAGCGATAAAAAGACAGAAAAACTTTTTTTTTAATTTTTTATATTGAGTTTTTATTTAATGATTTAGTAATTAATTAAATAATTAGTAAAAAACAATATTCAAATGTTAAAATATAATCAATCATTCTAATAAAACAACAACTTAATAAACTGTTATACATCATAGTTGATTTATAAAAATTAATCTTAATTAATTATTATAAAAGGTCATTCATTTCTCTTCTTCTTTGTGAATGAAAATGTCATCGTATATAAAAATTTCTACAATCGCTTTATTAACAAGTAGGAGAGTGACAAATCATTTAAAAAGACTTTGATAATTAAACTTCGAATAGTTTAATTGTTGGATACTTGTAAAGTTGAGATTATAGTTTTTCTAAGTTCCACTGCAGTTTTTATCTTTCGCTCAGAGTTATTAAAATGTGCTTTACTTAGTGAGTTTTTGTTACTATGTTTTTGTTTTGGTTTTGTTTCTCAATTTTTATTCTGACTTTATTCTTTTATTCTCCAGTTTTATCAGTTGTGTAATCGGATTTTTTGTTGAGTTTATTCCAGATAAAGTCAAACCACTAATTTGCAAGCAACGCAAAAAATGCAGAAAAGCAACCTTCACAACCATCACATTTCTTTATTCAAGGATCTTTACATTTGCTTCAAAAATTTTGCAATGAACGTAGCAATTTTGCAAGATTGTTTTGAATATTAATATGTTGTCTTATTTAGTTGATTCATTTTTCTTGTGCTTTGTAAAATAAATTAAATTTTAAAAATTTAACCGTGATATCTCTAAGCTATAAAGATAGAGAGACAATTAAGTTGAAATCTTTTTTTAAATAAACCTTGAACCAAAGGGTTTTATTCTTTTACAATTGTTTTTTTAACTGTTTAGACCAAAATTTTAATTATTACAATCTTTTCCACTCAATTTACTATCATACTCTTTTATAAACTCGCAATTGATTTTATATTCTTTTCGGAAATTAGGAGAAAATATATGTTATGTTGATGTGATATGTAGGTTAAAAGTTGAGGTAATCTAATTTTAATTTCTAAGCAGGGTGGCCAGCGGTCCTTGAAAAACTGGAAATGTCCTGGAATTTGATAGGTCCTTGAAAAGTCACGGAAAAACACCCCTTTTAGCATTAAATCCTGGAAATCCTTGAACTTTTTTTCTGAAGTAGTTCAATATTTTGTTATCATGGTTTTACCTTGTATGTAGATTTCTACTGAATTTATTATTATGTCTTTTCTGAAATGCAAAAAAATTTTTGTTAACTGTTACTGTCAATATATTAACATTCTATTTAAGAATGATAGAACTGTCATTTTTAAACAGAATGGCTATACAACAAAAGTATTCTTCTTGGGTAAAATTTTGCATTTTAAATTCTAAAAAAGCAAGTGTAGCAGATAATATTCTTTACTGGTAGTTCTTATTTTTTTATTTTAATTTAAGTTTTTTTTATTTAAATATATGTTTTCCTGAATTTTGGAAAGCTTGTATCAATTTAACTGGCTGTGTTCTATCAGTAACTTACATAAAAGTTCTCCTAAATTTAAAAAAAAAGATATAAACTATAAATCAGCCTAGCCTACTATTGAAAATCTTCAATCTCCAGCTCTGGTTACCAAGGCAGTATACCAAATAATATGGAACTTGAGTGTAGTAATGTCTCATTTTTCTTTAAGATAGTGCTTAGATTCAAATGAAATATTCTCTGACAGCACAATAGCATCAAGGTTAGCATTAAGCAAAACAAAATGTGGTTACCTTATTAATTTTGAATTAGCACCATACTATTGAGACCAGCTTTTCTCTTATGTCAGAGCATCACCGATTTTTGTTTTATCATATGATCAGAGTATGAGTGTTATCTTCAAAAATAAATAAATAGATTTCCAAGTTAGATACTGGAATTTAAGTTCTGGTGTTGTAAAACTAGATATATTGACTCAAAGTTTCTCAGACGCCCTAATTCACAAAATTTATTTGACAAACTCATTGAAGCAACAGAGATGCTTGATCTAATTCAAGTATCAATAGATGGTCCTGACGTTAATTGGGAGGTTTTGAAAATGTTAGATAAACATAGACAGGAAAAATAATATTGTGGTATAGTTAATTTAGGGAATTGCAGTTTGCACATTGTTCATGGTGCCTTACGGACAGCAATAATATATATTTATATACATACATACATACATACATACATACATACATACATACATACATACATACATACATACATACATACATACATATATATATATATATATATATATATATATATATATATATATATATATATATATATATATATATATATGCATACATACATGTATGATGTACTTTTAGTGAATTAACTAATTCTGTTGATAATTTTCTTGGTGTCTATTTGCACAAAGCTCAAAAGTATTCAATATTGTGGAAAGACTGTGCTATCATTTTTGTTTTATCTCATGGCCAATAGGCAATAGAACGAGGATTTAGTGTTAACAAGCAATTGTTAGAAAATCTACAAGAAAGTTGTTTCCCAAAGAATAGTTTATGGCCATGTCAATTCCCATGGCATTGTTATTCATCAGTATGAGCTTCCCAGTGATCTTTTAAAAAGGTTAGCTAAAATAGGTACAATTCAGTGTTGAAAAAAAATAAGAATGAGTTAAAGGTAGGCGTAGTAAGCAAGAAACTTAAATTGGTTGATGAAGAATTTGTAATTATAATGAAGCAGAAATTTTTTTTTGCAAAATGCATCAAAGTTCTGATAAGCAAAATTTCACTATCCTTACAAAAGCAAATTCCTTTTGAAATACAATTTTAGAAAAATAACTGGCAATTAAAAAGCGTGATATTTCACTAAAAAACTTGAACAATCTAAGTAGGAGATTAAATAGAAGTGTTTGATAACCTAGTGTATATATATATATATATATATATATATATATATATATATATATATATATATATATATATATATGTATGTATATATATATATATATATGTATGTATGTATGTATGTATGTATGTATAAATGTGTATATATATATATATATATATATATATATATATATATATATATATATATATATTCTAATTAATTCTAATAAAATCTTCAAAATATGTTTTATATATATAAATATGTTGTAATATAGTCGTATATAGTATGGTACATGTTAAAAAATATTTTGTATTGTGCATGTATGTGTATATATATATATATATAGTTCTATAGATTGTTGCATTTGGGAGTACGGAAGGAAAAAAATGATTCTTATGCCAACAAAAACGTCACTTTTAATTACTTTTAACTTTCGTCCAACATTTGTGTGTTGTCAGAAAGTTAAAACCATTAATTTAATTACAAATTAATCGTTTTTTAAAAAAACTGCAAAAATGCAAATTTAATTGACCAGAATGTTTTTAAAACATTCTGAATGTTTTTAATAATATAAACAATGTTTTTATTTTTAATTTTTTTTTAATAAAATGTATTTTAATATAAATATAAAGCATATTTTGAAGACAACATTATTTGCTTTTTTCTGGTCAAGAAAAGATTATTGAATCCTTGAAATTGAATCCTTGAAATTGAATTCTTGAAATTGAATCCTTGAAAATTGAATCCTTGAAATTGAATCCTTGAAAAAACCCTAAATTATCCTTGAAAAATCCTGGAAATATCCTGGAATTTTAAATTAGCCTTTGGCTGGCCACCCTGCTAAGATACTTAGTACAAATAGATTTTTTTACTGGTATTATTCTTCTTAAATATACTCTTCTTATATAATATAGGCGTGTATAAAAAAAGCGTTATATAAGTTAAATCTTTTTTACATTTTTTAATGAATAGAAACAATAGAAGGGTATTAAATGCAGTATGCAGAAGGGTAGTAAATGCATATATATATATATATATATATATATATATATATATATATATATATATATATATATATATATATATACACCCAAATTATTTATAAATATACATTTTAAATAAATTAGCACGAAATATCTTAAATTTCAAAATCGAACGCAGTTTCTTCACTTTCATTTGATTCAGGTATTTACCATTCACTTTCACTGCTTAAACTCGTAATCAATGTTGTCTTTTTCGTCATTTACTATTGTAGCAGGTTGAATTATGGATCGAAAATAGCTGTTTGCCGTTTTTGTAAAAATATATCAGTAACCCATTCAATTACATTTTTCCTATCATTTTCACTAAAATTTGGATCATTGATTTTAATGGTTAAGATAGTGTTAAGTGTTTTGTAGTTGATTCTGGGTCTTTGGTCTGACATAAGCATTGTCAGATGACTAAAGGCTCGTTCCACTGATGAGTTTGACCCAGATAAGCATATGATTAAACTTGCTATTTTCCATAATTTTGGTTACTCGGTCTGTCGACTTTTTAAAGTATGGCTCCATATATCACGGGCTGGTTTACCAAGGTAGTTTACCTTTACAAAATTTTTGAACTTTTTGAGTTCTTGTAAATAATTTGTAATTAAAAATCTTGCTTTATCTAAAATGTCCTTATAATGGGCATAAAGTTAGTTCGCTAAGCAATTTTTTTTAATACTGAATACAGACCTTACACCATAGCTTTGCAACTAATATTGTTCCATTTTCCACGATTATTTCCTTTTCACAAACTTCATCTTTACCCCAACTCAGATATGTTGCTTGTGCAATCCTGTTAGCGGAAAATGCCATTTTCTTTACTGAAACTTCACTTTTCAACTTGAAAATTTGAATAGCTTGACAACCTGAATAACTTGATAACTTTATATCAAACACTCAATTTATACTATAAAAATTGATTAGCAGTCAATTGATTACAAATGAGATATTTGATTTTTAATAACGAGTTATATTAGCATATTAAATAAACTGCTGCCTTTTTCATGCATATTTTGCTTGCTTTTTAACATACTAATTATTTATCTTTCAACATAACACAGAATTATACGAAACAGTTATAGCTGTTTGAAATAACTTGTTCAATTTTTATTTTTATTTTTACATCATAATATTCAAAAAAAAATTTTCATAATTTTTTTAGCATATCCTGAATGAAATAGTTTCGTTTTTTAACTAATAAAGCAAACAGTTTTACAAAATTACATCTTTCGAGAAGTTTTTAAAAGAATAACTAAATAAAAACATGAAAATATTTAACTTTATTTTTACCAAAAATTTATATTTTGCACGGGCTTTATTTTGCCTGTGTAAACTGTAAAAGAATTCCAAAAAAAAAAAGCAAAAAATTTATGGAAACACAAATTTAAAAAGTTTATTTAAAAAAACTATGAAAGTATGTACTTTTTTATTTTTTGTTAAAAAATTATAGTTTTTAAGCAATAAAATTTAAACTATTAAACTTTATATAAAATGATTACTATTTTTAAAATTTTTATAAAATTTCACTTCTTTTGAGACCCAACATGATATGCTTTTGAAGAACTTTTTTTTCTCTAAATATTAGGTACCTGTCTGATGTTTAAGGGTCTTGAGCGACCCCTAAAAATTTTATTCAAAAATTTTTTAAATTTAGTATTAATTTATTACAGAACACGTTTAGAGGGTGACAGCAGACAATTTCAAAAAAAGTTGTTTTTAGAATCACCCTAATGTATGTGTGTATATATGTATGTATATATAATAAAATATCCTAGCCCTGGCTAATAACCCCTGCTAGAATTATTGTTTGGTCAGGGCTGAGGTTGTAAAACACCCCATATTTGGTCAGGGCTGAGGCCCAAGTTGGTCACTTCCTAGGTTAATTAACCAACATTTTGCAAGAATAAAGGTATAAATTTTGATATTTTTGATGGCTCTATATAATCTAATATAATCTAGCATACATATATAAGCTAAAATGTTGAGCAGTTCCACATTCAATATGGAGTATTTCAGTATCAAGAAATCTTTAAAAATCAAAAAGTTTCAAAAATGAAAATGAAAGTGAGTGGTTAGTAAAATTAAGTTGTGTAAGGTAATATATAAAGAAACTTAAAATATTAGTATTGTGACCTAAACTGTAGTGGCCTGGGAGAGAATTATATAAAATTATATAATTCATGATAATTACGATTTAGTTGATTATTTTAAATATTTTATAATTAAGTTACTAGTACTTATTTTTTTAAGATTTAAAAAAAAATTTTGGTTACACTAAAAGTTGTGAATTTTGAATACACAAAAAGTAACTTTTTACCAGCAATTAAGTTTCATCAAAATCTAATATGTTTATTGAAATTTCACTTGATGTGACTCTAAAATAAAACTTAGTAATTCAACCTTTTTGTTTAACATGGATGTTTACACAAAAAAGTAAAATTCAATTGTTTTATTTTAGTACAATGTCTACTATCAACAGCAATATTATCAATACTGGATGCAACAATATCAACTAATGCAACAGCAGGGTGTTCAAGCTACACCAGCAAATTACTATTATAATCAGCAACAACAGCAGCAACAACCTTGTTACTCACCACAGCCAACTACTTTACAACCAGTACAGCAACCAGTAGGAAGCCCACCTTCTTACCAACAACCTAACCAGCAGTAGGAGTGTTTCTTTTTAAACATGGAAAAAACTATAAAAGTATTAAGAAACTAATATTTCTTATTAATATGTAAATGGTGTCAATAAAACTTCGAATGAAAGTGTAAATAGGAAATGTTAGCCAAAATGTCGTTTTTATTTTTGTGGCACTTAAAAATATTATTAGATTTTATAGATTAGTTAATGTGAAAAACAAGATTAATAATAATTTTAGAAATTAAAAATGCTAAAAAATGCAACAAAAAGAATGTAAAAGTATTTTATATAACACAATTAAACAAAAAAAAAACTATTAAAAAAAAGTTAATGAAATTGGGAAAAAAATAGAAATATTTTTTTCTGTCAGTATTTGTAAAACGTTTTAATTTAATAGTTTTATTAGGTAAGAAAATGATTTCACATTTAAAAAGCTTTTTGTTGTACTTTTAAAAAAATTTCTTTTATAAGTTTGAACTGATTTTCAATTAAATTCACTTAAACGTATTTTAAATGATTTTTTTTACAAAAGTTTGATATCAGTAAAATAATAATTTTTTTGAAACTTAAAATAATTCAAAAAAATTCAATATTTCAAAATAATATTTATAAGAAATTCTGAATAAAATTAAGTAAAGTTTAAAGTACAACAAATCTAATAAATTTGCTTTTACAATTATATTTTGAATTGTATTACAGAATTTATTTCGTTTTAGATTGACATTATATTTTTATAATTTAAAGAATTAAGGAGTGTTTTAGATTTGCATTATATTTTTATATTATTAAAGAATAATATTATATTTGATATAATTAAAATATTAATTTTTTTTATAGAAATTATTAAGTTTGTATTTTTAAAACTATTTGTATTTGTTATATCTTAAATTTTTGTTTTTAAACAGATTTATAAAAATATTATTTTAAATAAGTTTAAAAAAAGTTAAAATATTTACTATTATTACAATTTATAAGTATTGCAATATTATATTACTAATAATAATATAGCATTAACAATTATTATATAAATAATACTATTAATGTTACAATATTACTAAAATAATTTTATATGAATAATATATCAATTTAAAAAAATAATAACAAGTAAATAATTTTGTTTTAAAAAGGTTAATAAATTAAATTGTTTACATTAAAAATTGCTTTATACTTAATAATAGATAGTTAATATAAAAATGTCTGAAGAAGAAGAAGAACAAGTTGTGGATAATTATAATGGTTTAACACCTCCTGCTATGCCGCCAACTATTTCACAGCCTTTGCATCCAACAGTGCACCCATCTATTCCTTCTGCTTTCCCTAATGTATGTAATTTTTTACATTTTAAGATTGTACCTTTTTATCCTGTTACCTTTTAGTTGACAATAATGGCTATTTCATGAGGGATACAAGCCTGAAGGTTTTAAGCATATAAAAAGATTTATATTTTATAAAGAGATTTTAAAGGCATTCCCATGTGTTCTAAGATAAGGTATGTTTATCTTGTAAATAAACATAAGAAAATAAGTTTTGAGTTAATTAAAATTACCAAAACAACTATTGTGATATTAATAAAAAACATTTGTTGGTTTGTTATTATACTTCCGTTAGAGAGGTAATACTAACTCCAAATCTTTATAGTTTTTTCTGTTGTAAAAATATCTGGTTTTAATAATAAATATACTTACCACAGAGTTTTTAAAACTACTTGTACTATTACACAATTAGATTGGGTTTTCCCAATTTTTCTTTTTTTTAAAAAAAAAAAATTTGTTCTATGTTAGGCATTTAAACTTAAGACTTTTGACAAAATGAAAATTGTGATTAAATGAAGAATACAGCTTTTTAACTTTGTTTTATTTTTAAGTACATTAAAGTATTTTGTTTTCAGTTACTGTGAGATCAAATTTATTTGTGTATTAATTTTTTAGTAAATCCAAAAAAAAAAATTTTTTTTTTTTAATTTAAGGTTTTATTAGCAGAACTTGTTTTTAACAATTTTTAAATATTTTATATATCTTTTATAGCACTATTATTAGTTTTGCTATTAGAAAAAATGAATATAAATTGTTCTTTTAAAGTCATACTTATTGATTGTGTTATTTGCATTCGGTTATTATATGTTGTATAAAAGGTTATATATAAAAGCATTCTACATAAAAATTAACTGCCAAAGGTTAAACCCTAATATAACATAACGTTTATGATTCAATTTTAAGTTATTTGAAAGAACTTAGAAAGAAAAAAAAAAAGGCGTTCAAAATTATAAAGTTTTTTGCTAGTATCTCAAATAATAATTTGTATTGGAAAGTTTAATCAGAAACTTATCTTCTTAGGATTATTTATTGTATGAACACAACCTGTCTTGGCACCTGAGGGTTCCTTTAATGTTTATTAAAGACGACAATTTCATAATATATTTTTTAAGTAATAAAAGAAGTTTAAATAGTTAAAAAGTAAGCATTCGTTTTTTTAGTTGATTGTAACTCCTTTTTAGTTTGCTCAGAGCTTTCAGTCTCCATTACACCCACCTTTTGCTCCTATGCCATCTCAAAGTAACACTACTTTACCAAAACCACCGATATTTG